>NC_091013.1:105023208-105329918 GCF_041296385.1 Aphelocoma coerulescens | reverse complement strand
CCCATCAAGAAAAGGGTTTTATGGACTGACTTTGAGATGGAATTGAAGAATTCCCCAGTTTTAAAGGCCACTCTTGTGCTCTTCTGCCAGCTCTGGGAAGAAAACAAACCCACAGCTCCACACAGAGCCAGCCAGTGCCTCGTTCCAGGGAGACATGGGACTGAGGCACAGGGACAGAGTCTGGGACCCAGGATAGTGGCCAGAAGGAGATGAGGGAGCTCTGTTTTGAGGGTGACAGTCGCAAAGAGAAGGGGGTTTATAGTTTCTTGGCTTTATTCCTGTTTTTGCTCTGGGCACCACTGAAAGGCAGCAGAGGCCGAGCTTTGCCATGCCTGTGTGCAGCAGGACCTTTAAGCCACAGCTCTCCCAGTGTTTTCCTTCTGCTCATCCCACCTCCAGTGCTGCTGTTTTCCCCTGTTACCTTCAAATTCCTGTTAGTTACAATTTTCGGGCATCTTGCTGTTTTCATGCCCTGCTTCCTAATGTGCCACATTCTGGGTTCGGCTGCATCTGGGAGTGCCATGCGCCAATCATGAGACCTTGCTGGGTCTGTGGGGTCCTGAGTCTGTACAGTGCATGTTCTCTCTTAAAAAACACCTTAGAAAATTTCATAGGGAAGGAATAACTCCGTGTAAGAGCTGTAATACAGGCTGGATTGAAATACTGTGGATAAAGCAGTAAGGCTGGGATGTCAGTTAATCTCTCACATTGAACTAGATGCTGGTCTGATCAAGGGGAACCACTTCTGTGTTCCAGAGACCAGATCCAGCCAGTGGAGGATGAGATCTGATCTTTTGGACTCAAAAGCAGCTCCTCCCCCTTCAACTAAGCCCAGTGCAATGATGTTACTGGCTTGGTGAGCACACTCACAGAGCCTGAGGCTGCTCCAGGAGCTGAAGAGCACCTTGGAGAGCTGTGGGCACCCATGGGGGTTGGAGCCATCACCCACTCTGCACAGCAGATCCATGTCAGTCCTGAGAAAGGGCTGTGCTGGTTGGACTGGGAGTTTGGGAGGGAATCTGGGCTCTTGCCTTTTGTAAAATTTTCCACTGGTATCTCACCCAGGATGCACTTGGATGCTGCTGTCCAGAGAGGCACTGAGATAATCACCACACTTTTCCCAATTCTTGCACCAATTCAGAGCGTTTGTGACCTTCAGCCACCTCCCTCTTCCCATTCCATGCCAGAAATAACCTATAAACCTCTTCAAAACTGCTGGTTTTTCCTCACAGAAAGGTTGCACTTGGGAGCTGGCAAGGCAGTGTGCCTCTCCATCCCTCTGTCCATCCATCCATCCTTGTCCCCCTCCTCCGCCGTCTCCCTGGCAACGCTGAGTGCACATCCTGGAAAACTTTATCCGAAATCTGCTCTGGGCAGCTTTCCAAATCCATGCTAACCTTATTAGGTGTCTCTGGGGCCTTGGCTGGCTAATCAAATTAGAGAGCACTAATGGCAGGGAGGACTGGGAGTGGGTAGAGAGCAGTAAAACATAGTGTATACTTAGTGATAATTACACTTGCTTTGTGGCATTGATTTATATGCTTCCCCCCCTCTTTTTTGTTTTCATTGTCTTCAAATACAGCTATTCGGAGGAAGGAAAATGGCTGGTATGATGAGGAGCACCCACTGGTGTTTCTTTTCTTGGGATCATCTGGAATAGGTAACGTTTGGGTTGTGGTGAGGGGGATGGAGAGCCCCGAGGGGAGGGGGTGGGAGCTGTTGCAGGGCTGCAGGGTCGGAATAAAATATCAGTTAAACAAACTGTCATCTTTCAGCAGGTCACCCATCATCCAGCAGGGTGACCACAGCTGGACACCAGCACACACAGCCACATCCAGCCTCATGCTGAGTTATCCCAGAGGACAACTCCCACTCTGAGTCTCAAAAAGGGGCAGTTTTCAGAGTAAAAGTGTTACATTAACAACTTTCCAGTGAAAACCCCTCTATTCCAGTGGGAATGGTGGGATAATAGTGAAAATTTGCTACCTGCAAACTGAATCTCTGTTTGTCTGCTCCTGTGGGCACAGATTGCTTTGGAACGACAGGATTTTATTGACACCGATAAGATTTGTCCTCTAGCCCAATCAAATGCCACATGACAGCTGATCAGTTCATGAAATGGTCCAAATGACTTTTAGTTGTGGAAAAAACCCCAACAAAACAGCTTTAAAGTAACTGATCTGTGACATTTGGAGCAACCTCAGGGCTTCTCCTGCTTCCACTGCCTCCCACAGGGCTCAAGAAGGTGCTGATGCTCCAGTGCTGGTGGGGGTAAGGGGCACAGGCAAGACCATGCACTGCCACAGAACAGTGCCAGGACAAGCATTAACTCCAAATAAGTTGCTATAAAGCTGTATAAAATCAGAATAAAATATTTTTGATACTTCGTTGCCCTGCTACAGCAGACCTGAAGGCTCAGGGATGTAAATTGTTGGTTTTCCACACCCATGGCCTTCCATGGGGGCTTTACTCTTCCTTTCCTTCCCTCTTTTCTATTTATTTTCCTTTTTCTTTTCTTTTCCCTCTTCTCTTCTCTTCTCTTCTCTTCTCTTCTCTTCTCTTCTCTTCTCTTCTCTTCTCTTCTCTTCTCTTCTCTTCTCTTCTCTTCTCTTCTCTCCTTTTCTCTCCTTTTCTTTTCTCTCCTTTTCTTTTCTTTTCTTTTCTTTTCTTTTCTTTTCTTTTCTTTTCTTTTCTTTTCTTTTCTTTTCTTTTCTTTTCTTTTCTTTTCTTTTCTTTTCTTTTCTTTTCTTTTCTTTTCTTTTCTTTTCTTTTCTTTTCTTTTCTTTTCTTTTCTTTTTTCTTTTCTTTTCTTTTCTTTTCTTTTCTTTTCATAGTTTCTTGCATCCTTACACATTAGGAGCTCTGATCCAGCATCATCCAAAGTCAGCAAAGCTCAAACTGAAATCAAATGCAAAATTTTGGCAGAGATTTATCAGGTGGAGTAGAATGAATTCCCCATGAATTCCCATTTTTGTAGCCCTTTTCTTGGTGATTTGCTGATCTGACCCACCAGCTCTGTTGTCACTGCAATACAGCTGTGGGCAGATGTACAATACTCCAGTAAGAATGTACTTTTTAATCTAATTTCCTTTTAAAAACACATGGCTTTTTTTCTTCAGAATAGTTATTTCTGTGCCTGCTCATTTATTTTTCAGTGTGCAGGTAAATCCCACAGGCATCCATGTGCAGTGCACTGCTGATGGGTGTGCGAGGGACAAGTGTGAACCCCCAGAGCATCCATCTTCCAAAGGGGTGACAGGCTTCACCTCAGCTTTGCTGGTCACCCCAGGAGTCAAAATCAGCCCAGTCCTTCCCCTGATCAGCCTGACAAAGTCAGCAGTGTCATGCTGGGGGTTAGCAGTATGGAAGAGAAGTTTTCTGGCACCCACACTTCAATAAAACTGCCTCTTTAAGTTTTTTCCCCAGATGGGCTGGGAGCACAGGACATGGCCTGGCATGAGTTGATGCATGTGTTTACCCTCATCAGGGTGGATTTGCTTCATTACTGATTGTTTCTAGTCCCAGAATTTTTTGACCATCATCTTACATAAAGTGAAGAAAAAACACCCCATTTCCTTGAAATTCTTTATTTGGAGATTACAAGGCACTGCACGAGGAACTTGAAATATTGAGGGTAAATATAGCAAAAATCTGATCTATCCAGTATAGTAAAACTCTGTTCTATCCGTATCTTTTTGTGGGAAAAAATCAAGAGCTTTGTTCCCATCATGTGAGAATCAATTAAAGCTGAAGGAGCCAATGCAGAGATGCTGCTGTTCCAATGCACCAGTTCACCTTGCCCAGGCTGGGAACCCCAGTGGGGTGTGATCTTGGAGATTAAACAGCAATACCCACTTCCCAAGAAAAATACACGTATTGCTTGCAGGTGTTAGCAGAGCTGATGAACAGACAGAAGATGGACAGACCTGGTTTAATGCAAGTTTCTTCTTTCCCTCTCCGGAACAGGTAAAACAGAGTTGGCCAAGCAAACAGCCAAGTACATCCATAAGGACGTCAAAAAGGTAATGGCTCATCCCAGCTTTGTGTTGGCAGTAATGGGGCAGGGGGGTTCATCAGGGGGTTCACTGTGTGGCTGTGCTGCCCTGAAAAAGGGCTTCTGCTGCACTGAGACAGACTTGTGAAGGTCATGGAGGCACAGACAGGTCTGGCTTGAAAGGGACTTTTAAGCTTATCCAGTTCCACCCCTCCTGTCAAATGCAGGGGCACCTTCCACTAGACCTGGTTGCTCCAAGCCACATCCAAACTGGCCTTGAACACTTCCAGGGATGGGGCAGCCACAGCTTCTCTGGGCAGACTGTGCCAGGGCCTCACCACCCTTACAGCCAAGAATTTCTTCAATCTAACCCTGCCCTCTGTCAGCAGGAAGCCATTCCCCCTTGTCCTGTCCCTCCATGCCCTTGTCTTGAGCCCCTTTAGGGACTGGAAGGATCTCTATGGTCTCCCTGGAGCCTTCTCTTCTCCAGGTGAACACCCCCAGCTCTCCCCAGCTCTGTCTCCAGAGCAGAGGGGCTCCACCTCTCAGAGCATCTTCATGGCCTCCTCTGGACTCTCTCCAACAACTCCACACCCCTTTGATGGACCCCAGAGCTGGAGGCAGCTCTGCAGGTGGGGTCTCACCTGAGCAGAGCAGAGGGACAAAATTCCCACCTCACCTGCTGCCCATGCTGTGGGATCAGCCCAGGACACTGTCTATGCTCCTGTCTACGTCACCAGAATATTTGAATTGTAAAAATTTAAGCGGATATAACATTTGTGCTCCCTGATGGATTTTGCTCTCATTTTGACATCCTATGTTGTGAACATATTTTTTTACCTCTATTACTAATATCACTGTAAATTGTTAGAAGGATAAAATTCCAGGAATCTGTTTTCCATGTCCCCAGCTCCACCACTTGTCACATCCTGCCGATATGGACTGTAGCAATGCAACATTGATTTCCTGCTCAGAATTTTAAGTGCTGAAGTGTTTGGTATCCAGAAGCAGTTTGAATTATTTAGTTTGTTACCCAGTGGGCAGCTTTTAGAGAAGATGGGTTGGAATTATTTCATGGAGGTGGTGGCTTTGCTGAAGAACACTTCAGTGATGTCTAGGGTTTCCATTCCATTCCAGTCTGTCCTATTCTATTCTATTCTATTCTGTTCCATTCCATTCTGTCTATTCTATTCCATTACAATTATTTCAATTCATTCAATTCCAATCTATTCTGCTCTGTTCTATTCTATTCCATTGCAATATTCTATTCTATTCCATTCAAATCCATTCCATACCAGTCTTCCATTCCATTCCATTCCATTCCATTCCATTCCATTCCATTCCATTCCATTCTCTCCCATGTTTCACATTTAAGCCTCTGCCTACCTGTAAGAGGTGCTTAGCTCTCTCCTACATGGAGCCAGGGAAAAGGAGGAAAGACAAGCAGAGCTGTGCATAGATGAATCCCTCTTCCCCACATCCTCCAGCAGTGAATGGACACAATGCAGCGACACATGTAGAAAGAAGACCAAACTGGAACCAAGACTGTAAAAACAGCTGTTCTGGTTTCTTTTCCTCATCCCTCTATAACTGCCTTCCAGAAGCCGTAATCCTGGATCTCAAGCACCCTCATCCCTAATCCCGCACATGGAACTGCTCCATGGCCAGACATCCAGTGGGGAAATCAGTTAAACCCTGAGTGTTGTGTTACTTTGATAGCAGCAGGAATCTGCGATTTATTAGTAATGAACCAGCTCAGCCAATGGTGCCCCAGTGAGGGATGAGAGGGGGTCATACCCCCCACAGGCTCTGATGAGGGGCAGCAATTCACAGGAACTGATGGATTAAGAAAGGAAAACCTGGAACTGTCCCTTTTTCATCTGAAAGATGGAGTCAATTGTTTCCATCTTGCTCTGCCCTGGGTAGACATTTTTATAACTTTCAGGGAAATTATTGCATGGGAATATTTTTCGCAGAGAACCTGTAGCTGTCACATCCCTGAAAGTGTTCAAAACCAGGTTGAATGGGGCTTGGAGCCACTTGGTCTAGTGGAACATGTCCCTACCCATGGCAGGGAGGTTGGAATGGGATAGTCCTAAAGGTCCCTTCCAACTCAAACCATTCTCTGATTCCATTATTTTCCCAGGTAACAAATGACAGGACTAGAGGAAACTGCCTCAAGCTGGAGCTAGGGAGGTTTACGTTGGATATTAGGGAAAATCCTGTCTGTTCAGCTCTGGAAAAGGCTGCTCAGGGCAGTGGCAGAGTCCCCATCCCTGAAGAGGTTTAACAGCTGTGTGGATGTGGCACTTGGGGACATGGGTTAGTGGTGGGATTGGCAGTGCTGGGGGAACAGTTTGGCTCTGTTGTCTCAGAGGGCTTTTCCAACCCAAATAGAAAATTCTGTTCTCTAATTCTGAGATCCCCATGTAATGGTGTCCATGTGTGTGCCATGTACACATGTCCAGATGAGATGTATTCCCAGACATATGTCTCCTTCTCTACCATGGACAGTGTTTATGTCCAGCTGACCATGTCCAGGATGATGCTGGGAAGTTAAGGCTTGGCTTTTTCTAGTGTCAGCTGGATGAGATGATCACTGTAGGTCCTTTCCAACTGACATATTCCTCTTCCCTACCCTTCCCTCTCCTTCCCTTATTTTCCTTTCACCTCCAGGATGTGGATTACAGCTCCATGATCAGGACATTCAGTACCTGCAGTCAATCATCAGCTTTTCAGATGCAAAATGGAAACTTGGGTGGAAGCTATAAATTCACTAACACTATTCTCTGTTACAGGTTCAGTTCACTTCAGCCCAGTTCACCTACAAGCCCAGTTCACCTCAGCTTTATGACTTTTGTTGGATTTTTGTGGAGGGGTGTTGCATTCTTCTTGTGATTGATTTCTAAAAAGCTGAACCACAAAAATTTTGTATTTTATTTAGAAAATTTCACCTCTGTCAGTACCACTCCAGCTCTGGCAGTGAGCAGATTGATCAAATCTCATTTTAAGTCTCTTGCAGGGTTTCATCAGACTGGACATGTCGGAGTTCCAGGAGAGGCATGAGGTCAGTAAATGGGCTCTGAAAGGGAGCAGCTTCAAATTTAATCCAGAAAAAATGGGCATTTTGGGGTGTCAAGGTGGGAGCACAGCAGAACAACAGGAGTTGTTCCAAGTTGTGAATTAAATTGCAAGTAAGTTGCCAGAAAGCAAGTTTAATTGAGTGTCCTGGTTTAGGCATGATACTCCCCAGTTTAGTGCTCCCATTCCAAACCACGAGTCACTCACTCACGCCCCACCTCCCCTTGTCCCTCCCCATGGCATCTGGCTGGAGAGGGGAACTGGAAGCTCAAAAGGTAAAGACCATGGGTTGAGATGAGAACAAGTTACTGGAAACAGAAATGAGATAAGAAAACAAACAAACAACAATATTAATTACACAAGTATGTAAAAGAGAGAGTGATTCACATGCAAAATGCCCACTGACCCAACCCAGCCACGCCCTCCAGCTCAGAACCATGTCCTTCTACCACTCTTACTTGACCAAAAAGGAACCTGTTCTCCCCAGAAGAGACTCCTTGCCCCTCCTGGCTACTGCAAAAATTAACCCTGTCCTGGCTGGAACCAAGACATTGAGGCAAATTAGGAAGAGAGACCAAGGAACAAGGAAAAGTTTAACAATATGTGTCCAGTGCTGTGGGTTCCCTTGGGGTGGGGTCTGCCCTTGGGGAGAGAGCACCTGAGAAGAGATGGTGGAATCCAGAGGATCTTCTTGTGCATGAAAACCTGCAGCCACATGCTGTTCATCACCAATCAATGCCCAGGCAGGCACAGCTTACCCCAAGCCCCTTATCCCCAAAACATTGCTAAGTCCAGTGTGGGATCATTGCCTCAGCCTACCTTCCATGGAGGAAAGGGGGAGAATCCAGCAGAAGACGGGACAGTAGTGCCAAGTCCACCCCTGCCATCACAACTCCTGCCCAATTCTGGTGCCACAGGAGGGGTGGAGTATCTCACCAGGGTCACCCCTGGAGCTGAGGAGGTCCTAAATCCCTTTGGAGGGCTCTGTCTCCCCAAAAAGCATCAGGGTCCTAGCAATGACAGTGGTAAAACACTGGCACAGGCTGCCCAGAGAAGCTGTGGCTGCCCCATCCTTGGAAGTGTTCAAGGACAGACTTGGAGCAACCTGGTGCAGTGAAAGGTGTCCCTATGTATGGCAGTAGGGCTGGCACTACGTGGTCCCTTGCAACTCAAACCATTCCATGATTCTGTGATAACTGTGGCTTCAGATGACGCTCAGACATGTAAGATAGATGTAAGGTTGATGTAAGATGGACCAAGGTATATGTCAGAAATTGTCATTTTGCCAAAACATTCCTGTTGTCAGAAATATTATTCTATATAACCTTCTAAATTTCTAAACTTCATTTTAAAAAAACACTGTATCAAGCAGTGATGACATAGGAAAAGTATTTTACTTGTGGCCTCTTCCCACAAAGGCTACTTGTGGCTTTGATTCTGCACCAGAACTACCTGCCACTCATAATCCTTTGAATCCTTGCTCTTAAAAAGGCTAAAAGGGATGAAAACAAATCTTGGACATCTGGGACAGGTTGCTCAGACCCTGCGTAGCAAAGCAGGGCTGGTGCCTTCCCGCCTGTCCATGCTCTGCTAGTTCAAGATCTGGGCAGGGAATTGCTCAATCTTTATTTTGCTTAATTGTTGCTTATTAAGCTGATTTTGGGATACCTGGGGTGCGAGAGGTGTCACAAAGAATATAGAACTTGTTTTGTCAGCAGCAAAGAGCAGCGGCGGCCTGACAAGCTACCAGAACGGCTTCATTCGCACTGTCCAGGGACCAGCCTTCACCTTTCCTGTTCCTTCCTCTCAGGTGGCGAAATTCATTGGCTCGCCACCCGGCTATGTGGGCCATGAAGAGGGTGGACAGCTCACGAAAAAGCTGAGGCAGTGCCCAAATGCTGTGGTACTCTTTGACGAGGTGGACAAAGCCCACCCTGATGTGCTCACCATCATGCTGCAGCTGTTTGATGAGGTAAATCCACATTTTGGGTTAGAGTTGACACAAGGGACATGCAGAAGGTAACAGTGAGGAGTGAGAGGGATGACAGGTGGAGGAGTCAGATGATTTGGGTTGGGAGGGACCTTAAAATCTCATCTAGTCCACCTCTCCTGCCATGGGCAGGGGCACCTTCCACTAGACTAGGTTGCTCCAAGCCCCATCCAGCCTGGCCTTGAACACCTCCAGGCATGGGGCAGCCACAGCTTCTCTGGGTAGCCTGTGCCAGGGCCTTGCCATGCTCACAGGGAAGAATTCCTTCCCAATATCCCATCTAACCCAGCCCTCTGGCAGTGGGAAGCCATTCCGCCTCATCCTGTCTCTCCAGGCCTTTGTCCAAAGTCACTCTTTAGCTCTCTGGTTGATTTTGAAGGTCCCAGTCTGTCCTCAGAGGCCACCAAACTCCAGGGCAACACGCTGGAAGGTTTTGGAGGGTTTTTTTGTTTTTCTTTTAAGGATTAATAACCCCATTTTTCTTGCATAGATCATCACAGTAGCAGTTCAATGTGAAATCAATTCCTGTACCAGGCACTTGACAGGGCAATAACCCAAATGTTAATCTCAAGCACCCAACAAGGATTTGTGTCATTGTGCTGGATCTCTGCTGTTGGAGATGGATTGAGGAAAGAAACAGCCTGGGGAGATGCTGCTTTTTTCCTTATTTCCCTCTCTTTTTTATATTATTAATCAAGAGCACTGGTACTTTGGAAAGGTTCCTGGGTTGGTTTGGGGGGCTGAGGGTTGATGCCACCGCAGCAGTGGTGGTGCTGGGCAGCCCTGGTTTGCCAGGTGATCCCACAGGGATGAGGAGCTCTGCTGCTCAGATCACTCCGTTACAGCCATAACATTGTTATTTGTGGGCTCTGCCCAGCCCAAACCACAGCCACAGGCAGCGTTAGGGTCAAGCCTAGGATTAGGATTAGCATTAGTATTAGCATTAGTCCTGAGCTGAGCCTGGGGCTTGTGCCAGACCTAAAACCACCACAGGGAGGCAGGCAGAGGGTCAAAGGCTGGGGAGTTACATATGGGCAGCCACACAGTCATGGAATCATTGAGGTTGGAAAAGCCCTCTGAGACCATCAAGTCCAAGCATTCCCTCAGCACTGCCAAGCCCACCACTAAACCTAAATGCCACATTCACACAGCTTTTAAGTCCCTCCAGGGATGGAGACTCCAACACTGCCCTGGGTAGACTGTGCCAAGGCTGGACAACACTTCCAGGGAAGAAATGTTTCCTGATCTCCAACCTATACCTTCCCTGGTGCAGCTTGAGCCCGTTTATTCTTGTCCTGTCCCTCCTCCCCTGGGAGGAGATCAAGACTCCTGTCCCAGATCCAACCTTCTGTCAGGGAGCTGTAGAGAGCGAGAAGGTCTTCCCCGAACAGCCTTTTCTCCAGGCTGAATGAGGACATGGACTGGCCCAACCCTCCTCCTGGCAAGGCATCTCCCAGCACTTCCATCAGTTCTGTCCTGGATAGGGCACACTGGGACCATATGCAGGACAAGTTTCTGCCATTCCTGGGAGAGACAAGGACTTCTCCAACCTCATCCTTGCTTCCTTCCACCTCAGTCCTTGGGCATCCCTTCAAAATTAAATCCACTCTGGGGAAAAACGGGACCCATGTTCTTTTTCCTGGTGTTTTGGCCATGTCCTCCAGCACTTGCTGACACGGCTGGTGTCATCTTGCTGTTGTTGCAGGGCAGGCTGACAGATGGGAAGGGGAAGACCATTGACTGCAAGGATGCCATCTTCATCATGACCTCCAATGTGGCCAGTGAGGAGATTGCACAGCATGCACTGCAGCTCCGGCAAGAAGCCGTGGAGATGAGCAAGAAAAGGATCGCAGAAAACTTAGGTACTGGAGTTTCAATCTTCAAATCCCTAAAGAATCTCCCTCCTTCCTAACACAGCTTTGTTTGATACCAGCTCAGCCATCCCTCGGCAGGGGGCACACCCAGACCCTTCAGTCCCCTCTCCACAGGTCCTAAACTGGTGCACATGACTTGGGAATGCTCCTCTGCCAGGAAGTCATGAAAATCCCAGAAGGCTTTGGGTTGGAAGGGACCTAAAAGCCCACCCAGTTCCAAACCCCTGCCACAGGCCAGGACACCTTCCACTAGACCAGGTTGCTCCAAGCCCCATCCAACCTGGCGCGAAACAAGAAGTGAGTACCAGATGAGAAAGGCTGAGAGGTTGGACAGAGCCTCAAAGACACAATCTCCCTCTGAAGGATGCAGTGTCAAATAATGAGGATTTCAGAGCAGGTGGATTGAAACTGGATGGTCTTTATGGTCCCTTTCAACCCAAACTCTTCCGGGATTCCATGATTCTCTTTATCAAATCCCCCTTTTCTTTAGGGACCCGTCTAAATGCTTCCTGCAAAAGACTGTGGCTGGTTCAGGTGCTCATATTAAAGAGGAAAAGTTTTGTTTCCTCTCAGTCCTTCCCAAAAGGACTGAGCTTAATGAATTTTACTTCCCCATGGAATGGGAGCCCTGGCCTCACATATCAGGCTGCTGGAGAAAAATTTCCCAAAATGTGAATTTGGTAATAAAAGGGGAATGAGGAGAGCAAAGGCAGTCTCTGAGATTGGAAATTAACAACTTGATGTGCAACCTCCAGTGCCTTTGCTGGTAACTCTGAGGATGGACAGATGAAAAGTGATGCTAGCACCAGGGACTGTCCCTTTTAGACAGTGTTTGTCACATGGAGCAGAGGGAAAGCCTGTTTCCATCAGGTGCTGCTGTGCCTGGATAACCAGGCAGCCATGGGCAGTGTCTGCATCCCTTCTTTTCTCATCAATCTTAAAAAACTTACTTTGGGGTTTTTAAGATCCTTTTATGGTCTTAATTGTCTGGATATCACATCTTTCTCAAGGTATCCAGCAGCCTGTGCCATCTCAGATACACCATATTCCTTCATCAGCTCGATAGGAGTGGGAAAAAACGTTGGATTTTGGCATCAAATCCGTTTTCCTGCTTCTTTCTCCCTGTCTCTTCCTTTTACTTTGGAGAAGTGGCTGTCGACGCTGACTTAATTCAGAATCTTTAAACTTCAGTCAGGCTGAGTAAAGGACAAAACACATCGTCAACTGAACTTTCCAGAATAACATTTGAAAATGCCAAACGTTTCCCTGCTCAATGAGGAGAGCATTGAATTTTAATTTCTGGGACAGTACAGCTGCAGCAGGAGAGGAGCTGGGGAGGGCATTTGGGCACAGCAGCTGCCCTCAACTGGGTTTCAAGGAGCTCCTGCCCATTTCCTGACTCTCAGTGTGGAGATGCCACGGCAGGAGGTCACTAAAGCGCCTGGCAGGCAGATAAATGGGAAGATAAAGAAAGAGCTGCTTCCCCAGTGGGCTCTGCATCCACCAGTGGCAGCAGCAGGTATTACATGTGGGAAGTGGGAATGCTGGTAGCAGTGCTGGCTCCTCTGCCTTTCCAGCTCTCCTCTTCCAAAACACTGGGACAGACCTATTGGCATCCCTGCCCGTGAGAGAGGGGTTGGAACTGGATCAGGTGATTCCAGAGCACCCTGCACCCCTTCAGGCATTAGGGGGAGCCTCCTCACTGCCTACAACTGCCTGAACAGAGGATGTAGCCAGGTGGGCATCAGTTTCTTCTTCCAGGTAAAAAGTGACAGGACAAGAGGAAACAGTCTCAGTTTATGCCAGGAGAGGTTTAGGTTGGATATTGGGATACTTTATTCCCCAATAGGTTTGTTCAGCCCTGGCACAGGCTTCCCTGGGCAGTGGTGTAGTTCCCATCCCTGGAGGGATTTAAAGGATGTGTGGATGTGGAATGTGGGGACATGGTTTAGTGGTGGGCTTGGCAGTGCTGGGGGAATGCTTGGACTTGATGGTCTCAGAGGGCTTTTCCAACCTAAACCGCCTATCCAGTGGAGCCTGAGAACCCCTTCTGCCACTGCTGGTGAGGGGCAGCAATCTTCATCAGGGCTGCATAGCTGGGATAGGCTCCCAGCACCCAGCATGGGTCTGTGTCCCCTCCCCTGCCCTGCATGCTGGGATCCAATCCAGAGCACAGGAATCTATCTTGCTGTGAGCACCCTGGTGTCAAACAGCACATGGAGGAGAATGGGTACAGAATGGGTGAAGCTGTGGGAAGAACTGGGATGATGAAGACAAAGAGGAATGTGGCACTGGGAGGAAGATGGGTGATGCTGCAGCCAAGCATCCAGAGTGGCTGGGAGCCAGGATTCGAGAGCAGCCAGACCCTGGCTCCATCTGCAGTCAGCAGAGGGAAATAGACTGCAGCCAGAGCAGTGCCGCAGGCACCCTGAACATGAGATTGGTGTTTGCGGGAGAGACCATAGACTCTTCCAGTGCTCACAGCCCCAGAGGGCCGGTGTATTCTGTGTGTCAGGTCACTGGCAGCTGTGGAGCCCAACTTGGCACCTCAGCTGCCCAAAACCTCTGGGAGCAGCTCCTGTGGGGACAGAGCAGGGAGCAGAGGCAGAGCCAGGGCTCTTTGGCCATTCAAGGGAGCCACATCAGCATAGGATGTTCCCCTGGAGCACCACAGGACACCCAGAACTGCTGTCCACAATGCCAAGTGCAGGGACACCACACTACCAAAGCAAACTGCTCACACATGTGGAGGTCCCAGGTCTGTCCTGCAGTACCCCCAGACCCTTCCTTGCACTCAGCTCTAGCTCGTGAAACCATTGTCCCACTGTCCCTACTGATACCCGCCATCCACCTCTCTTCCAGAGGACGTCCAGATGACTGACAAGATCACCATTTCCAAGCAGTTCAAGGAAAAGGTTATTCGCCCTATCTTGAAGGTATGGACAGTGTTTTCATGGCTGATGTTTTAGGTGTCCTGAGCTTTGGTCCCAGACTCCTTCCCTGTGTTTCTCTCCCAGCTATGAGAGAAGGGATGTAACCCCACTAAAAATGTTGGAGGGACCTTTCAGCAAGGTCAGAGCCCAGCAGAAATAAAGCACAGCTTCTTTACTCTTGGAGTGGAGCCACGATGCATGGTGGGAAGGGGACACAGGACAGGAAGCGCTGCGATGCAGTTTGGGGGCTCTCTGCTCTCCCAAGGTCAGGAAAACCTGCCTGCAGTAACATCCCTGTGACCTTCAGTTTCTTTAAGATGTTTCTGGAGCACCTCTGGGTGCTGTCCAGCTCCATGGCATGGGATTGGATGGCTGCTGGGAGCTGTGGGAGGTGGGATGATCCCTGGGGAGCTCCTTCTGCAATGCCACTCTCACTGCTGTTCCCATCGGGGTCACCATCCCTCTCCCTGCTGACCTCCTCCCTTGTCCCTGCAGGCTCACTTCAGACGGGACGAATTCCTGGGCAGGATCAATGAAATTGTCTATTTTCTCCCTTTTTGCCACTCAGAGCTCATCCAGCTGGTCAACAAGGAGCTCAGTTTTTGGGCCAAAAAGGTAAAAAAACATCAAGGGCTTTAGAGGGGACTTCTCAGAATAACTCTGTGAGAAATCCCTGCCACAGCATCTATCCTTGGGTAGACACAATGATGTGTATCTTTACTATCATCATACAAGCTGTTGGACTTGGGGTGCTGGGGAGAATCGGGACCTCTGGGAGCAGCAGAGATGGTTCCTCTTGGACTGGAGATCCAGGCCACCTTCAGAGATGTCATTTGTCTAATTGGTCTTTGCATGTCTCAGCTCTCTGGGGGCTAAATGGGATTTTGGGGTCCTTTTGTTGTGGTGGAACTGGCCTGGTGGAGCCCAGCCCTTGTCAGCACTGCAGTGCAGCATCCTCACTGCTCAAGGAGAAGGGTGACAGGCTTGCTGGGGGGCATCCATAATTCTTCCTCCTCTTCCTTCCCTCCCCCTGGCAGGCCAAGGCAAGGCACAACATCACACTGCTGTGGGACAGGGAGGTCATGGACGTGCTGGCTGATGGCTACAACCTTCACTATGGTGCCCGCTCCATCAAACATGAGGTGAAGGCAAGAGGGAAGTTGGGGTGAAGTTCATGTTGTCACCTCCAGCCCCACTGCCCACGGAGAGCCAGGACTGGAAAGGCATCAAAAGAGAGATGGAGTCACTGGAGCAAATTCAGAGGATGTCATGGAGATGCTCTGGGGGCTCTAGCCCCTCTGCTCTGGAGACAGGCTTGGAGAGCTGGGGGGTGTTAAAACTGGACAAGAGAAGGCTCCAGGGAGACTTCAGAGCTCCTTCCAGTGCCTAGAAGGGCTCCAAGACAGCTGGAGAGGGACTTCGGACAAGGGCCTGGCATAATAGGTTAAGGGGGGATGGCTTCAAACTGCAAGAGGGCAGGGTTAGGTGGGATATTGGGAAGAAATTCTTGTCTGTGAGGGTGGTGAGGCTCTGACACAGATTGCCCAGAGAAGCTGTGGCTGTGCCATCCCTGGAAGTGTTCAAGGCCAGGCTGGACAGGGCTTGGAGCAACCAGGTCTAGTGGAAGGTGTCTCTGCCCATTGCGGGGGGTATGAAATGTTAACGAACTTTAAAAAGTCCTTTTCAACCCAAACCCTTCTGGGATTTCATGACTGTGGGTCTGACCCTCCTCATCTCTGGAGAGATGTCAGTGGTCTGGGGGAGGAAGTGTCACACCCACACTCCAGAGACAGGGCATAAGTGGGATGAAGAGAAGGTTGCATGATTCTGCACTACCTGAGGGTGGGAAGGAGCTGGCCATCTGCATGGGAGGCTTTCCACAGGGTTTTCCTGTCAGGATCTGTTCTGTCCCTCAGGTGGAGCGGCGTGTGGTGAACCAGCTGGCAGCTGCCTATGAACAGGACCTGCTGCCACGGGGCTGCACCCTCAGGATCACCGTGGAGGATTCAGACAAGCAGCTGCTGAAAACCACAGAGGGGTCTTCCTCCAGCACAGGAAAATCCAAGGTGCCGACCCTGCGGCTGGAGATTGTAGAGAAGGACAGCAAGGCCCGAAAACTGGAGATCCAGGCACCGCTGAACCCCGAAAACATCACTTACTTCTTGTAGGCAACACTGGGCGCTCACAGTGGCAATGGAATACCCCAAGAGTTGGAGTGAGCGGTGCCTGAGAGGGCAGAGCTGCAATCCTGCCACCTCTGGGCATGGACACAGGCACAGGCACGGACACAGATATGGGCAGCATGCCCCGGGGTGGGCATGAAGGGCTCTGGGGATGCAGCTGTGGGTGACAAGGTGCCCTGGTGCCATTCAGGGATAGGTCAGTGGAGGTCCTGGGGTTTCACAGGGTATTGGAGTTTTTTAAGGAAGGGGGAAGCAAACTGTGGACCATGCAGGAGCTGGGATGAATTTGTCATTCCCATGGGAGGGGGCTTGCTGGGATAGCTGGGCTGGCAAGGTAGGGGATGGGAACTGAGTGTGAGTATAAAAGCCACCAGGCACACACTTGCTCTGTATTGTTCCTGTTTCTTTATGGCAATAAACATGCTTTGCGCATCCAATCCTTTGTGTCCCCAGAAGGAGCGGCCGTTGGGACCACCATCCTCATCTTAGGGCACTCCCAGGTCTCCTGCTCATCACCAGGAGCCAGGAATGTCACCGAGAGTGGGGAATACCACTGGGAGCTGGGACCCACTGTCACATCTCCCCAGCCCAGCCAGGCAACATCCTGGTGCAAACCCCTCACTGAACCTTTTTCTCATGACCACCTTCCAGGAAATACTTAATACCTCAGGTGGAACTGAGCTGTCCAAGTTGTCTCCATGGGGACACGGAGGCTGTGGCCCCCCCATGGGGGCTCCTTCAGGGAGCTGCTCATGGTGGAATAGGAGACATGGTCATTAATGGGGCCACCCCAGCCATGGGTTTCGAAGAGGAGAACATGAAATACATATGGAAATCAAACCCCCTCAGGATTAATTAGCTCCGAGTCACTGTCCCTTTGGATGCAGCCAGGATCCCCATCCCACTGTTCCCTCCTACCCCGATGTCCTCATGGGCATTTGGTTCTGGTGCTGGTTCTTGCCTTCCAGGGATACAAGGAGGTGTGGTGGGGGATGCCTTGAACCCCCTTCCTATCCCAGTAGCTTTTTTCTGGCTTAATGCTGGGGCCTGGAGCAGGATTCCATCCCTGGAGGGTTTGGGAGTGTCACCAGGCTCCACTGGAGCCTCCCAAGGTCAGATTCACTTCCACAGATGCACACAGGTGTGCACTGAGGTGTGCACTGAGGTCTGCATGCATGTGCATGTGTGTGCATGGGAGCACAAAGGTGTAACGTACCTGTGTGCTTGGGTGTGCAGCTCTGAGCACAGCTGTTCGCTGGTGCGTGCCCTCACTTGTGTGCTCAGGTGTGCAGGGAGCTACAGGTGTGCCCTCTGTGCCATGCTGTGCTGGGTCACGTCACACCATGCTGTGCCATCACACTGTGCCATGTCGTGCTGTGCCAGGTCACACTCATGCCAAGTCACATCATCCTGTTCCATGCCATGCCATTCCATTCCACACTGTGCCACGCTCTACCATGCCATGTCACACTGTGCCAAGCTGTGCCAGCCCCATGGATCGTAGCCCCGCACGCAAGAGCCAGGACCACATGGGCCCTCCTCAACCCTTAGAGGTCGTTTTCTTGGTGCCAACACAGGTAAACAGGCTTCCACTGCCAGGAAGAGTGCCTGGGAGAACGGGATCTGGAGGAAGAACCACTGGGCTGTGTCGGACACATTCAATTCCCAGCAGCAGAACCCCATGCTGGCACCTGATCCAGTCAGGAGGGTGCCGCCAGTGGGGGCTCAGGACACCCTGGAGCACCCCATCTTTGTCCCCAGGAACAGTGTAGCAGTGGACAGAGGCCTCCGGCACCATTGGGAGCAGCTGTGGGGCTGGGGGACCCACCAGGACCCCTGACACATAACCTGGGGGACTCCATGGGGCGATGAAGGCTGGAGAGTATGGGAGATACAGGAATGATGAGGTGGGTGCTTGTCATTCCAACCAAGCTGGGGCTAGAGCTGGGGGAATCTGGAGTGTGACCAGAGGGGATACTGCAGAGCGTACATCAGAGAGGGTGCCATCGGCATGGGATCCATTGGAGGGGTTCCATCAGAGGGGGTCCACCCATCAGAGGGGTCCCACTCGAGGAGTCCCATTGGAAGGAGTCCCCCATCAGACAGGGGTCCCATCAGAACGGTTCCTTTGGAGCAGTCCTATCAGAGGGCATCCCATTGGAGAGGGTCCTATCATCTCCCCCCACCAGCTCTGGAGGGACCCCAACCCACCCAGGAACATGGACATAGCTCCAAGCCCACAGGCAGCCCCCAGCACACAGAGGGAGCCTGTCCCCATCTCCCCCACTGTGCCCAGCCCTCCCCATTGTCCCATTTTGGGGGCAGGGGGTGTCAGCCTTTGCCCCCCTCCCCATTCGGCAGCACTGGGGACAGCTGGGCACCCTGCTGCCAGCACCCATCTCCCTTCATCCACCACAATCCGCAGGGATCACCCACATCCACATCCCACCGGAGCCGCAGGGATGCAGGACAGCTCCCTGGCCCTACCCCTCATCCCACTCCCCTCCGCGTTCCCCTCCCTCTGCTCTCCCCCTGCCTCTCTCTCCTCCTCCTCCTCCTCACCCTCCCGGCTCCCCCCGGCTCTGGGTAGCACCAGCAGCTCCTTGCGTGGCAGATTGCTGCCTAATTAGTTTAGAGGGAAAACTTAATTGAATTAACTTTTCACAGCTCCAGCAGCCCGACAGTGGGGCCTCGCTCCGCGCCAGCCCCACGCCCTGATCGAATTAACTTGTTTAGCAACCTGCCCGCTCGGCCGCGCAGCTGGGGTGGGCGCGGGGGGGGGAGGCACCACCAGCACCCACCGGGGGCCCGGGGGCTCGGGCGGGGGAGCGGAGACAGAGATGACCTGCCAGGGGCGGGGGGGCTGTTCCCAGGGAACGGAGTCCAGGAGGGAGCAGGACCCTTTGTGGCTCGAGACGTGGGGCAGAATGCGGGATGGGCATGGGGCAGGCCATAGGGCAGGACAGATGGCAGGGCAAGGGCCAAGAGACAGGGCAGGACATGGGGCAAGATGTGGGGCAGGACACAAGACAGGATATGGGACAAAACACAGGGCAAGACACGGGGCAGGATGCACAGCAGAAAATGGGGAAGGACACAGGTTAGGACAGGAGATGGGACAGAATATAGGGTAGAAGGTGGGACAGGGTGCGGGGTTGGATAAAGGGCAGGACATGGGGCAGGACAGGTTTGAACCGATCCCACAGGACGCAGCCAGAGTTCGTTCTTCCCCCGCCCCCGCGGCCTCCTGGGGGGCCCAAAGCCCTTCATTGGACACAATTAGACTTCTAAATCCTCTTTAGTGAAAGTGTTTGTCTTGAAAATGTCCCAAATCCCGCCAAATCCTCCCCAAATCCTCCCGCATCCCCCCTCCCTGCATCCCCCTCTGGTGCCGCTGAAAGGGGCGAAAGTCTTTTCCTTGGTCCCTGCAGGGGGCTGGGGGGGATGGGGTGCTTTGAAATTCATCCGGGCTGAAAATTGGGGAGTGGGATTGTAAAGGCCAGAGCCCCCCTAGGAGAGAGGGGTGGGACTGAGTACCCCTCCAAAGCCTCCTGCTCTCCCCATGCACGCGGGGGCAGTGGACACCCAGGGATGGGGTGTGGTGGCGTTGCTGCCCTCCTGCCCCTGGGATGCTCAGTCCCAGAGGCATGGCATCAGGATGGAGATGCACGTGGGATGGAATGACATGGGATGGGGACAGGGACGGGACTGGGATGGGGACGGGACTGGGATGGGATGGGATGGCGTGGGGTGAGGATGGGGATGGGGATGGGGATGGGGATGGGAATGGGAATGGGAATGGGAATGGGAATGGGAATGGGAATGGAGATGGGAATGGGAATGGGGATGGGGATGGGGATGGGGATGGGGATGGGGATGGGGATGGGGATGGCGTTGGGGACAGGAATGAAACAGAAGGATGGGGACACGGGAGGAAGGTCCGAGCGCTGGTCCCAGAGCGGGCCTGCCGAGTGCTGCTCCGGGGGGTGCCCAGGGGCCGCTCCCCCTCCCCGCCCCGAAGTGGCGGCTGCCGCAGTCGGCCCGAGGTGGGGGGTGCGTGCGCCCACGAAGGGTTAAGGGGGGCGGGGGGCTGCGGGGAGGGGGGGGTGTCGGCTCCGCCCGCTCCCGCCGTCCCCGGGAGATATTGTCATGCAAAAGCCCCCGGCGAGCGCAGCCTTTGTCCGCGCTCCCCCCGCCGGTATATTAACGGGCCGGGGCGGCGGCGGCGGCGGGGGCGGGCGGGGGCCCGGCGGGCAGGAGGCGGCGGGGACGGGCGGGCGGCAGCCGGGGCCGCACCGGACTCGCCATGGACTACTCCTACCTCAACTCCTACGAGTCCTGCGTGGCCGCCATGGAGGCGAGCTACGAGTTCAGCCCCTGCAGCCAGGCGGGCTCCTTCCAGTACAGCCCCATGCGGGGGGGCTTCGGGCCCGCGCCCGCCTGCGCCCCCCTCGCCTCCGCCAGCTGTGCCCTGGGCGCCCTCCGCGACCACCAGCCCTCGCCCTACTCGGCAGGTAAGGGAGAGGGACCCCCCGACCCGCCGGGAGCCACCAGGGACATCCCCCCGTGCCCTGGACGGGCGAGAGGGAGCGGCCGCGCCGTCGGGGCTGGCAGGGATCGGAACTGGCGGGGACCGGAGCTGCCGGAGCTCGGGAACGGCGGCTGCCGTCGATGTCAGGGCTCGGTGCAATCGGTTGCCGGAGCCGTCGGTCTCCCGTACCGTCAGTGCTCGGTGCCGTCGGTGCCCGATACTGTCGGTTCTCGGAGCCGCCGCTGCCCTGTACTGCAGGACTCGATGCCGACGGTGCCCATTACTGCCGGTTCCCGGCAGCGCCGGTGCCCGATCCTACCAATTCCCGGTACCGTTGTTGCCCAGTACCGTCAATGCCTGGTGCTGTCGGTGCCCGATACCATCGGCTCCCGGTGCCGCTGGTACCCGGCACTGTCAGGATTCGTAGCCATCGGTTCCACGTACCGTTGGCGACCGATATCATCGGTTCCCGGTGCCCCCAGTGCCTAACACCGTTAGTGCTCGATGCCGCCTATTCCCGGAACCGTCTGTTCTCGGTGCCGCCAGTGCCCGTTCCTGCAAAGTCCCCGTACTGTCGGCTCTCGGTACCATGAGTGCACGCTGCCACTAGTGCCCGCTGCTGCCCGTTCCCGTTGCCGCCGGTGCTCGGCACTCTCAGGCTCGATGCCGTCGGTAACGGCTGCTGTCGGTCCTCGGTGCCGTCAGTTCCCCATGACATCGATTCCCGGTGCTACCGATTCCTGGCATTGTTGGTGCTCGGTCCCGCCGGTTCCCGGTGCTGCCGGTGCCCGCAGCCCAGGCTGGCTCTGCCTGGCTCGGTCCCCACCGCCCCCCGTCCCGGGTCTCCCTGCTCGCCTCCGCCGGTGGGGATGAACCCTCCCAAGCACGGCCGCGGATCGCCGGGGATCCCTGAAGCGGTGGTGGCCCCAGAACGGGGCTGGGGAAGGTCCTCGCAGCTGGGACCCCGCTCCCCGCTCCGCATTCGTTGCCACCGCGGAGGCGCTCCCTGTGGTTGCGCCGACAACGAAGGAGCCGCCGATTGGTACCGGCGGCCCCATCCGCGCCGGCACCGCATTGCCCCCCCAGCCCCGCTCCTGCCCCGAGGCCCCGCGTCCTGCTGGCAACGAACGAACGGGGCCGGGGGCGCAGCGGGGGCAGCGATCCAGCCCTGCCCTCGTTCTACCCGCCCTGCCCGGTTCATCCTGCCCGGTTCATCGTGCCTGGTCCATCCCCTGATTCATCCTGCCCCGTTCACCCCTTTTCAGTTCACCCCAGCCCAGTTCATCCTTCCTGATTCATCTGTCCTTGGGCGGTTCCTCTGCCCAGTAGTGCATCCCCTACCCATTTATTCCCGGTCTGTTTCTTCCCAGGCGATCCTTGCCCAATCCTTCCCTGCCCCGTCCTTCTCTTCTCGGTGCATCCCTTCTCAAGTTACCCCCTACCCAGTTAATCCTCCCCGGTTCATTTATCCCTGGTCAGTGTCCCCTGCCCAGTCCGTCCCTTCCCAGTCCATCCCTTCCCGGTTCATCCGTGCCCGATCCATCCCTGTTCAGTCCATCCTTGAGCTGTGCATTCCTTCCCAGTTCACCACTGCCGAGTTAATCCTCCCCGGTTCGTCTATCCCTGGCCAGTGTCACCTGCCCGGTCTATCCCTTCCCGTTCATCCCTTCCAAGTCCATTCCTTCCCAATTCATCCCTGCTCAACTCATCCCTGCCCGATCCATCCCTGCCCCGTCCTTCCCTTCCCAGTGCATACCTTCTCAGTTCCCCCCTACCCAGTTCATCCTCCCTGATTCATCTATCCCTGGCCAGTGTCACCTGCCCAGTCCATCCGTTCCCAGTCCATTCCTTCCCGGTTCATCCCTGCTCGATTCATCCCTGCCCGACCCATCTCTGCCTAGTGTCTCATCCCTGGTGCATCCTTTCCCGGTCCCTTTCTTCCGGGTCCATCCCTTCCTGGTCCATCCCTGCCTGATGCCCCCTGCCCAGTGTGCCCCAGTGTCCACCACAGCCCTCCCGCTGTACCAGCCGCACTGACTTCCCGTTTCTCTCCCAGTTCCCTACAAATTCTTCTCGGACCCGTCGGGGATCAACGAGAAGCGGAAGCAGCGGCGGATCCGGACAACATTCACCAGCTCCCAGCTGAAGGAGCTGGAGAGGGTGTTTGCCGAGACCCACTACCCCGACATCTACACCCGCGAGGAGCTGGCCCTCAAGATCGACCTCACCGAGGCCCGGGTGCAGGTCAGCTCCGGGGAGGGAGGAGGGGGTGGGGGGTTGGGGATGGAGGTGCGGGGCTCTGATCCCACCAGAGCAGGGATGCTGACCATGGGATGCTGCTGCTCTGCTCCCTGCATTGGGAGGGGGCACAGGAAGGGACTCAGCCTTGGCACCACTGCAGTCAGGGGGACATACTGTCAACACAGCCCTGCTCTGCTGGGAGCTCGGAGGACAGCCTGGCTTCCAGTAGCGTGCGGGCATTGGTTCATGCCACAGCACGGTCACTGTCACCAATTATTTAGTCCAGTCCCAAACACCTTGAGGTTGGTGAGTGTCCATGGAGGACAGAGAATGGCCCTTTGTGGGTGCAGATGTCCCCTGCATCAGTGCAGATTTCTCTTGTGGGACACAGACACCCCGTGTAGGTGCAGATTCTCCTATGTGAGTGCAGACACCCTGAGTCAAAGGAGAACCCTCTCTGTGGGGTCCTTTTGTGTGGGATCCCCCCTGTGTCAGTGCAGACCCCCCTTTGTGGCTGCAGACTCCCCTCGGTGGGTGCAGACACCCCGTTTGTCAGAACACCTGTCCCCGTAGGAATGTAGGGACCCACAGGAGTGGGGGTCCCGGCCCCCTCCCTCCCAGGGGGAATGGTGAGTGAAGCAGACCCCACTGTTGGCACCATGGGGATCTGGGGGTGCAGGCTGTGGGGGTAGGCTCTGACCCCACGAGGTGCAGGTGTGGGTGCAGTGTGAGGATGTCCTCTCCCCATTTCCCTCCTTTTCCAAACGCCAGAGCACACGCCTGTGCCTGGAGTCGACCTCACAAATCCACATTATTGTGGATACATGGATCCCTCTGGTGATGTGGAAGACATTTCCCCCGAGGGAATGGGGGGGTTGTGGGGGGGATCCCGGAGCCTGGGAGGGCTCCCAGGGACCATGGCAAGGGGTGCTCCCATCCCCTCCATCCCCTCCAGGTGTGGTTCCAGAACCGTCGAGCCAAATTCCGCAAGCAGGAGCGTGCGGCCAATGCCAAGGGTGCCAGTGGCACCGGCAGCACCGGGAAGAAGTCGGAGCCGCGCTCCTCCTCAGAAGACGACGAATCCAAGGAATCCAACTGCAGCCCGACTCCAGACAGCACGGCGTCCCTGCCCGCTGCTGCCATCGGCAGCCCCGGCGGCAGCCTGAGCCCCAGCCCTGGCGCGGGGGCACCCCTGGGACCCGGCCATGCCCCCCAGCCCCTCAAGGCACCCCTCTGGGCAGGGGTGGGGGGCGGCAGCGGTGCCCCCAACACGGCCGAGCTGCTGAAGGCCTGGCAGCCCACCGAGGCTGTGCCGGGACCCTTCTCCGGCGTCCTCTCCTCCTTCCATCGGAAACCAAACGGCATCAAGACAAACCTCTTCTGATCGCTGAATCGCCGGATCCAGCTGCCCCCCAACCCCCCTTCGGCCCCCACCCTGCACCCTCCACCCACCGCCCCCACCACGGACCCAGCCACGACGCTTCAGCAAACGGGGAGAGGGAGCAGGGACCGCCCCTGCCACCTCCCGGACCCTGCGCTGATGGGACGGACCCGGAGTGGGGGCAGCTCCCACCGTCACCCATGGGTGCTGCGGGACCATGGGGTGCCAGGCGGGGGGCACCACCCCCACGCTCAGCCAGCGTGCCCCTGGCAGAGCCTTCGGGTTTGGGGGCTCCCGGCACACTCCAGGTTTGGGGGTAGATGCGGGGCTCCCCACAGCACTGCGGGTGCTCCAGCATCGCCCCAGGAGACTGGGCTGTGCCGCTGGGCTGGGGGCGAGGAAGCACTTTATGGGGGGGCTCTGGGGGCCACGGGGTGCGCAGTGCCGGGGAGCCCGGCACGGAGACGCCCCTTGGTGGGTGTGGGGAGGAGTCGATTTCCCCCAGATCCTGCCTGCTGACATGGATTCCCCCCCAGCAGCACCCTGGCGGGAAGAAGACGCACCCCCCCACCCCCTTCCCCCCCCCCGAAGACTTTGGGGAGTAAACGCAGGGCTGGGAGGTTCAGCACTCACCTGCATTGCTGCAGGCATTGCCAATGGGGACGGGGCACCAGAACTGCTGGGGGTGAGGTGGCCTCCCTGAGGGGGCTGTTGTGAGATGGACCCCCCGGAGCAGCCAGTGGGATGTCTCGGAGTAGCCACGACCCCTTGCCAGCAGCAGGCTGGTGGGAGCTGGCTCGGGTGCAGCTGGGACCCCCCCCCGCACATCCCCGCCCAAAGGGTCCCCGAGGGGCGGTGGTGCTGGTGGGCCCCTCGTGTCCAGCCACCCACTACACTGGTGCTGCCATGCTGGTGGGCTTCATGGTGAGAATGCTGGCAGCCCACCCACGTGTCCCTGTTCCCCCTGTATTCCTCCCAGTCCCCCCCGAGGTGGGTTCCCCACTTTTCTTTTTTTGTTTTTTAACCATTCTGTAATTTATTACCCACATTTGCAAATGCCACTAATCCAAATTAAACTTAATTTATTGATGCTGCTGCTGGCCCTCAGCCCTTGCTGCACCCCACCCCCACCAAGGGCTGCAGGGGTGGGGGTGCTGCATAGTCCCCACCCCTAAACCCTCTGAAACCCACCAGAACCCCCCAGGTGATGCCACAGACCCCCAGCACCTTAGGGATTATGTTGGCTGCTCCCCACTTGAAGACCCCAAGCAGCTGCAGGAAGGTGAGGGGGGCACCCCATGGGAAGCCCCCTCAAGTGGGGTGAAGAGAGGGATGCCCCACACAGGCCCCCAGCCTGTAAGGACCTTTTGGGGGGTGATGATGAACAAGGTCTTGGGGGCATTGGGATGGGGACAAGAAGCATGCGAGGCTATTGGGAGAGCAGTCTGAGGTACACAAGGTGGGCAAGGAGACAAGGGACCTGGTCCCCACCTTGCTGGGACCAGTACAGCCAGCTTGGGAGGGTCACAGATCATGCTGGGACGCAGCTCTTCACCCTGGATCCCCATCCTGCCCCCCTCCCCAAACCCTTCCCCGCCTCCCCACACTGAGAGCTCCATCACACCCATTGCATGAAACATGACAAAAATCACTCCAGATTTACCAAACACTGGGCACAACAAGATGGGGGTTTAGTGGGGGAAGTTCACACCAAACACCCCAGTTACAAACAGAGGGGGGACGTTGGGGGATGCCAGGGGGGCCTGGCCCATCCTTCATCTCAGCCGGAGTGGGGGGGTGTGGGGGTAGCATCCCCCCCGTCCCCCCTGGGGACAGGGAGAGCCTGGGGGGGGCATCCCAGTGGGGAAGGCACGGTGGGAGGACCCCTGTCCTGGGGACCCCCACCCTGGGGGCCCTCCCAGAAGGACACTTGGCAAGGCTGGGGGCTGAGCACCCACAAGGGGACCCGGCTGCCAGCCCTGCTGCCCCCAAGGGCAACACAAACCCTGGGGGGAGGGACCCAGCAAGTACCTAATGGGCAAACTGGGTGGGAGTGGGGGGTATGCCCCGGAGGCACTGGTGGTGTGGGGTGGGCTCTGGGGGAAGGCACTGATCTGGCTCTGCTCTGGCAGGATTCCTGGGCTGGGGATGGGACTCCCAGCACAGGGACAGGCACTCCCAGAGTGGGGATGGGGACCCCACCACATAGGAACGGGACCCCTGTGGTGGGGACAGGGACCCCGGGGGTGGGGACAACACCCACCCAGGTGGGGACGGAATCCCCAGTATGGGGAAGATAGGACCCCTGGGGACAGAACCTCTGGGTGGGATGGACCCTCAAGGTGGTGGTGGGACCCCTGGGGATGGGAGCAGCACCCCCAAGGTGGGGACAGGACCCCCAGGGTGGGAACAGGGACCCCCAGGGATGTGGGACAGGCACCCCTAGGGCAGGTCCCATCCTCATGGTGGGGATGGGACTCCCAGGAATGGCAACAGGGATCCCTGTGGTGGGGACAGGGACACCTGGGGTGGAGATGGAACCCCCGGAGGTAGGGGCAGGGACCTATGGGGTGAGGACAGGAACTCCCAGGGATGGGGACAGCACATCCAGGGTAGGGATGGGGATTATCAGGGTGGGGGTAGAACCCCTGGTGTGCAAAGAGAATGTGCAGGGTGGGGACAGGATCCTATGGAATTGGGACAGGGACCTACAGCAGGGGGATGGGACCCCCAGAGATGGTGACAGGCACCCCCTGGTGCCACCTTCCAGGGTGGGAGTGAGACATCCACGTTGGGAACAGGGACCCTCGGGGGGATAGGTGCCCTGGGGTGGGGACAGGGATGCCCAGGGTGGAGACAGGAACCCTCACAGTGGGGATGGGACGTTCAGGGTGGGAACAAGATCCTTAAAGGTGGGGATGGGGACCCTGAGCTCTGACTAGTGTTGTCCATGGGGGCTGGCTGAGCTATCCCATCCCATCCCATCCCATCCCATCCCATCCCATCCCATCCCATCCCATCCCATCCCATCCCATCCCATCCCAGGCATCATAAAGGCACTTGGGTTGAGACACGACTTTGCTCAGAGCCTCCTCCTTCTAGCTGTGAGGGGCCATGGGGGGAGCCAGGATCCCAGGGTTACCCTCAAACACCCCCTCCCCTATCCCTTCTCCCAATAAATAAAAAATAACTTAAATGTGAGGGCACCCTGTAGGAACCCTCATGTGAAATTATCTGACCAGGACCCACCACCCCGCTGTCCCCCCACGCCCCCTTCCCACGCCATTACCCCACATCCAGGGTGGGGGGTGGGCTGTGGAGGTCCTGGGGCTCCCACTGGCTGCTGGTGATGGTGGGATGAATGGATGCAGGATGTCGGACTGTGGGGTGAAGGATCCTCAGCTGCAGGATACATGGCTGCAGGATCTGGGATGCATATCCATGGGACCCAGGATATGTGGCCGCAGGATACTGGGCTGCGGACACATGGCCACAGGATCTGAGGGATCTGGGATGCACAGCCGCAGGATCTGGGATGCACGGCTGCAGGATGCTGGGCCACAGGGTCCGGGATATGTGGCAGCAGGATGCAGAATGCACAGCCACAGGATCCAGGATGTGCATCTGTGGGATGCAGGATGCTGGGCCGCGGGACTGCAAGGTCTGGGATGCATGGCTGCAGGGTTTGGGATGCTGGGCCATGGGACGCACGGGATGCTGGATGTGCGGTGGCAGCTACTTGCGGAGCTGGAGGCTCTCCAGAAGGACGCGCTTGTGGCCAGGCTCCAGCACTCCAGCCTCCTCCAGGTCCTCCTCTGTGATGTCACTGGGAATGAGACACAAATGTGGGGCTCTCTGCCCCCGAGGGGCACCCCAGCCTCGGGTGGGGTCCCCACCTGAGGGTGTTAGAGCCCCCACTTGGGTTGCTGGGTGCCTCCTCAGGCTCCATCCTGTCCCTGCTGTGGCGTTTTGTGACCCTCAGGGGGCAGTGGGGATCCCCAGAGGCAAAGGGCACCTTGGGGCAGCTGGGACCCCTGAGAGCAATGGGGCCCCACTCAGGACAGCACAGAACCTTTGGGGGCAGAGGGGACCTCCAGGGGAAGCAGGGACCCTCAGCAGGTAGTGGAGAACCCCCAGGGACAGTGGGGACCATCAAGGGCAGCACCCCCACGGACCTCCCCAGAACCCAGGCATCACTGTGACACCCTGAGGAAGACACAGACCCACTAGGTTGGCCAGGCTGGTGGTGGGAGTGGGTGGGGGTCCCTCCCCACCGTTTTGGGGGGCTGCTCACCTGAGGAACTCCAGGTCATCCCAGCCATTGCGCACCAGCCCCTCCTCGTACCGCTCCAGCCCCAGTGCCCGCAGCCACTCGCCCACACCGGGCACGACGCCCACACCACGGCCCAGCGCCTGCACCCCAACAGCCTCAGCACCATGGGGCCCCCAAAAGGGAGCCTCAACTGAGGTTCTGAGGACCCCTGCCCACCCTGTATCACCCACCTCCTCAGCAAGGTCCTCCTGGATGCTCTCCTGGATGGAGTGGGGAGGGAAGGCAAGGGGGCGGCCATAGTCGGGGTGCAGGCAACGGGGAGGCAGCCCCCCCTTGGCCAGCAGTGGTGGTGGGGGGACGACCCTCCCCTTCCCACCCCCGTAGTCCACCTCACTCAGCGTCTTGGCCATCTGCAGCACGGAGCAGGAACGGTCATCCAGCAGCCCTCCTGGCAGCCCCCCAGGAGTGGGCAGGCCCCCAACTGCAGGCAGCCCCCCGGTAACAGGTGTCCCACCAGCCCCCTCCATCCCAAATCCAGCCCTGGCGGCTGGGGGTGGCCGGGGGTGCAGCTTGGGCAGGGGAGCCTCTCCAAAGGCAGCAGGGTGGGATTTGGGGTCCTCACACCCAGTGGACACCGGCAGCTCCTTGGGGATGCCAAAGAAGGTGTTTGGGGGGAGCTCCAGCTCCCGTGGCAGTGGCGGCGGGGGAAAATCCGGCGGCGGCAGGTTGAGGGTGCCAAGGTCCTCTTCCTCATCACTCTCGCCACCCCGGCTCGCCGAGGGGCACCGGCAGCGCTCCGGCACTGCCAGCTGCACCTTGGCCTTGGGGGGCTTGCCAGGGTCCCCTGGTACCAGCAGCTGGTGGGGGACCCCCTCCAGCACGTAGTATGCTGGGTTGTTGAAGCTGTTCTTCAGGGGACCCCCTGACAGCTCTGGCACTGCCTCCACCTTGGACCTGCAGGCACAGGGGTGAGCATGACACCCCCAGACTGCTCCCCCTCCCTAGCCCTGCCCATACTCCCTCACCGGCTCGGGGTGGCCTCATCCCTAGGGTTGCCGCGGTGTGCAGCAGGGGGCCGCGGTGCTGATGCAGTGCTGCTCTTCTCAGGCTCCTCTGGGAGCTTTGCCAGAGTGGTGGTGGGGGGCTCAGCACTGGTGGGCTTCCGCCCTGCAGACCTGACAACAGGAGGTGCTGGGTGGCCCATGGGGCTTGAACCTCCACAATGGGTTCAGACCCCAAGGACAGGGCTCAGATCACCCAGGACAAGGTTCGGACCCCGTGGAATGAGTCTCAGCAGCCCAAGTCAGGGCTCAGATGCCCAGGATGGGCTCAGCCCTCCAGCACAGGGTTCAGCCCCCAAAACACAGCCAGCGCCACATTTGGAGGCTGAGAGCCCCATCCCTGCCCTGTATGGCACAGAAGTGACACCTGGACTGTCCCCAGTCACATCCCATACACCAACCCAGAGGAATGCTCTGAGCAGTACCTGTGCTCAGGTGAATTCCTGAGACCTCCCGACCCACAGGAACCGGTGCCCCCCACCCTGCCGAGCCCTGTCCCCCATACTTGGCATAGTCCTGGGTGGCCCTGGCACCTGGCGGCACCTTCCCTTTGCTGGCTGTCGTCTCATCCTTATCGACGCTGATCCACTCTGCCGGGGGACAGGGGCTCAGCAGTGGAGTCCTGTCCCCACCATCCCCCCTAGGGTGAGGGGTCCTCACCATAGAGCCTCTCGCGGGTGCCCAGGCGCTCTGTGGGTACCCGGACCTTCATGGAGCCGCGGATGTTGCCTGTCTCCTCACCACGGTGGGACAGGTAGGTGAGGAACTGCTGCGCTGTGCTGCCAATCATCGACTTCAGGGCAATGACACACTCCCCTGGGGGTGACAGTGGGGAAGTTGGGGGTCTGCACCCCACAGACACCCCAGTGATGGGGCAATGCTAGGGGGTGCTGGAGTGGACACTCACCGTAGGACTCGTAACCGTCAAGGGATTTGACAGTGAGCAGGAGGTGCTGGTCCTGCAGGTACTCAATCTCGGAGAGGATGGGCTTCAGCTGTGGCCAAGGGGGTGGGGTGCTGGCACTGAGTGGGGGTCTCCCTGCCTGCAGCTTTCCCCAGCACCCACCCTGTCAGCCCCCAGCCCCTCCTCACCGTGGGCAGCTGCCGGGAAGACCACTGCACCTTGAGGAAGTTGATGTTGTCACTGCTCTGGCTGTCGTTCTCGAAGCTCTTCTTGAACTCTGTGGTGGTAGAGGGAGATGGCATCACCACATCAGCCTCCCAGGACCCCATGAGCTTCCTGGGACCCCTCTCAAGCCCTTTGGGACCTCCCACTGCCATCCCAGCTCTCACCTTCCAGGCAAGTAGAATAGAACTCGATGAAAAACTTGGTACGACTGGATGTCTTCACAATGGCCTCTATGCTCTCAAACTCGATGTATGCCTGCTCTGAGGACTTGGAAAGCCCTCCATGGAGAAGCAAGGCATTGGAATCCCCCTGGGACCTCCCCACTTAGAGGGAGAGGTTGGACCATGGAGGGGTGGGGGACAGCAAAGTATCCCCATGGGCATAGGCACCTTTCTTGGAAACGAACTGGGATGTCACTCCTACTTCAAAGGAGCCAAAGACGGGCGAGTGGTCACTGGTGACAATGTCATCTGTGCACCCTGCAGCCAGTGTGGATGGGGAAGCAGTCAGGATGGAAGGGGGACTGTCCCCAGAACAGGGACGAGGGTGCTGGGGGTGGTCACACTGCTCACCGTAAGCGTTGCAGTTGACATGAGTCTCGGGGTAAGACTTCCAGAGGATGCGGTCGCACCAGGACGGCACATTGGTACGCACCTGGCGGGGGGGCAGCGGGTGGGGGTTCAGATTGGGGTGTCCTCCACTCCCCTGACTCCCCCTGCCCCAGCACCTACCCCCGTAGGCTTCTGCTTGTGCCAGACATAGGTGTCCCGGGAGCCCCGCTCATAGCGGTACGTCGGGGGGAAGGTGATCTCCTCCTCACCTGCAGGGACAGCAATGGGTCAGGACAGTCCCAACAGCAGGGGCTCCACCCCAAGACCATCTTGAAGCCCTCCCAGTCCTCACCGAAGCGCAGGAACACCTTGTGCTTCTCCTTCTCCAGGTTGAGCTGGTCCACCTTCAGCAGCGGCTCCAGCTCCTTGCGGCTGATGTAGTTGAGGATCTCCTGCGGGGACAGAGGGGCTGGCACTGGGCTGGGAAGGAGACCCTGACACCCCCACCCCCCACCCCCTTTCCCAGACCTGGATGTCCATGTCTAGGCGGTAATTGAGGTCCCCGAACCAGAAGAGGTGGGTGAAGCGAAGGGAGATGTCAAAGGAGCTCAGCTGCTTATCCCCCAGTGACAGCAGGCGCAGGATGTCCAGGTAGTTCTGGTTCCTCCTGAAGCACAGGACACAGGGATAGCATATCACAGACATGGGGACAGGGGCAACAGCCCTCTCCTGGCCCAGCCCAGGGTGGGGGTGCTCACCGTGCAGTCTTCTCATTGCCGGATGTCAGGTGGCAGTTGACAAAGCCAAAGGAGGTGCCATTGAACATGAAGGAGACACCCACAGCGCCTTTGTTCCCTGTGAGGAAATGGGGACATGGGATGGGATCAGGCAACCCCTGATCCTCCCTCAGGGATGGGCACCCAGCCGGCCCCAGGTCACGGTGATGGGGCACAGTCCCCACCTGGCCAGCCAGCATGAGCACGTACAGCCTGGCACACACCCAGAGCCTTCCTCGCGAAACACAGCCCCCCAGAGCCCCCCTCGTGTCAAACACACTCATGCACAGCCTCCTCATGCAACGCAAACGTTCCCAGAGCCTTCCCTGTGCGCTGCACACAAAGCCCTCCTTGTGAGACACACACACAAACCCCTCCTCATGCAACACACGTGCTCTGGGACCCCTCCCTGTGCATCAACAAGACCCCTCCTTGTGCAACGCACACACTGGGACCCCTCCCCATGCAACGCCCACATACCAGGACTCCTCATCGTGCAAGGTACACATGCTGAGACTCCTCCTCATGCAACACATGCAACAACAGAACCCCCCCACAAGGCAGATACCCCAGGACCCCCCCAGTGCAGTGCACACTCCCTGTGTCCCTCTAGGCCCTGCTGTGCCCCTACCCAAGGTGTTGGCGATCCCTGTCTTGACGCTGGAGGTGCTGACGTGGCTGATGCGGTTCTCGTGCTCTGGCTTCACCAGCACCACCACCTTGATGTTCCACAGGGACTGCATGGCCACCTGTGGGCGCCAGCACCCTCAGCCCCCTGCCAGCATGTGCTGGGGCCTCTGGTGCATCCACAGTGGATGCTCATTACTGCTTCATCCCAGCCTCTCCCACCAAAGGCTGCTCGCCAGGGAATCCCACCACCATCAATCAGTATCCACAGCTACCCAGCACCAGGAGAGCACCCCAAAATATCTGGTGTCAGCAGACCTGGAGCACCCACAGCCACCCAGCACCACGAGAGCACCCCCGAACAGCCAGCATCACAGAGCCAGAGCACAGCGACCCCCAGGACACTGAGCATCACACACCTCCACCACCCACCAGTGCCTGCACCCACAGCCCCCAGGGTCCCCTGGACCCCCTGGTTCTTACCGGGCGGTACTCAACCTCTGTGAAGTCCTTGAGGACAGTGCGCAGAAAGTCCACCCACTCCTTGTCTCCCAGGGAATTCTCCTGGGTGCCGAAGACGTAGATGTCATGCGGTATGGCCATCGTCACCTCATCCAGGGTCTTGCCCAACCCCTTGGAGGTGATCCACGAAGTGATGTTCTTCGGGGGGGGAACGCTGCCTGCAGGGGGTACAGCACAGTTAGGGGGGACCCCAGGGCCCTGACACCCCACTGTGGGCTGCCCCCAACCCCGCTCACCCATGTTCCAGGTGCCAATGAAGACAGAGATCATGTCAGGCTCATCCTGGTGAGAATGCTTGTTCTTCATCAGCTGCAGGAGCTGGCAAAAGGCTTCGCGCTTCTGCAGGAGGGGGCAGTGAGGGGGGGCAGAGGGGCTACCCACAACCCTCTCCAGCCCCCCTGCTTTGGCTCAGCCAAACTTGGCATCTTCAGGGCATGGAGGATTGCCTCAGGGACATCACCCAGCCATCAGGCACCAGTACCCAGCGCCTGTCCCCAAGCCTTACCAGGGCCCAGGGGCTAAATCCTGCCCCACCCCATCCCCACAAGGGACCCCTTGTGCCCTGCCGCCTCCAGCTGAGCATTACCCACCCGGGCACTGACAAAAACGAAGTCTTTCCGTTGCGTTTTATCCTTTTCCTTCTCAAAAACGATGCCCAGTTTGTTCTGCACCCGCTGCGACTTGATCAGCTGCCGGACTGGCGAGGAGTGGCAAGAACTGGGAGGGTGCTGGGTGCCAGCTGGGTGCTGCAACCCCCCCAGTCCATGCTTTGGGGGACCCCCAGGATGGAAACACCCCCGGCATGAGGAAATCCCCCAGCTTCCATCCCACCGAGCCCCACAGGGATGCTCCCCAGCACAAAGGCAGTTCCATGTGTGCTGGGGCCCCCCAGATGCCTCCCCACTCACTCTTGTCATGGGTGAAGGTGTTCCAGTCCTCCTGGGAGTCCTTCTGCTTCTTCAGCACCACTAGCTTCCCCCCCTCCACATCCACGCTCAGCGTGTACTTCTGTGACTTCCCAATCTTGGTCAGGTCCCCCAGGGTGATATCCAGCTTCACCTGCCAGGGGACACTGGGATGAGGGAGGACACAGGGGACACACCAGCACCCAATCTGGCATCTGACCTCCCCCAGAGACACCTAGGAGTCTGTGCCCTCAGTGTCACACCAGAGGCACTCAGTTGATGCCGAAATCCCCTCAAAACTCCAAAACTGGGCAGGGCAGAGAGTAGGGTAGGGCTCACCTCAAACGTCTGCACTGGGATGCTCTTGGCCTTGCGGGACAAGGGCTGGGGGGTGGTGGTGGGGGTGGCCGAGCTCATCTCCTGCAGGGCTTTCAGTGCCTGCCAGAGCCCCCAGCAGGGTCAGCCAAGAGTTCACCAGTCCCCCCAGCTCCACCAACCCCTCCAGTCCCACCAACGTTCCAAGCCCCACCAGCCCTTGCAGTCCACAGGGCCCCAATGGCCCCCTCAGCTCTACCAGCACCAGCTCCACTGGCCCTCCCCAGTTCCTCTGGTGCCTCAATCCCACAAGCCCATCCCCAGACCCCCAGCTCCACCAGCCTAGCAATCCCTGTCAGCTGCCCCAGTCCCACCAGTGCCCTCAGCCCCACAGCCCCTCCAGTTCATCCAAACCCCTCAGGACACCCTCATCAGGCCATCCACTCCTGCATCCCCAGCCTCACCTTCTTCTCGATGGAGGACAGGAAATCTTTCAGCACAGAGAGTTTCAGAACCAGGCTCTCCAGCTCCTGCTCTCCACTCTGCCCTGCTGTCTGGAACCCCCAGCAGGTCACCCTGGGATGTGAACCCCAGACCACCACAGATCCTCCCTCCCCACCCCAAGTGGCAGGGCCCCTGGGATGGGGCAGGATGCTGGTGTTTCTCCACAGGCTTTCCCACCACCCATGGATGGTGCCATGGTGGGGTCTGTGGGTGCAGACCATGGTGGGGGGTTGCCACTGCTGTGCCCCCATATTCCCCTCACCTGCTGCAGGATCTTGGAGACCATGGGGGAGCTCTGCTGGTCAAACACCTTGGAGAGGATCTCCAGCCCTGCCAACACCTTGTCCACCTCACTGGAGGGGCAAGAGGAGCCAGCTCAGTGGGTGGCACAGATGTCCCTCCATCTGCTCCAGCGTCCAGCACCCACCTGTGCAGCCGTTTGCAGGAGGTGACGAGGGTTTTGTTGAGGTGGGGGAGGCTGCTGGCCCCTCCCTTCACCGCCTCCAGGTCCAGGGTGTAGCTGCCCTTCAGGTACTCGTGGGAGATGCTGCTGAGCCCATTGGTGCTACAGACAGAACACCCAGGGGGTGAGAGCCAGCAGGGAGGAGTAGGGGACAGACAGGGCACAGGTAGAAGACAGACAGACCCTCACCTCTCCACTGGCCCCTCCGGCACAGATGGTCCCAGGCCAGTGGGGCTGAGCCCCACCAAGCTGCCAGAGAAACTGGTGGAGCCGGAGCGTGGTGGCAATGGCGGCTTCTCATCCTCTCCATCTGCAACAGGGCAATAAGGGGCCAGTCACCGCCACCCCAGGGGCCTCAGGACCCTATTCACCTGCCCATGTCACCCTGCCATACCCGAGTAGTCCCTGTCCTCCACGGTCTCCTTCTCTTTCTCCCTCTCGACAGGGAAGAGCAGGGTGCAGACCAGCCCCTGGTTGGGCTGCAGGTACAGGGCAATCAGCTCGCTGAGCGTCTTGAAGCGCCGGACCTGGACCCCCTGTGATGTCTGCGGGGACATGGAGATACCGGGGCCATCAGTGCCTGCAGCCAGTATCACCGGACCCCCCAGGTGGAGACACCACCAAGCAGGGAACCCACCACCCAGGGATGCCACCATGCAGGGACCCCCAGGAAGGGATAACACCTTGCAAGGATCCCCTCATGCAGAGCTGTCACCATGCAGGGATGGTCCCATGAAGAGACCCCCACACAGGGACCCCCTCATGCAGAGACTCCCATGAAGATATCCTCCCACACAGAGATGCCACCGTGCAGGAACCCCTCCATGCAGGGGCCCCCATGCAGGATGGGGGGCTGACCCCACAGCCTCCCAGTGGAGAGCAGGCCCTGATGCAATGGAGCCTGCAGGGCTGGTAGGTGGGCTAGCAGGGTGCAGGCAGCAGCCATCCCTTGGCCTCCTCCCTCCCAGGAGCAGCTTTTCCTGCCCGCCTGGCCAGCACAAAGAGGGTTCTGTTGCTCTAAAAATACCCGGTGCCACAGCCAGCCAAGACGAGCACAGCCAAGCCATCCGGCACAGTCGGGCACGCATGTGGCACTGGGCCAGGGCTGAGCCCAGCACAGCCAGAGAGACAGGCAAACTCACGGCATGAGGTCAACACTGAGCACTGCTGAGCTGGAGACCCCCACTGCCCGTGAGCCACAGGGTGTCCCATGCCTGCGCTGCCCACCTGCACAGCCAGGAAATCCTCCTCGTCCGGCAGGATGCGGTAGGTGTGGACGTGTTTCTGGAACCTGTGGCAGCAGGGAGGGCATCAGGGTGCTTAGGGTTGGGTGGCATCCCCCCACCTGCCTGCATGGCCCCCACCAGTCCCAAAGGGATGCCAGTACTCGTCCAGCCAGACCCCTACTTCACCAGCACTCACAGTGAGGAGCTCCAATACCGCTATCCCCCATGGCATGGGGAACTGACAGGGAAACCCATGGAAAACCCATGGGAAAATGCTTGCAGGATGGGTACTGGGAGTCCTGGATAGGTGCTGAGAGTCCCAGAGGGACTCCCCCACTTGCTCCAACCCCACCATTGCTGCCCTGGCCACACTGCCTGTATGTGCCAGAGGCACTGTCCCCAGCCCACAGCACAGGCAGGAGCTGGCAGGTGCAGTGTGAGGAGCCAATTCAGTTTTAGTTATGCCTCAACAATGGCTGTCGGAGGCATGTGGAGGAGAGGAGCACATGTGCCACGTGCAGGAGGCAGCTAGAAGAAGCCTTGTCTCTGGGAGGACTTCGCCTGGCAACACCTCCCATGAGGCAAGCAATAGGAGATACTGTGGAGGGGCTTCTCCAATCAGGTCACGAAAAGGTCTCCGCCAACGGACGGCAAAGAAAGGTTGGACCGGACCAATGGTTCCCTGTCCTCGGGTGGACTTTGGGAAGGGCCAGAAGGGTATAAAACCCGACTGCGTCACAGCTCGCTGGGTCTTGCTCCTGTTCGCTGCTCCCGCTCACTCCCTCCTTTGCCATGGCCTCAGCCTGCCTTCTGGCTCTCCTGCCCTCGCTAGCTCGCTCCCACACCTGTCCTGCCTTCCTGTGTGCCTGACCGCCGCCTTGCCACTTCGCCCCGCGTCCTTGCCTGGGCTGCCTGCTTCCAACCCTGCCGCGCCGATCACTGCCCGCCCTGCCGCCCCGATCCAGCCGGTCGCCATGACCCTGCCCGGGGTCCCGCTCCTCCCGGTCCCGAGTGCCCACCCACCGCGCATCCGGCGCCGTCGCCGCGGGAGCCGCGCCCCTCCGGGAGCCGCGCAGGCCCGCTAAGACCCAGCCCGGCCACCGGCAGGCAGCGAGCACACCCCCCGCCGCCTGGACACCGACAGCACTGCCCTGCCTTTCTGGGGGTAACACCCTCTTTTTCTCTCTGTCCTCTCTCTCTCCTCTCCCCTATTCCTTTTCCATTTTCCTTTCTTCTTTTCTGTCTGTTCTAGCCCTCTTTTGTTTGGGCAACTCCTTTTCCTTCTCCTTTTTGTTACCAATAAACGGTTTTTCAGATACAACGTTTGCTTCATTTGGCTTAATTTCATCCCGACCATCCATTTTTAAAAGAACTCTCCGCAGTTCCCCACAGTGGAACGTGACACACAGGCAGGAGCTGGCAGGAGCAGGCAGGACCTGGCAGCCAGGACGCCAGGAAACAATTTATTTTCCAGTGGAAGCTGACAGGAACCAGGGACGTGATCCCGGGGCAGGGGTGACGGGCAGCGCTAAGAGATGGGGTGACAACATCAGGGGCTGCAAGAAGCAGGACTGGGACCCGTCCCCATCTCAGGGACTCCAGGAGACAGGGAGCCTCGGCACTGCCAGACCTCCCCACTCCAGTGCTGTCAGCAGGGACAGTGGCTCCTCAGCTGGCCTGTGGCCACAGAGGTCACCATGAGCATCAAGGTGGCTGTCACCACACCAGGGCCACTGGTCCACTCAGCTGCTGTGCCCCCTGGCCCGGTGGCACCTTGACACAGGGCTGGAGGACTGGGACAAGGCAGCATCCATCCCCCCACGCTGTGCCTGGACAGGGTGCCATGTCCCTACATCCTATCCCACAGTGTCAGGTCCCCTGGTGTCACCCCACAGTTCTGGTTACCCTGCCACCACCCAACAGCACCAGGTCCCCTGGTGCTACCACACCCCCTGCAGTGCCAGGTACCCCATTTTTCCTCCCTCCTCTGCAGGTATGACCCACCCCAGCACCATTGGGGTCTTCCCAGGTGCCCCATGCCCAGTCAGAGGTCATTGGGGGGTGGGACCACAGGGAACCCTCCAAGCAGTAGGGTAGCTGAATGGGAATCCACTATGGGGGGCCTGTATGGAAAACCCCACTGGGCTGGGTGAGGGCATCAGGAGTTCCCAGCTCAAAGGAGTCTGTGGGAGAATCCTAGCTGGTAGGATGGGGGGGCACAAAAAGACACCCCCAAATGAAAGTAGCATAAGGGGTCTCTGTGGGAAGTCCTAATGTTCCATAGCAGGAACACCAGTGGAGGTGCGATGGGGGGTGCAAGAGGAACCCCAGCACAGCACCAGTATGTAGAACTCCAAATTGGAGGACCAAGGAGCAGGACCCCTAGAAGGAACCTCAGCTGTGGGGGAGGACAAGGGGCTCCCTATGGATAACCAACAGGGGGCTGGAGGGACACCCAGCACAGGGTGTGGTATGGCAGAGGGGGACTGCAGGGCCCCCCTGGCTGCCTAGTCCCGCACCGTTGGTGGCTGCTATTTTGGTGAGCCATGACGGGGGGGCCAGAGAGCACCGGGCTTGGACACAAAGAGCCTTTATGCAGGAGCAACGGGACTCCCCTGTCAGCTCTGACGCACAGCCAGCACCCTGCCACAGCACAGCAGGCACCCCCATGTCCCCAGTGCCCTGTGGCGCACAGAGGGGCACCCACCACCCTACTCCACCAAGAGGGGGGTGTGGGCACTGTGCCGAGGGGGACACCATATGCGCACTGGCAGCACCCTGGCACTGGTGTCCCCATGAACTGGCAGTGAGCCAGGATGAAGGCTCCAGCCCCCGTGCTCCTGTGGGACACCACACCAGGACTGTCCCCGCTTGCACTGCTCACCAACTGGCAATGTCAGCACGCCCTGGGGTGCCACCGCCACAGCACTGTGGGTTCCAGTGATGCCCCAATATGCCACAGTGAGGCCACAAGTGAGACACCCCGGTATGCCACGGTGAGACACCCCAGTGTGCCATGGTGAGGGCACAGTGAGATGGCCTGGTTTGCCACATCCAGCCCGGTGAAGCCATGATGCACCGGCAGGAGGGTTAAAGGAAGCCGACGCTGCCGGGATCCCGCTGCAGTTCCCTTTCCTCCTCCTGACCCTGCAGCTATTTTTAGGGCTCCAGCAATAGCCGGGGCCAATGGCCCCACAGCCCTGTCCACCCACTCACTGGCAGTGGGGGTGCCTGGTGCCCGGTGAGATCACACTACCAGGGACTCCCAATAGTCCTTATTGGAGTGCAGCCTCTCAACTTGACATCCCCATGACGGGCTTTGCCATGCTGCGTGGTCCCATCCCACAGCCCAGCCATGTGGCATCCATGGTCTCCTTGCCAGGCAGTGATCCCGTGGGGGATCAATGACAGACACCCCTTACCCAGGCACTTGCACCACCATGCTCTCTGCAGCCCAGTCATCCACACTGGTGCCACAATGACCTCCAGCCCCACGGCACCATTAGGTGCCAGAATCACGTGCTCTCCCAGTGCTGTGCCCGGTGCTGCTCGCCAGCCCAGCTTTGTGGTGGGGAGCTGGTGCCCAGAGCCAAGCTGTGCCCACGTGGCTGGGAAACTGCATTTGCCACTGTCCACGGGCAAGAACAACCATGCCACCATGGAGACTGAATGCCTGACACCTGCACGTGGCACCAGCACACAGCAACCCCAGGCCAGGGCAGGCCAGCTCACAGTGCACTCCCAGTTCTCCCACAGGCTCTCAGGGCACAGAAAAGCTTTGAGTTGAGGTGCCCTTACCACCACTCCACAACCACATCAAGGTCCAGGTGCTGGCACAGGTAGCCAGCCTCGAGCAAAGCCAGTGGCATGCCCTGGGAGCTCCCCAGGAGCACCCCAGCACATGGAACGTCACCTGCACACCAAGCTGCCAGAGGCCCCAGGCATGGTGGGGTACTGGGATGCACCACCAGGCAAAGGCACTTCAAGACCCCCAGGGCTGTCAACACACACACAAGACCGGGCACAAGCTGAGAGCCATGGAGTCTCATGGCACAACTCAAGGGCACAAAGCTGTCCCCCCTCCCTAAGTTGCGGACCCCCAGACATGAGGGCAGAAGCTGGGGCCCCCCAGTGCCATGGGTAGGCTTGGGAACCCCAAGAGTGTGGGGTAGGAGCCAGGCCCTCCATCTCATAGACCCCCATGGTAGCAATGTGGGTGTCACAGCCCCCCTGGAACCAGCCCAGTATCCCCCCAGTGCCCAGAGATTCCCCAGCCCCTCCAGCACCCCCCCATCTGTTGGTGTCTGGTCGCCTGGGACACCCAGGCCAGAGTGGGTGCCATTCCCCTGATGCCCTGTGTCCCAGAAGTGCCCGGGTCACTCTGAACCCCCAGGTCTCCTCATGTCTGTACCCCGCCAGCACCCACTGACCAGGGCTGTTCCAGTCTTCCCTGTGCCCAAATTCCTATCAACCTAGTTCTCCAAATTCCTAGCAACCCCCACAGTACTGGTGACCCCATGGACGCTGTGTCACCCCAGGTGGGTCCCTGCCTCTGCCTGCTGCCCTCTTGGTGTTGCTACCCCCCCAAAGCTCCCTGCGTGCTCCCCTGGATCCGTTCCAGTGATCCCTACTGCTTCCCCTGCCAGTGCTCCCTTGGAGCCCTCCCTCCCGCCCTCGGTTCCTCTCCCACTGTTCTTCCCGGGCCCCTGCCAGTGCTTCCCTGGACACCCGCCCTGTGTACCCCAGTGCTCCCCTGACTCCCTGCAGTGACCCCCCCCATGACGCCCCAGTGCTCCCCTGGTACCTCGCTGGTGCTCCTCCAGATCCTCCTCGTTGCTCGCCCAGGCCCGACCCCCTGCTCCCCTCCCGACCCCCTGCTCTCCTTGGACCATCCCCGAGGCCCCTTCGGTGCCCCCCTGAATACTCCACTCCTACGCCCGGATCTCCCCCGGTACCCCCGCCCCGTTTCTCCCGGGACCCCCCCAAAGCTCCGGCGGTACCTCGCCGGTGCTCCCCCAAACTCCCCCCTGCTCCTCCCCCAGGGTCGCCCCCGGTCCTCCCCCCGACACCCTGCCCGTGCCTCCACAGCTCCCCCGGCCCCGAGCCGGTCCCCTCCCGGTGCCCCCCCTCCAGCCACCCCCGATGGCCGCTCCCGGATCTCCCCCTATGCCCCCCCGGTACCTCGTGGGTGTCCCTCCGGCACCCCCCCGCCCGCACCCCACTCACAGCAGGCAGAGCGCGTAGGCCCCCGCCACGCTCTCGCTGTCCCGCACCAGGAAGCTGCCGTCCCGCCCGGCCCGCGCCAGCTGCTCCTCGGCCGCCGCCCGGCTCAGGTCCCGGTGGTACCAGGGGGGCACCGGCACCGGGGCTGCCCCTCCCGCGCCCCCCGCGCCCGCCATGCTCCGCCACCGGGGCCGCGCCGCGGGGCCGCGCTCTGAGGGGGAGGGGGGACCCGGGGGGCGGGCTCCGGGGCGGGGAAAGGTGGGGGGACGGGGACATCCAGGGGACACGCGGGGGCTTCGGGCATTGCGGGCACCGGGGGCCCCCAGGGGGCCACCGACCAAGTACCCAGGGGCGCACGGGGAGATCCGGGATGGCCACCAGGGGGGCGGTCGCGGGAGGGCACCCGCGGGGGTCGAAGGGGCACCGGAGTGGACCCGCGGGGGATCCTGGGGGAGCAGCAGGACGGAGCTTGGGGGAGCAGCAGTGAGGTGACGGAGGAGCATTGGTGGGGTCCTGGGGGTCGCACCGCGAGAGGTACCGGGGCAGATCCGGGGCCATGAATAGGATGTTCAGGGGGGCATCTGGAGGTCCGATCGAGGGGCAGCGGCACCGAGGGGCGGAGAGCACCGGGTAACGGGCAGCAGTAATGGGGAGGATGGGGAGCACCGGGGGGGGGACGCACCAGGGAGGGGGGAAGCATTTGGAGAGACAGGGACACCAGGGGAGCAGCGGGAGATTGGGGGCACCCAGGGGCGTACCGAAGGGAGAGGCGGGGGCACAGTGGTGTGAAGGCACCGGCAGTGTGAGGGTAGCAGGGAGCCGGGCACTGGGAAAAGGGGGGCTGCGGTGGGGCAGGCCTGGGGCCGGGCTGGGACCAGGGGCTGAAAAAGTGGGGGGCACGACCCGGTTTCGCCATCAAAACCGGGGACTTCTCCATGGCCCAGGGATCGGGACAGTGCCACCCTACAGCTGGGATCACGGAGCATGTGGGGAAAGAGACCCCTGGGGTGGGCTCCGGACCGGCAGAACTCCCTTGACAGCTATGGTCTCCCCGGGATGCCCTCCCCTTTTTCCCCATAATTTTCCCAGTCCCATCCTGTGCACCAGGGAGGTAATGCCCGGTGTCAGTGATCCCCGGAGCTGTGTCAGGTGCTGGGACACATTCAATCCCCCTGGGCCCCAGTGGCAAGCAGCCCTGTGCCTTCTGCTTTGCCCGGCACAGTGGTTTGGGGGAGGCAGTGCCAGGCAGCCAGGTTGGTCGGTACAAATGAATGGGTTTGCTTCATCTCCTCACCAGAAGTAGGATCAGACAGTCAGACACTCCCAGGTCCCTCAACCATCCGATTGCCCCCCCAATCCCCAGCCCCACAGCACCCCAACACTAAGCAGGGCAGGAGTGTTTATTCATGAGCCCCATGCCTGTGGGGGACATAGCTTGGGGACATCCCATGGGGAGGCACAGGGCAACTTGGTGATCCCCCTGACCATCTACTCCCTGCTCCTGCCTGCAGCCCCTCCTGCTCAGAGTGGGGCCAGGAGGGTGAGGGGCAGCAGGGCCAGCAGGATGGAGAGCGGGGAGTTTGGGGGAGCATTGCCACGGGCGTAATATTGGGCGACGGCAGCATTGGGGTTCCCCTGCGCAGGATCGAACCACATCTGGATGCAGCGACCGCTGCCACGGTGGTGGGATGTGTAGCGGTAGGAGCCAGACCAGATCTGCTCGCAGAGTGCAGCCGCCGTGGGGAACACAAACTTGAACTTCTGGCACATGGCACCCTTGGGACACTGGTTGGTGCCTGGGGTGGGGCAGAGGGTGAAGTGGGGGCTTTAGGAAAGGGAGGGTGATGCTCCCCTGCGCATGGGGTGCAGATGGGTCCCCACTTGGCATTGCTGGGGAAGACAGAGTTGATCTTAAGGTGGCACAGGGTCAATCACCACATCCTCACACCCCATGAGGACCCTCACACCCCCTGACCCACTCACATGCACAGAGGATTCCCACCTGGCTGCCACCCCCACCCCATGGGGACCCTCACACCCACAGACCCACTCACAGCCACCAGGGAAGGTGGACACAACCTCCCCTGCAGCAAGATGGAGGGTGACTGAAGACCCACTAGAGGGTCAAGGCATGATAGGGGAGTGCCCTGAAACCCCCACTCACCTGTAGTCCAGTTCCAGCCCGTGTGCCAGTTGACCTTGCAAGTGACAGCATCCTGGCAATCCTCCCACCACTGCTCGCAGTCCTCCTGGCACAGTGGCACATCCCGGATCCGCTCCTTCCGCCAGCTGTTGTCTGCCTGCAGGGCCCCCAGTTTTCCCCAGTTCACCCCAGGGATCCTGGTAGGTGGGTGAGGGGGGGTTCTGCACCTACCTGGTCGATCCATGGCCCCAGGTTGGGGGAACACTCATAGAGACACGTGTCCTGGATGAAGTGGCGCTTGCACTTCTCCGGCATGGCCCCACAGTGGTCCCAGTTGAATTTATACAGGTAGGACTGGTCCTGGTGGGCTTCCACACTGGTGTTGGCAGTGCAGCAGGCATTGTCCTTCCAGAGGACACACTGCACCAGGGCAGCCAGGGCTCAGCTGGGACCCATCAGGACCCACCAGGGTTCAGCTGGGACCTGCTGTGGGTCCGGGGAAAGCACCAGTGCCCACAGGTGGGTTACACTGGGTTATGGAATTCATGTCAGGGCACAGAGCCCCCCAGCCTCCATCCTGGTGATCCCACAGCGAGTGGCACCAGTGGGTGCTGGCGCAGTGGGTGAGGACCGTACCTGCCCATAGAGCTGCCCCTCAGGGCCAGGCTCTGTTTTATGGTGCTTGGCATCCATGCAGATGTTGAGCAGTGAGTCCTGCGCTACTGCCACTGCTGTGGTGGCAGCTGGCCAGGCCACCAGCACCAGCAGAGCTAACACCGCTGCCATTGCTCTGCCAGGGCGACAGCAGGTCAGGACGGCAGCACTGAGAGACACGGTGACAGCAGGGACAAAGTCCCCCACTGTGCATGTGCGAGTGTGGCAGCACTGGTCACTGCCCAGGACCACCAACAGTGGGGTCTGGGATCTTACCTGGGGGGTGCCAGGGGTCAGGGCTCTTACCTGGTGGGAAGCTGGGCTCCAGGTGCTATGGGACGAGCGCAGCTCATCTCAAAGGTCGTGGTGCAGCACAACCCTTGGCCACTGATCACGGGACGTGGGAACGTGATGGATTGGGCAGCACTGAGGGCACGGAGGAGACAGTGCACCCCGCCCTGGCACCCCGCTGTGTCATGGATTTACACTCGTGCCCATCCTGGCCCCCTCAGCCCTGCATGCAGCTGGGATTTGTCCTCCTGGCGCCAGGCTGGTGCCAGCACCAGCCAAAATCCACCTGTGGTTGTTTTTCCTCCCCTCCCGTGGGAGGTGGCCTGATTGCCTGAGACCAGCACAAGGGGCAGGACCTGGCCCCCCAAGACCACAGGGTGCCTGTGAGTGAGCCGGGAGGTAAGAGATGTTGCTGGTGGGGACAGGTACCCCTGTGGGGTCACAGATGGCCAAAGGGTAAAGCCAAGTACCCCTCATTGAATTGCAGATACTCCACGGGATCACAGATGCCCCATGGAGGGGGGAGCACATCCTGGGGGAGAGCAGTCACCTGTGGCTCGGGGGGGACAGAAACCCTCCAGTGTCAGACATGCCTTGGGGCTGGGGGGGGGGGGGGGAACGATATCCTGGAACACATGATGGGTGGGCGAGACATGCCCCGGAGGTCACAGATGCCCTGAAAAGGGGGGAAGATACCTCCTCACAATTGACAGATACCCCCACCCATGGACGGCAGTTACCCCCAAAGGAGCAGATACCCCATGAGGAGCACAGATACCTCCCCACTGGGGTCACTGGTACCCGTGGGGGTCACATACCCATCATTAGTCAGAGATGCCCCAAGGCGGGCACAGGTTTTCCGTGGGGATCACAAACACTTCCTCACGGGAGACCCCGATCCCCCGGGGCTCCCAGATAACTCCGGGGGTGGTCACGTTCGGACGCACGAGGGGGGCAGCCCACCACCTGTCAATCAGAGGTCGCCCCGCCCCCGGATGGCGCCCCAAACCACGCCCCGCCCGTTCTTCCCCCTGTGGGCCTGGCCCCGCCAGACACAACCCCCTCCCTCCGCGCATGCTCCGTGCGCTGGAACTGGTTCCGGTTGGACTCCACTTCCGGCTCGGCGGCTGGCGCCGGCCTGGCGCTGCTCCCGCCATGTCCACGCTGTTCCCCTCACTCCTGCCCCGCCTCACCGAGTCCCTCTGGTTCAACCTCGACCGACCGTGCGTTGACGAGACCGAGCTGCAGCAGCAGGAGCAGCAGCACCAGGCCTGGGTGGGCACCGGGGGGGGGGGGGCGGAGATGTGGGGCCGTGGGTCCGAGTGTCAGGAGGCCGGGAACGGGTTCGGGGCTGGGGAAGTGGCCCTTCCTCCTTCAGCGGGCACGGCCGCGGTGCTCGTTGCAGCCCCGAGGCAGTGCCTGGGGTGGGGGGTCGCGGGGCTCCTCCGGTATGTCGCTCCCCCCGCGTGTCCATCGACTGTGCCCGTTCTTCAGCGTCCTGTGCCGGTGTTGCCGGCTCGGGCACCGCTGGTCTCGCGTCCTCGATCCGTGTGCCACACTGGCTCGGTGCGGGCTGTTCCCGGAGCTCCCCGTTTACTCTGTGGGGGTTAATTAACAAGCTGCTGCTGAACTGAGGCTCCTGCACCAGCTCCCAATTAATTAATTAACTAATCTCCCGAGGGAGTCGAGGAGCGATTTCTGATCCTGGTAACTGACAAGTGCTTGCGCTATGAGCGTGGTTTGGTGCTGCAGTGCCCCGAGTATGGGGGGAATATCTATTTGATTAAAGTTTAAAAAAAACCCTCAGTAATTAAGTTTTTATAATTAAATAAAAAAGTTTAAATCAATTAAAACCCCAGCACTTAGAAGAGGTTCCAGGTCCCTCTGGGTGGGAGGTGCTGACGTATTTTAATTGAGCTTTAATTGTCTGCTGTGATTGTGTTTGTCTGGCTGATGAGGTGCCTCAAATTTGATTCTTTTTTGATAAAAGAAATACATGAGCTTTGTGTTTGAGCTCCTCACGCCACATATGGGGACACTTTGACCTCTCAGCCCCAGAGCATCATTGGGACCACCCTACCTGGTGCCAGGGTGTTCAGGCAGATGTCTGTAGCTGCTCTTCCCTGCCTGGCTGGGGGATGCCAGGGAGACAGCAGGACTCCGTGAGCAGCTGCCAGCTGGAAATAGGCATGGTCAGGAAGCGACACAAGCCAGCAGCTGAGATGGAAGGGCCTGTTTGCCAGGGTATTGTGGAGCTGTTGGGGTGCTCACCCATTTCTCTCCCTTCCCCAGCTCCAGAGCATCGCTGAGAAGGACAACAACTTGGTGCCCATAGGAAAGCCAGCATCCGAGGTGGGTGTGTGGGCTGGGAAGTGGGGGGTTGCCACAGGGCTTGAGGGGCAGATGGGATGCTGGAGCTGTTGTGTCCACAGCACTATGATGAGGAGGAGGAGGAGGATGATGAAGATGATGAAGACAGTGAAGAGGACTCAGAAGATGATGAGGACATGCAGGATATGGACGAGATGAATGATTATAATGAGTCTCCTGATGATGGGGAGATCAATGAGGTAAATAGACCCCAAAGTAGGGGATGTGCAGTGTGTGGGACCCTGAGCGTGAGCTCTGGGGGCTGTTTTCGATCCTTCACTCCCTCTGTTGGGTTCTCTCTCTGGTGTGGGATCTCAAAGCTCTTTCTTTCCCAGGTGGACATGGAGGGGACAGAGCAGGATCAGGACCAGTGGATGATCTGATTCTGCCACGACCACACCAAACTGGAGGCTGGGGTAGAGCCTTTGCCCACCATGGCTCTGGGGGACAGTTCAGTGAAGCTCCTCCTGCCATGGATGCTGTGTAGGATGGGGGGCTGAGAGGGAAACCCCCCAGGGGAACCAGAGGGGAGACTGCCACCTGGCACATTGGAGCTGACACATCTTTTCTAATAAACTCAGTTTTCAAGAAAACAACCCCAAATCTGTGTGAGGCCACCAGGGCAGGCAGGGGGTGCCACCCAGGCAAGTGCAGGGCTGCTCCCCACCATCCACTGGGGTGACTGGCAGACCGCCCTGTGCAGTGCAGGCAGGAGCACTACAGGGAATGAGCCACATCATTACCACCCACTGGACCCCACCACAGACCACAGCAGCCACCGCATTTCCTCTAGAGCCCATGTTGAGGCCAAGGCGGGGGGTTGGGGACCTGGTACTCCCGCAGTAACCATGGCCATTACGAGGCAGGAGCTTGCTGCCTGCTCAGCAGGTACCGGTGTAGCGGAGCTCGGCAATACCATCAGGAATGGCGCGGAAGTACTCCAGGCTGGCGCGGTGCACCTTGCAGTGGTATTTGCCGCAGGTCTTGGCGTACTGCAGGAAGTGGGGTGCCCCAGGGAAGAGGACATTATCGGCAAGGATGGTGGCCCCCTCAGCCAGCAGCTGGTGGCTCTCCAGCAGCCGTAGGTCCCTCAGGTAGCAGCGTTTCCAGTGATCCATGAAGACCAAGTCTGCTTTCATCAGGCCATGCTTCTCCCGCAGGTGGGGTATCACCTCCTCCGAGGGGCCCACAATCAGCTCCACCTGTGCTGCAGCACCCTCAGTCACTGGGGCAGTGTGTCAGGGTGCCCACCCACCACCCTGCTTCACAGGGTGGTGACGGGTCCACATGGGACAGGACCTTTCTCTTCCCACATATGCTACCCAGCAGGTGCTGCAGTCCCTGCCACAGCAGCAAAGGACCCCCACCCATCTCCTCCCTGGTTTCAGGTGCAGACCTGGGCTTTCTCCCAGTGCCCGGGTGCTCACCGTCTGCTCGCTGAAGCCAGCCAGGCGGATGACCTTCTCAGCCACAGCAGCATGTCGGGGGTCCCCCTCGATGGTGTAGAGGCGGGCACCTGGGGGCAGCCCTTGTGCCAGCAGCACGGTGCCATAGCCACAGTACGTGCCCAGCTCCAGCACCCGCAGTGGTGCCCGCTCCAACAGCACCCGCTCCACGATCCGCCCTGACATGGCATGTACCTCTCAGCACCCACAAACCTGCGCCACCCCAGCCCTGGGCAGGACGAAGGTGCCAAGCAGTTTCCCAGTGTCCAGAGGAATGGAGGAGAGCCATGCCAAAAATGCCACAGCCAGGTCGCTGATGCCATAGCCATACCAACAGAGCCATGTCAAAGGTGCCACAATCATGCTAATGATACTATGGCTATATGAACAATGCCACCACCATGCCAAGGGTGCCATGACCACACCAACCCTGTAATGTCTGTGCTGTCATGACTGTGGCAGTGGTGCCATGCCTGTGCCAGTGGTGCTGTGGCCATGCTGGCAGTGCCACGGCCATGTCATTGGTGCCATGGCCATACTAATGGTTCCATGGCCATGCCCAGTGTCATGCCCAGTGTGGTGTGGGCAAGCAAGGGTGGCACTCACCTTTGTCAGGCCCCACACAGCTGAGGTGCTCACAGTGGTAGCACCACTGATCGAAGGTCTGGAGGATGTGGTGGGGGTCCCCAGGGATGGCATGGGCCAGCAGGTACTGGAAGGCACGCTGCTCCCGCGAGGTGCCGGTGAGCCGGTCCCGCAGCCAGGCCACCAGCACTGCCCGGTACAGCAGCATCAGGTAGTGCCGGTACCGGATCAGCAGGGTGACAATGAAGGGGAGGAAGGCCAGGGCAATCACTGGAGACACCATCACAAGCGAGTGAGGCTGGTGATTTCAGCACAGTTGCTGAGTTGATTTTGTTAGTTTCCTACTTATCTTGGGAGTTCTGCCAAATGGGAAGTTCAAAGCACCCTTTGTGTCCACTATCAGTAGCATAAGCTTCGGCCCAGGCTTCAAAAATCCCCTGTGCAGAGATTGTTGAAGCATGTGAGCCCTAAACGATAATGAGGCAAATCTATCCCATCACAGGGGACGCTGTGGTGGGGCATCCTCCCAGAGTGCCAGCCTCACAGCTCCCAGCCATGCCACGAGTTGGCTGTGCTGTGCACCCCCTGGAAGTACCTCTCCCTGGGCTCCAGTGCTGCTGGGCCTGCAGGGCTGGGGCACCCCAGGATGCTGTGGGGATCCCTGTGCCAGGGCTGGGGAGTCCTGGGGACCCATCCGCTGGAGTCCTGATATTTGGGTCGGCAGGGCTGGCATCTCAGGGGGTTGGGCTGCTCTGAGGGGCACCGTACAGCACAACCCCTTGCACCCCCCTTGGTCCAGCTTTTCTGCTCCCATCCCCCCCCCATATCCTGCACCTCAGACCCTGCTTCCCACACCCTGCTCCCCACACTCTGAGCTGTTGGGGGTCCCCAGCCATGGCAACAGGATAGGGCAACGGGAGTGGCACCTACCTGTCCTCACACTCCAGGCAGGCAGAGGCAGGCAGTCCTGCGTGGAGCCCTGCTGCCACTCAATTATTGATGGTGTCACCTCAGCTGCAGCTGTTATCAGAGCTCCGGTTACCAGCTCAGCGGGGCTGCCAACGGAGACGGGGCCAGGCTGGGGCAGGGAGGTGGTCCTGGACTGCAGAAAGGGGCCTGGGGCTGGGGTGCTGATACTGGAGCCTGGGGTACCAGTACTGGACCTGGGGCCCCAATAGTGGTGTGTAGTACTAGGAGCTGTGGTCCTGATACTGGAGCTGGAGTCCTGTCACTGTGCACTGAGAACACTAGGTACTGGAAACACTGGGTAACAGGAGCACAGGGAGCCAGGAGCACTGGGCACCGGGAGGACTGTGAGCCAGAATCAGTGGACTCTGGGGACACTGTGGGGCCTGGGACCATGGGGGTATTGGGAGCACTGGGGGTGTGGAGGGTTGGGGCACTGGGATCTGTTGTGGTTTAGGAATGGTACTCCCCTGTTCAGTGCCCTCACCGAGACCCTGAAAACCATACCCACTCTTTCTCTCCCTCACTTTCCTCTCCCTCTTCCTACAGCAGCAGGATGGAGAGGAGAATTGGAGGCGCAAAAGGTAAAGACCTCAGGTTAAGATAAGAACAATTTACTGGATATAAGAAAACTAACAGTAACAGCAACAATACTAATTACAGGGGGTACAAGAAAAGAAACGATTCACATGGAAGACCCCCTCCTGACAACAGACAATACCAGATGGCACCCTCTGCCAATTTCCTTGACAATGAGTTGGTGTATGACAATGGTGTGCTCTGTACAAATTTCTGCCACAAGGATTGTGTACACTGGACACCTGGGCCTACAGGGAACTGCTCATTATTTGAATCCCTACAGTAGATTCAACCTCCAGCACAGCTCATTCTCTCCGAGGTACTGGGTACTTGCTCCATGGTGTTCCACTTGTCTCGGTGCACAACTCGATCACCCTTGAGAGAATGCCTTTCCCTCGCGCTTGACCTGAGAGTTTCTGTCCTCTTCCCAATCCCCTTGTCAATGTTCACATCCCAGCACAGGGATCCCAGCTGCTTGGCTTCACTACCATCCAGTTCCATATCAGGGGCTGGGATATCCCAGCACTGGAGCAGCCAGGTCACCAGGGGCTCATCTAAGTGGCAGCTGAAACCTTTTCACACATCTTACAGCTCACCTGGGGACATGGATCAGGTGGTTTTCTCTGGCCCTGCCTCCTCCTCCTGTTCTGAGGGTGTTGATTTTTCATCACTCACTACCTGAACTGATCTTGTCTTGGAGTCCTTCTTCTGTGCAGGGGTGACTGCTTCCAGCGTGGGTTGTTCCCCTGGTTCAGCTGCAGGTGGTGTGGCCACAGTGCCTGTTGCTCTGTTTCCTCCTCCTCCCCGAGAGTGCTCTCTACTGACCACCAATGTCCAATTAAGAGTAGCCAGGGCCCAACACACTGCAGTAACCTGCTCACCTCTGGAGTTGCCATAGCATACTCCTTGCAAATATTCTGTCACTTTATCAGGGTTCTGGAGTTGTTCAGGGGTGAACTCCCAAACCACTGGAGCAGAGAATTTCTCAAAAAATTGGCCAATTTTCTTGTACATTCCATGCCACTCATGACTACTCCCCCTCATGACACATCTCTGAATGGCCTTCTTGGAAATCTCTGCTCTGCCTCCAAACTTGACTCTAAACAGTGTGGAGCGCACTGAGACATAGCAGACATTGCAACAAGAACATGCTTTCCTTAACATCCAAAGGCAATTCAAAATTCTCAAAAGCTGTTGTAACAGGCCCAAAGGAGGAAAAGGGGGGAAAAAGGGGGAAAATCATCCTTCCCCCGTTCCCCCCCCACACTGGGTACAAGTATTAATGGACTCCCAAAGGTAGTGCTGAAGTAAGGGCAGCAGGAGAGCAGCACAGAATACACATCCCAAAGTACCCTCATTGCCCTTGATGTTATCATGTCATAAACTCATATCCCACAGTACAGCAACAGAGCAATGCCGATCCCTGTCCCTCTTCCGTAAAAGGTCACCCTGAGGAGCAGATACAGGAATACATCCAGGGTTAGGTACCATACCCACGTGAACAGACCAAGCAACATTGTGACCAGTGGCTCTGGACCTAATACAGCAAATGCTGAGATCAAGTCTGTTTCCTGTGAGAAATGAGACAACTCTTAGTTAAAAATTAAGATAATTTATTAAAAACGGAAAAATTGAAAAATTGCAAAAATTAGCAAAATATAAAAATTTGGGATCCTATGGCTCGGTAGATGGCATGCCCCAAGAGCGCAGGGATTTTTGATCTTCTGGCTGAAACAGCACTGGACCTCAGGTAGAGAAAAAGGGCTTACAGTGCTAGGCTAGTCCAAAAAAAAAAATATTTCTAAAGGCTCCTTAATAGGAGTAGGTTTTCCCAGCACTCAACCCCACCTCAGCAGGCTGGAGGGAAGGGGCGTGTCTTTCTCTGGCTCGTTGTTTTATAGTGCCTTTGCTCCGCCCACAGCCCGCCCACAGCCCGCCCCTTCGGTTTAAGGTGATTGGTGTTTTCCCTTTGACAGATTATCTCTGTCCACCAATGGCTCATCCTTGTCAGAGGGGTGGTATTAGTTGAGATAAGGGTTATTAAAATTCAGGTTGCTATGGTACTTGCTTACAGGGTAATGGCTATGGGGGCTGGGCTGTTTGTTGGAACTGGGGTTTTGAAATCTGCCTTGGAACCAAAGTACAAGTAAAAACACCTAAAAAATACATCCAACGTATCTTAAAACACTTGTAAAAGTATACAGTAAACACAGGAAAGATAACTCTTATGGTGTACAAGTGATAATGTTTGAAAAGGGATTTTAACTGGGGAACTTTTACCTGGAGAATTTTTACTGGGAAGGGTGCAAATAAACTGCTTTGAACCAGTGAAAACCATAATAATAAAACTTGATTTGTGTACCTGGGCTGATGGGTTAATTTTAACATTCAATTTAAAAATATTTAACTCAAAATTAATTAAAGCACTTAATATGCAAAGACCAAGCACAAATAGGGATTTCATGTATGACATTTCCAACCTACTCTGGACAGATCTATTGTTATCTCAACCCTCAGTGCCCCACACTGGGCGACAAATAAGGACAGTCATGGTTTAACCGCAGCCAGCAACCAAGCCCAATACATTCGCTTGCTCCCTCCCCCATCAGCAAGATCAGGGAGAGAATTGGAAGAATAAAGCTGGAAAACTCGTGGGTTGAGATTGACATAGACAGATTAATAGGGAAAGTAAAGACCATGCACACAAGCAAAGCAAAACAAGGAATTAAGTCACCACTTCGCATGGGCAGGCAGGTGTTCAGCTATTCCAGGAGAGCAGGGCCCCATCACATGCAACAGTTATTTGGGAAGACAAACACCATCACTCCAGATGTCCCCCTCTTCCTCATTCCTCCCCCCACTTTATATTCTGAGCACTGGAAGCACTGGGAACATGGGGACACTGGGAACACTGGAGGTACCGGGAACAAAGGTGACCAGGGGGACCACCTGGAACTCTGGGAGCACGGGGAATGTGGGAACACTGGGAGCACTGGGGCACTAGGAACATGGGGGCCCTGGGAACACTGGGGACAGTGGGAGCACTAAGGGTGTAGTCCCAAAACAGGTTCTTCACCCAGTGTGCAAGAAATGAGATATTTGGTTATTTACAGTTGTGCACAGAGAGGGGGGTTGGGGAGCCAATCTACAAAGCCAGCACTACACCTATTGAAACTTTTCACTATTTATACATTTAGCAAACAAAACTATTTTTCATTGGCTGTGAGTTACCTAGTTCTGTCATTAATTAGTGTTCTACTTTCTATTGGTTATATGATTCCCACGCTTTGTATGTTAATTAGTCTGCATGCACAGTCTTTCTCCCCTTTTGTGTTGGTGGATCTCTTGGGTCAGTGCTTGTGAGTCAGTGGTCCCAGTGCTAGAACTACCTGTCAACTCTGAGTTGATTTCAGCACAGTTACTGAGTTGATTTTGTTAGTTTTCTACTTATCTTGGGAATTCTACCAAATGGGAAGTTCTGCACCCTTTGTGTCCACTATCAGTAGCATAAGCTTGGGCCCAGGCTTCAAAAATCTCCCCTGTGTAGAGATTGTTGAAGCATGTGAGCCCTAAACCATAACAAGGCAAATCTATTGACAATGAATTTATCCTTCAAACATCTGGACATCAGGGACATTGGGAACATGGGGGCACTGGGAACACTGGAAGCTCTCAGAACACTGTGGCACTGGGACTACTGGGAGCACTGGGAAAACTAGGAACATGAGGATACTGAGAACAATGGGAGCACTGGGAGCACTGGAGGACTGGGAACACTGGAGACATTGGGAACACTGGGACCACTGTGGCACAGGGAACTTGAGGGCACCAGGTACATGGGGACACTATGAGCACTGGGGACACTGGAAGCACTGGAAGCACTGGTAACATGGGGAGTGTTGGGGGACTGTGAACTTGGGGGCATTGGGAACACTGGGAACACTGGAAGCACAGACAACGTGGAGCCCTAAGAACACGGTGTCTGAGCACGGGAGCGCGCCCGGAACACACGGGAAGCACTGGGGGGAGGGGGCGGTGCACTGGGAGCAGACACGTGACCGCGCGCTAGGCCGCGTGACGTAGCCCACGTGCGGGCACCGCCCCGTCCCACGTGACACCGCCGCGCGCGCCCCCGGCGGCGGCGCGGCCGTGTGTGCGCGCGCGCGCGTGTGTGTGTGTGTGTGTTCCCTGCCGCTCACGTGACCGGGGTGACTCGGCGCTCACGTGACCGCGCGGCGGGGCCGTGCCGGAGCCGGGGCCGCGCTCGCCATGGGCTGCTGCTACAGCAGCGAGGCCGAAGCCTCCGACCAGGTGGGCCTGGCGCCGGGGGGACGCGAGGCCCGCGGCGGGGGCGGCTCTGGCGCCGGGAGGGACGCTCGGCCCCACTCCCGTCTCCCCCGGGGCTGCCCGGTCGCGGGGGGGGGCAGGCGGCGCGCGTCCCCGGTGAGGCCTGGCCCTTCCCCGCTCCTGGGGCAGCCTCTGAGCGCCGCTCCCGCCTGTCGCCGCCTTCGTGTCACTCGTTCCTCGCGTGTCTCGCGCCGTCTCGTGTGTCCCCCTGGTGCCGCGTGGGGGCTGGAGGCGGGGGCTTGGGGATCGGCCCAGACCCTTCCCCCGTCCCGCTGCAGGTGTAAGTCCAAGGCCTCAAACGGCTCCGGCGGGAGCAGCGCCAGCTTTTCCTTCTTGGGACAGGCTGACTGCCGCGAAGCTCAGGGGCCGGGGCAGAACTGGGGCTGTCACCTGTCCCGCGAAACTTAATCCGCGGGTGCGGTGAGAGCTCGGCTGTGACAGCCCGTCCCCGGGGAGCCCAGCCGGCTCCCACTTGTGTCGTGAGAAAGGAAGGAGAAGGGCCTGGCCTAGAGTATCGCAGCAGCATTTCCCAGCAGGAGGAAGGGGAGAGGAAGCTTCTGGCTGGGGAGGAGCTGGAGATGCCACCGACGGCATGTGTGGAGGAGTGGCTGCACTCCCAGCCCACCATGGGTCACAGGCTGAGCGTCCTCTCAGGACAAGACAGACATGGAAGGGCTTGAGCATGTCCAGAGAAGTGAACGGAGCTGGAGAAGGGGCTGGAGCACAGGGAGTGGCTGAGGGAACTGAGGGCCTGAGCCTGCAAAAAAGGAGGCTCAGGGATGACCTTCTTACTCTCCACAACTCCTTGACAGGAGGGTGCAGCCAGGTGGGGGGGGTCTGTCTCTGCTCCCAGGGAACAAACAACAGGACATGAGGAAAGGGCTTCAGGTTGTGCCATGGATGGTTTAGGTCAGATATTCGGGAAAATTTCCCTAAAAGTGTTGTACAGCCCTGGCACAGGCTGCCCGGAGCAGTGTTGGAGTCCCCATCCGTGGAGGGATTTAAAAGCCATGTAGACTTGGCACCTGGGGACACGGTTTGGTGGTGGGTGTGGCAGTGCTGGGAGAATGGTTGGGCTCAGAGGGCTTTTCCAATTTTACTGATTCTGTGATCCTGTTCTCTTGCGTGTTTGTGCCCATGATCTCCCTATTGGGCTCTTCTCACAGCCCCTGCAGCACCATTCAGAAAAGCCAGAGGATTAAGGGCTGAGCTGCAGCTCTGCACCTCCTGGAGTGAGTGGGGAAACATGCCCTGTGACTCTGGGAACCCCGCACACCACGGTGTCCCTGGGCTGTGGCAGGTGGGGCTCAGGTGAGCCCCCCACTGTTGCAGGGTGGGGTGTCTGTGGTGCCCAGTCAGGAGTGGAGCCACAGTAGGTCGTCATTAGCTGCAGGGTTTTCATGCAGGTTGATGATGGCTGCAGACTCCTGCCTGCAGGATTGGCCACTCCAAATGTGCTGCCCGATTTCAGCCACACTTGCTGTCCTTGTGGCTGGGGGGACTTCAGCTGGGAAAAAGCAAAAGAATTGGGTAAAGAGGTGCCTGGCCATTGCCCCAGCAGCGCTGAGGCTGTCCTGGGTTACACTGGGATGCACAGGGAGCCCTCCTGGCAGGTGGAGGGTGAGATTTGCCTCATTCCTTGGGGTTAGTGGTGCTGATGTGGGGAAGCCAGGGCTGATTTTCCTCTTGCCTTTCACTTAGGAGGAAGAGACAAAGCGGCTGCTGGAGCCAGCAGCCAGCCCACCCAACAAAGTGCTGAATGGAGCAGAGCAGAGCTACCACAACCTCCCGTCAGCACGCACCGATGAGCAGGCCATGCTGTCCTCCATCCTCGCCAAAACAGCCATGTAAGCCTCAGGCCGTGCCCATGGAGCAGGCAGCATGCCTCGGGGACCAGCGGTGACCCTGCATATGGCATGCAGCTGGGGGGCTGCCTGGCTGTGGGCCCCGGTGATCAGCCATATGTGCTGAGGGCAAGGGAGGAGCTGTGGCAGAGCCCCCTGTGTCCCTCTGCCCTCAGACAGCCCCTTCCCTCAGCTTTGAGCTCCATGGGAACACAGATGTGAGGTGACCCCTCAGCTGCTGGGTTGGAAATAGGGACAGGGTTTGGATAAGAAAGTGAGTCCATGGGGATGTGGAGAGGGTGGCTGGGGGGACAGCAGCACTGTATCCCCTTCCAAGGAGGCTTTTCCTCAAATGCATAGGGGCAATGTGGGGAGAGGCCTGTGTCCAGCCTGGCTGGGAGGGCTTTGGGATGCTCGAAGGCCCCTCTGCTCCCTGGCTGGCATTGGGAAGCTGCTGGCCACTGGTGTGTGTCCAACATGCAGGGCCACAGCAGCTCTGAGTGCTACTTTGCTGTGGGGTGCACACAGTGGGGCTGTGGCAGGGCCCTGGGCAAGAGCCCAGTTCTTCTGTGCCAGGTACCGGGGGTACCCAGGGCCCGGTACCGGGGCTCTCAGGACATCTGCCGAGTGCATTGTCCTCCCAGCAGTCGCTGCTTTTTTCCTCAGGTGGCTGCATGCCAAGGTCCCCAGAGCCCAGACCAGCCCCCAGCTTCCTGCAGATTCTGCCTGCCTCTGCCCCAGGGCAGCTGTGGGCAAACAGTCCCTGGCATTTCCCTCCTAGAGAACAGCCACTCCAGCCTGGCACACTGTGTCCAGCTGGCAGCATTCACTGGGCGAGTTTGGCCTTCAGATGTTTGTTTTGAGGTGCTGGTGGGTGCTGGATTTTGTCTGCCCTGGTCAGAGGATGCTCTGAGATGGGGAGGGAACTCAGGGGGAGCAATGAGCCTCCAGTGGGAGCCACTGTCTTGTGTCTCTGCAGCAACATCATCGACGTGTCGGCAGCAGATTCCCAGGGCATGGAGCAGCACGAGTACATGGACAGAGCCAGGCAGTACAGGTGGGACCTGCACTTCTCCCCTGGGGTGCCTGCAGCCCCTTCACAGCCGTGTGTGTCCCTGGGCAGGTCCCAGGGGTTTTGGCCTGGCCTCAGCATGTAGTAGGGCTGTGGCGTCTTGGAGAGCAGGGTGCAGCCTGCTCAGGGAAGGCCCATGGCAGTGCAGGCAGCAGAGCCCAGGACAAAGGGTTCCTGTGTTCACCCAGCCCTTGGGGCAGATGGTGGGGGGCCGGATGTGGCTGCTTCTGCTTGAAGCAGGTGCCTGTGTTGGAGAGCTGGATGCTGGGAGTGCAGCACCACTGCTCTCCCTTTCTCCCCCTGTGGGTGCCAGGTGCCTGGGAGTGCAGCACCCATCCTCTGGGTGTCCCCATGTCTTGGCATGGCACTGATGTTCGCTGCTCTCCCCTCACAGCACACGACTGGCCATGCTCAGCAGCAACCTGACGCACTGGAAGAAGCTGCCACTGCTGCCGTCTCTGACTAACCAACCGCACCAAGTGCTTGCCAGTGACCCTGTCCCCTTTGCAGACCTGCAGCAGGTGAGCAGGGCTGGGGTGAGCCCTGGGCCCCTGCGATGCTCCCCAGAGACACATCCTTATCCTAGAGGAGCAGTGGTGCCCTACTGGCTTGCCCAGAGCTCTGGCAGGACTTGTTAGAACTGAGGGCAAAGCCTAGGTCAGGTTTAAGGCCTTGTTAGAGCTGGGGGCAAAGCCTAGAACAGGCTTAGGGATTTTTTAGGGCTGGAGGCTAATATCCTGCGATAGTTTATTTGGGATAACCAGGAACTGCAGGAGCCATTGGTGACGCAGCCGTGTCCTTGTGCCCGCAGGTGTCCCGGATAGCTGCCTACGCCTTCAGTGCGCTCTCACAGATCCGTGTTGACGCCAAAGAAGAACTGGTTGTACAGTTTGGCATCCCCTGAGCCTGCCCCCACCACCTCTGCTCCACCGCTTTGGGTTGTTTTTGATTTTTTCCCTATTTTTTTCTCTTTATATCCCTTCCCTCCCCACGGTGCTGCCACAGAACTTGGACAGATACCCTGTTTCCTACTAAATGCCAAGGCACCCATCCTTGGCACATCGAGCCCACCTGCATTGCTTGAGGCTTTCTCCTCCTCATGGGTGGGTGGGTGTGCGTGGGGAGGAGGCTGTGTCAGCTGGATGCTGCCTTGCACAGGGATGAGCACAAAGGGAACAGCTGGTGCAAGAAGGCCCTGGTGTGGGTCAGCACCGTGTGCCAGGTCACCAGGATGGGTGGGCTGGAACCAGGCAGATGTGATGCTCTATGTGGGGCCTGGTGGCTCCAACACCATCCCTTCTCATTTTTACATGTTTAGACCTTTATTTTGGTTTTTGTGTTGTTTGTTTTTTGTTTTTTTTAAATTACTATTATTTTTTGCCACAGTAGATAAAGCCACGTTCATCCAGTGCCTGTCTCCACTGTTCTCCGTTGCACACAGCATGGAGGTGATGGGGGAGCTGTGCCATGGTGGGGAGGGGTACACACATCTGTCTGTCCCTTGTCACCTCTTCCATCATGTCCCACAGGGCCAAGAGGACAGGGAATGTGTGATGACCCACCCTTAAGGGGAAGGAAGCACCTAAGATTTTGTGGCGGGTTTGGTTCTGTAACCGGGCGGAAACACCAATTTAGTGTAGTGGTTTGGTCCAAAATACTCATTACTGTTTATCTTCTGTGAGATAAGAATTAGGAGAAACGCAAAGCAGGCACCAACCTTGAAAGAATATAAAGGTGTTTATTAACAGACCTAAAAGAAGGAAAAAAAAACCTATACCACACCTTCAGAACTCTTCCCCCCCCACCTTCCTCCCTTCTCCCACTGACAATGTAAAAAGATGTTCAGTCTGTTTACCACTTCCATAATAACCTTGTTCAGTCCATTTAGAAAGAGAAGTCTTTCTTGCTCATGCTATGAACACATTATCACAATGAGACAGCCGCCCACTTCCAAATAACTTTGTTCAGTCCATTTAGGAAGAGGAGTCTCTCTGCTCGCATGTGAGTCTCTTCCCCCGACTTGCAGCTTTTCCCACAACTGTTTTTGAGGGTCCACTCTTGAAGGTTTTTGGGGTACAATTTTAAGGTTGAGCCTTTCAGAAACAAAAGTTCTCTTCACCCATCTCTGGGAGCATTTCATCTCTAAGAACAGAGGCCCTTCTTCCCTGGGAGCAAAGGGTCTTCCTCATCTTTAGGACTATCTCTGGGAGCATCTGTAGGAACTGAGGTTTTCTCCTTTCCCATTTGGAGCAAAAGTCCTCATCTGGTCCATCTCTCCCTGTCCAAACTTCTCGTGGAATTACAGCTGCATCAGCATCTGCCTATCTCAGCACAGGTGCTTTTGCTTAAGAGTTGAACACTCCACCCCCCCTATCTTCATGAAATTACAAGGGGATACTCTGATATATCATAGCTTCACAACAGAATTTCAGCTTTAAGCATCTCCTTTTTCTCTTCCCTTAGGTTTTCAGCTCTTCACAGCAATAAAAGGGTTAATCTCACCTCAGCCTTGCAGCTGGAATGTGGCTTATCCCAGTGGAGAGGGGGGGAGCCTGCCGATCTGTGCCCACAGCAGGGCTGTGGGGGGGGTTCCACAGGTGGAACAGGCCCATGGCTCCAGGATGGCCATGGCCCAGCCCGGCCTGGCCCGAGCAGGGCCTGGCTGGGCCCACTGGCTCCCGCATGGGCCCCGCAGCCACCTGTCCCAGCGCCAGAAACGAGAGAGAGCTTGGGGGGGGAGTTTGTCTATTCTTAAGTGTGTATCACAGAGGCGGTCACAACTTTAAGTGGCTTAAAGAATTGTCCATATTCAAACTGGCCAGCTGATAGGTTCTATCAGGTCATAGAGAAAGCTGTAAGAAGAACATCACTTCCGGGACTTAGCTTGCTAACCTATGACAGATTTATAAATGCTTGTGGTTGGAAGGAATGTCAAAAGTCAGAGGGTTTGCAAATAATCAGTTTTATTAGTAAATTACACGCTTGGCATGGAAATTGCAGGGTGTGGATATGGATAGGTTTCCCCATCCTGAAGATGGATTCCTTGTTTTCTATGCAAATTAGTCATCATGCAGTCTGCTCTTTCAGGTTTTCCTGGAAATGGGTCGGAGGGGTTTGGGGGTCTTTGGTGGTCTTAATCCCACCCTATAGTCCATGCCCACTTCCTGCCACTCATTCCTGTGCTTATGCTGTACTGTCTTGTGCTTATCAGCAGGAACTACAAGAAGGATGTTTTTCCAGTGCTGGCCTATCTCACCTTGCCCCCCTTCTCCAGCCATATCTTGTTCTTTCTCATGGTGTGTTAATATCAACAATCCTTGTTTATTACCAACAGTCCTTGATTGGTTCAACAGCCATCCAGTATCTATTTTTGAGACATACAAGTTAGCTCTCTTATATTCTGGGAATAGAATGCTCTGTGAGACTTTGGACTGCAGTTTATAGAATCATTAGAGAGTGGGCTTCAGTATGCATTAGCCCCTTATAAATGAGAGCTCAAAGGGTCTCACGTTGGATTGCTGTCTAGAAGGTTGCAAGCAAGTGGGCTTTAGTCATAGTAATTTCCATCCTGGCCATAATTTGAGTTGGTTGAAGGTTCAATAACAAAAATACTGTTCCACCTGGGTTGTTACTCGGGCAAGAAAAATAAGTTTCCAAGTTTGTTCATTAAAAAACAGATGCTCGTTAAACATCTGTTAGTTCCTTGGAACAGATTATATCTGATAAGCTCAAAAGGGGCTTAGCCCAGATGCTGTTGGTGAAGGCGAGGGCCTAACAAGCATTTCTCAGGTCTTGGTGGGGCCTGGGCAGTGGTGGGTGGATGCACCACCACAATCCAGTCCATGACTAAACTCAACTTCTCTGGACCTCTACAGGATGAAATAGGGCTGTGGGTGTGGGGACAAGCCCAGGACCCCCCAAGTGAAATGAGGCCCCACTAGTAGGTCAGGGCAGGTTTGGGGGCTGGTGAGGACCCCTGCCCAGCTGGCACTGCAGGGCAGAGTGGGGTGTCTGCATGTGACACACCCCCGGAGTCCCCCCCTCCCCCATGTCCCCTGACTGACTGGGGGCTTCCATGTACTCCTTGCCCTGCATGTGGCCCCACACAACCCCTTCTACGAGCACCCAGGACCCCTCGTGTGTCTTCACCTCTGAGTGGGGGCCTGAGACTCACACTCCCACGCATCCCCGTGGTCCCATGTGTGTCACTATGCCTTCACGGCCCCTGTCTGTGTTCCGCTTGGCCCCAGGCAGCGCTATAACCCCCTTACACTAGGGCTTCCCTCGCTTGGATTCTTGCATGAGTTCCCCAGGAGCCCGTGGCCCCGCGTATGTTACGGTGTGTTACGGTATGTTACGGTGACCCGCAGAGCTCTCCCCCTACAGTCCCACGTGTGTCCCGGACCCCCGCGTGTGTCCCGCTGACCCGCAGAGCGCTCCCCCTACAGTCCCACGTGTGTCCCGGACCCCCGCGTGTGTCCCGCTGACCCGCAGAGCGCTCCCCCTACAGTCCCACGTGTGTCCCGGACCCCCGCGTGTGTCCCGCTGACCCGCAGAGCGCTCCCCCTACAGTCCCACGTGTGTCCCGGTCCCCCGCGTGTGTCCCGGTGACCCGCAGAGCGCTCCCCGCTGCAGTCCCGCTTGTGTCCCGGACCCCGCGATTCGCGGTCCGCCCGCCTGCGTGACGCCCCCCGGCCCGGCGGCGCCCAATGGGCAGCAGCGGGGGCGGGCGCTGCCGTTCGAATAAGAGCGGCCGCGGCCCAGACCTTGTCGGCTCCGGTCTGGTACTCGACCATCAGTACGACTGCAGCCCCGGCGACCCCGGCGACCCCGGTGACGCCGAAGACGGACACGATCCTCAGCCACGGTACGAGGAAAGCTGAGGTCACCTGCGGGGAGGGGGCGGGCCCCGGCTGTTCCCTCGGCGGGGGCTCGGGGCCGCAGCGCTCAGCGAGGCTGTGCCACAGGCAGGCAAGGCGCGAAACCCTCGGGCCGGCGGGGCACGCCTGTGGCACAGCCTCCGTCTCCGGCCAAGTTCAGCGACGTCCTCCTCCCTAAGGACGGGGGGGTCCCGGCCGGAGCGTTGGGGCTCGGGCGTGTGGTCCTTCGTTTCCCGGGGCTTGGCAAAGTCCGAGCCTTCGCCAGCAGCATTCGGCGGCCGCGTTTCTCGCGGGTTCCTCTGCTGCCCCCAGCGCCGGTTTGAAAGAACCCTCTCCTTGTGCCCTTCCTGTGCCGTGCTCGGGGCAGCCCCATCCTGCGGCCCCGAGCCTCCTCAGGCAGCCCAGACACTGCGGGGATGACTTCCGAGGGTTTCCGGAACAGCAGCGAGGGGTGAGTGTTCCTTCCTCGCCCGACCCCTGCCTGGTACAGCTTGCGGCCCGTAGGGTCCGGTTCTCGTTGAACCCATGGCCGCGGGGTGTGTGCGTATCGGGGGGAATTTTTCAGGGGTCAGCTGGGATGTGACTCCAGTGAGGTTAGAGGGAGACGTAGCATCGGGGGCCATTCTCTGCCGAGCCCCCGGCTTTTCCTGAGCTGCGCTGGGGCCGGGAGCGGGTCTGTGCCGGCCCCAGCAGTTCTCCGTCACCCGGGGCCGGGGCAGGGTGATGGCAGTGAGCGCGTCCATGGCCAGGGTCGGACGATTCCCCTTCCCCATGGCGCGGCGCCGGAGGTTTCTGTGCCGTGCGCCTTTAACGAGCGCGGCCCCGGCGCGGTGACGTGGGGTGGCCCAGGGCCAGGAAGGGGAACCGCCGCCTGCCAGCCCCGCCGAAGAGAAGCTCAACAACTTTTCTTTTGTGCGTGGCCACTGGCTCCCCGGTCCTCCCCGGCTTGCCAGCGCTCATGGCGGATTAACCCCAGCTCGCCGACGACGGCCGCGCGGCCCCGGTAAGGCCCCAACAAAGACTTTCTGCCTCTTCCTTGTTTTGTTTTCCACGGGGCTGGCGCGGAGGAGGGGAGGCGGGGGAGGCGAAGCTCAGCTTGCCCAGCTCCGCCGCCCCGCCGCAGCGTAGGGCTCCCGGCCCGGCGCTTCGCGAGCGCCCGAGGTGCGGGTCCCCGGGGCCGCGGGTGGCCGCGTCGGGCTCGCCAACATCCGGGCGCTCGGGTCGGCGGCTGCTCTCTCCCTCCGCCCCGCGCTAGCTGCGGGCCCGTCCGTGCGCGGGGGCTGCCGTGGGTCGCTCACCCCGCGTGGGTGCTTCCCGCAGCCGGACCCCTGGCCTGGGACAGCCCGGGGCCCGCGGGTGCGTCCCCCCGGCACGTTGGCACTTCGGGAGCTCCGGAGCGCGGGCTTGCGTAACGCCGTGCTGTGACTGGAGCGGCGGAGGGGAAAGCGGGGAAGGACAATGCCGCCGCTGCCGCCGCCACCTCCGGGCTTCGTTCCCCGGTCCCCAACGCCCTCCTGCAGCTGCTCTCTTCGGGGATGCGGCTGGAAGGCGCTCACGGCTGCTGGCGGGCTCCCCAACCACTTCCCGCCTGCCATCACGAATGGCACGTCCTCACGGAGGGTCATGGCGTTGTCTCAGATGTTTAGGGTGGCCAGTGTCACCAGTGACGAGCCAGGCTGTGACCGCGGCAGGAGCGGGTAGCCCTGTCCGTCCGGATCTCATGCCAGGCACCTGTGTGTCTGCAGACTGGTTCCAGTAAAACCCAGCTCGACGGTGGTGGAGCACGGTTTTCTCCGAGGGTCTGCATCCAGTGCTGCACTAGTGCTTTGCCCGCTGCTTTTGGGTGGATTTTTAGGGAGAGGTCCTGGCTGTGTCACCGGGTGGAGGGACAGTAGGTGCTGAGTGACCCAGCCATGGGACAAGGAGCTGGGTTTTAGCCAAATTGGAGGGAGGACCTGTCCTGCTGAGGATCCTATGCTTCCCTGCTGGACTGACAGCAGTGGGAGCTCCGTAGTCCCCAAAGCCACCATGACTGGTTGGCTGTGCTGTGCTGAGCAGCTGCAGATCCCGACCAGGCCCCTGGCCCATCATGGCGGGGGTGTCCAGCTGCAATACAGGGTAAGGAGCCCCCTCCTCATCTGGGTGACTTTTTGGCTCCCAGCAGTCCCCTCCCCTGGAAGACTACCAGGGTGGCACTGGAGCGTGGAGGCAAAGGTCACTGTGAAGGGGACCTGGCTGTGATCCCAGATCCCGTCAGGGCAGCTCATCCCTGCTCCCACCCAGTGCAGCGATGCCCAGCGAGCTCCCTGTGCCCCCAGCAGGTGGTTCTTTCACCAGCAGCAGTGGGAAGGGGAGCTGGCAGCGCTTCAATAGCTTGGCCACTGCCTTGCCAGGCAAGAAGTGTTAGTGACATTTGGAGGTGAGAGGGAGGGAAGGAGGCACAGCAGGAGGATGAGGAGCCCGAGCAGCAGTTTTCCGTTGACCCCTTGTCAGGATCCTAATCTGTGGGAGTAGACCTGGCTGCTGCTCAGCGTTGCTCCCCACTCTGTGCCTGTGGGGAAGCAGGAGGATGCTGGCTGCTCCTGCACAGCTGGCCAGATGCAGGGGCATGTCCTCCCTTGGTGGGCACAAATGCCTGGTGCTGGGTGCAAGTCATTTGGTAACATAATTAATTTACTTCACCTTTTTTATCACCCCCCCACCTCTGTTGGTGTCTTTAGGTCTAGGCAGTGACCTGGCAGGCTGGCCACAATGTCTCTTCACGGTGCAAGAGTTGCTGCTCTCCTTGCTTGGGTAAGTCCCCCCTCCTCTGCTGGAGCTCGCTGCATAGGTGGGATGTGCTGCTGGCAGCATCAGGGCACAATGCTTGGGCTGGTCACGGGAGGGATTGTGGCTGGGGCAGGTCCTAGAGTAGCCCAGTTCCCACTGTTCCCGGGCAGGTGGGTGTTTGCAGGAGAAACCTTGCTCACCCTTCCTGTTGAATAACCAGAAATGCTGGAATGGCTTGGTCTGGTCATGGAAACTGCCTGGGAGATGGAGCTGAACCTGAAGCAGGCAGCAGCTGTACTATAAAGGGGTTGTTGGATCTGTCTCACAAAGCACTGCTATGTCCAAGCAAAGAATCATAGAATGGTTTGGGTTGGAAGGGACTTTTAAGCTCATTCAGCTGGAACGCCCTGCCATGGGCAGAGATACCTCCCACTAGACCAGGTTGCTCCAAACCCCATCCAAACCTGGCCTTGACCACACCCAGGGATGGGGCAAGCACGGCTTTTCTGGACAACCTGTGCAAGGGCCTCACCACCCTTACAGGGAAAAATTTCTTCCCAATATCCCATCTAACCCTGCCCTCTGGCAGTGGGAAGCCATTCCCTCTTGGTCTGTCACTCCAGGCCTTTGTCCAAAGTCCCTCTCCAGCTCTCTTGGAGTCCCTTTAGGTGCTGGCAGGTGCTCTAAGGGTCTCCCTGGAGCCTTCTCCTCTCCAGGCTGAACACCCCCAGCTCTTTTAGCCTGTCTCCAGAGCAGAGGGGCTCCAGCAGCCTGATAAATGGGACCTGTGCCAAACTCACAGATGTGGAGCTGTGGGGCTCATGTTCATCTGTTCTCTGGGCAGGGGTGGTTGGAAGGGGTGTTTTTACTCTCACACCCAGACAAGTCTTACTGTCCCCTGCCAGGACTGGAGGTGGTGGGTGGCACAGCACAGTGTTGTCTTGGCTTCTGCCTTCTGACTGTCCCACCCCATTTCTAGGTGAACAGCACAAAGGTTTGTCCCGATCCCTTCAAGGATCTGTCCCAGCTCCAGGACTGTAGTGTCTTCATCAGAATTATCCACAAAATGTGAGTATGGGGAGCTGTGTGCACATTTCAAATGACCCAGCTAGGTCTGGGCTGCCTCCTGGAGCCATGGCCTTGGCCCCCAGGAGCTAAGGGGCTCTCTTCTTGAGCAGGGTGGGAGTGGGGGTCTTGGGGTATTCAGTCATTCCTCCTCTGGCATATGAGATGCTGTGATCTCCATCTCCTATGTGCCACTCCACAGCTGGGGTCTGCCTGCAGAGCCCTGGGCAGAGCTATTTGGTCCCACAGAGCTGCGCAGGGAGTATTTTGGTCAGAGTTCCTGTCATTTGAGACTTGTTATCACATCTGGCACTAACATCTAGGTTTTCTCCTGGCATTGAAGAAAAGACCTGAGTGCTGCTGCCAGTGGCACAGGGGTTCCTGCAGCTGCACAGGAGATTATTCATTTCTGTTGATGCTGCTCTGGTGAGGGAACAGCCCAGCAAGTTTTCCTGAGTGGCAGCCTCGGGATCCTGAGGAAGCCTTGTATCTGGAAAGCAGTGTAAAGAATGACAGTTTCTGCCTCATGAAGTGCTTCTGTTGCCTGTGGATGTCAGGCTGCTGCTGAGAATAGTGTGGTTAGGATGGAGCCTGTTTGCTCCATCCTGGGACCTGAAGTGGCTGGGCAGGGGTGGGAGGAATGCCTCCTTCAGAAAGTGCATTCGTTGCCTGGGAGCAAGGGGCAGCTAAAACCTACAGACCATAATGGCCATCAGAGGTAGGATGAAGCCTGGTGGTTAAGGAGCTGGCAAAACAAATTGAGAGGGTGTGAGGCTGCCATGCATTGCTTTTGAACCCTTCCGGTGGGAGGCTCGCTGGAAGCCCGTCTGCTATAATTACCTCCTGCGCGGGGTAAGAAGAGCCTGCTTGGAGCAGGGATCTACTTGCAGTGGGTGGGGAGGAAGGAGCTGCCTGCACCACAGATATATTTAGTCAGACCTGGTTAATCTCCTGGGTCTGTGCTCCAGCTCGGATTAGTAGGGATCCCGGTGGCGTGTGCTCTCTAAAGAGGCCTAGCCATTGCTTGATAAAGTGGGGTGGCAGCAGGGCAGCCACCACAGCAGCTGGCTGAGCTGCGGAGCTCCCGGTGGCACCAGGGGAAGTCCGTGAGGAGGGGCAAATCCTTGTGGCAGCCCCTGTCCCGGGCCAGGTTCCTGGTGTTGGCACCTTGGGAGTAAGTGACAGTACTGAAGCAGTGCTGGTCAAGCATGATTGGTGTGGGGTTTCAGCATGCTGTTTCTGGGCTGCGGTTGGATTCAATGATCATTGTGGGTCCCTTCCAACTCAGGGTATTCTGTGAACTGGCACCTGCTCAGGAGTTGTTGCAAATAAGTGTGTAGTTGCAAATAAGTGAAAGAGGAAGCTTCAGCCTCCCCAAAGTCCACCAAGAAAAGCCTGAGGCTCCATGTATGGACTGGCCCCTGTGGTGCCTCCTGGCTGGTGGGGCCACCACAAGCTCCCTGTGCTGTGCTGGATGCCAGGGCTGGCAGGCAGAGGAGGAAGCAGTGCCGGGGGGGCTTCGGCTGCCCAGCTCCAGCTGCTTTCCCAGCAGGGAGATTCCAGGGCATTCCGCTCCCATGCATGGCACGGCTGGCCCTGGCTCTTCTGCCCCTGGTGCGGGGGTGGAAGGCAGAGCAGTGCCCCAGAGCCAGCCCCAGGCTCAGTGAACCCTGTTGCACAAAACTCGGCATTGGTCTAATCCTTCCAGTAAGAGTTAACACAAACCCTGCACTCTTCCAGCCACGGGAGCAAGGAGGGGGAGTCTGTGCTGGACCAGCCACTGCCAGAGAGGATCTCCTTCATCCATGGTTTCCTGCAGAGTAAGACTCTCCGCTGGTGCTGGGGAAAGCAACTGCCCCTTCAGTGCTCCTGACCCCTGAGGGGGTCTGCTCTGCTGTCTGCAGCTTCCCCCTCCACAAAGTGACCCCCCCCGTGCTGCATCGGCAGCTTTGTGAGATGCCAGCAGCTTTCCTGCAGCAGCCTGTGGAAGGGAAAGCTTCCTGATGGGAAACTTCCAGATGGAAATCCTTGCCAGAGCCTGGGTTCAGAGCAAAGGAGGTCCTGGGTGTGAAGGGCAGGGTGCCAGTGGCTGCTCTGGTGATGCTGCCTTGGAGGAGTTTTCTTAGTTGGGTACCTGGACTCAAGCTGTTCAAATCCCAGTGGAAAACCTTTACCCAAGCAGAAATCCTGGGAGGGGAAATGGGAAGTACCTCACACTCTTGCTCAGCCTTTCCTGGGGGAAAGACACCATATCCCACCTCATATCCCACCCTCCAGAGATGGAACTCTCTGTTTGTGCTGATGTTGGAGGGGAGATGCCAAGTTGGGGAGGCTGGGATTTAGGGTGGAGTTCAAGGGAGTTCTATAAAAGTCGGTCAGAGATAATTGCCAAAGCTGACCACTGGGATCTCAGCCTATCCTGCCCCAGGTCCCTTCTCCTTAGGGATGCATTACAGTGCCCTCCTGGCCATGAGTGTCACATCAGGGGAGGCAGAGTGCCCAGTGGCACCTGTATGACTAAGAATTCTTCATGTTGCAGAGCACTGCAGACACAAATTGGCTGCAGAGAACCTGGTCTCTGCAGAGAAACTCCTGGATGGAGAGGAGCTGGCACTGGCCAAGGTAACTATGTGGCATGTTTTAGTCCCAGCCAGCACCAATGTGCTTATGACTGGCCTGGGGTCAGTGGTGCTTTTCCTGCCTTGCTCAGGTGGCTGTGCTGCTCCTATATCACACCTCTATGAGCTGCAAGAACCCTGGGGACTGGAATGAATTTGACTACAAGACCCAGGTAATCCCTTTGGGGTTCCTCGTCTGGATCTGGGGTGCAGGGGGAAGCAGCAGTGCCTTTGAGGGGAGGTGGTCCGAGACTTGCCCTCCTGGGTCCCATTGAAAAAGTGTGGAGTGGGCACTGTGGTGCTCTCTGGTTTTGGGCTATCAAAAGCTTGTGGCAGCAAGTGTGGGCACCGGCACAGGCAGGCAGGGAGCTGCCCACTGCCCCACGCCTGCTGTGGTTGCTGCCTTGTGACCTGCAGAAGAGCTGCTAACTCTGCAGCTCCTCCCAACACAGGCTGAACTGGCATCGATCCTCAAATTTGTGCTGGATAACGAGGAGTGCCTGAATGAGAATCTGGAGCCATTTCTGCAGAATAAAGGTAAGTGCTGGGCCCTGGCTTTTCCTCCTGTTTGTGCTGCTGTAGCTGCCCAGCCATAAAGGCAGCTGCACCACCTGGATGCCCTCAGCTACGAGACAGCACCCTGTAAACTCCAAGAGCAGGGCTGCCTTAGAACTGCTGGCTCTTCCTATTCAGCAGTACCTCAGCCTTTCCCTGGAGGAGTGGAGCAGGTAGGATGCTGACAGTCTCACGGTAGCAGAGTGCTTGGGGAAGGGCTGTGGAGCTGGAGGGATGGGGATGTAGGGCAGGTTTATGGCTTCCTCAGCTGGGCTGTTCCACCCCTACTGGGATTTGTGGTTCCCGTGCCCCTGAGATTTCAGCTGCTCAGCCCCTCAGATATTAAAGATCCCAGCCTTCTTCTCCCTTTTTATTTCCAGCAGAGCCATCCTTGTCCAGTATGTCCAGCAGCAGCTTTGAGGAGCATTCCCCACTGTCCCCTCTCCCACACAAGCGAGAGGTGCATTTCCTGGAGCTGCAGAGGATCTCCTCCTTCCCCAGCACCAAGTACGTCCCCTGCCTCCTGGCTGCCAGGGGGAATGAGGAAAGGGGGGAGTGGATAGGGTGGCTTTTGGGACCCGCAAATATAGCCAGGCTGCATGCTGACTCCCGGAATACCCTGTTCTACCTTGGTGCTGTCCTGCTGTACATTGCTCCGGTGTGATGTGGGGATGGATGGTGGGGGTGAGCTTTGGCTCTAGCTAATTTTAGAATCATGGAATCATTCAGGTGGGAAAAATCCTCTGAGACCATTGAGTCCAGCTGTTCCCCTGGCACTGCCAAGGCCACCGCTAAACCATGTCTCCAAAAACCATATACATGGTTTTTAAATCCTTCCAAGCATGGGAACTCCACCACTGCCCTAGGTAGCCTATGCCATAGCTGGACAACCCTTTCAGGGAAGGAATTTTCCCAATATCCAACCTAAACCTCCCCTGGAAAAGCCTGAGACCATTTCTTCTTGTCCTGTCCCTTGTTACCTGGGAAAAGAGACCAACACTCACCTGGCCCTATCCTCCTTTCAAGGAGTTGTAGAAAGTGAGAAGGTCCCCCCTGAGCCTTTTCTCCAGTCTGAGGTCCCTCAGCTCCCTCAGCTGCTCCTGATCAGACTCATGTTCCAGACCCTTCCCCACCTCTGTTGCCCTTCTCTGGACATGCTCCAGTACCTCAGTGTCTTTCTTGTGAGGGGTCCAAGACTGAACCCAGGTTTGGAGGTGCCTCAGTGCCCAGCACAGGGGGGAAGTCACTGCTTCAACCCTGCTGGGGGCCACATTATGGGTACTGCGAGGATGCCCTTGGCCACCTGGGCATGCTGGTGGTGGTTTTTGCACAGCACTTAGAGGTTGGCATTAGTACAGTCAAGAGGAGGAGCATGGCCTTTCTGCTCAAGTGATTGGCATCAAAGTTTTTCCTGTGAACCTGATGCCAAAATGATTTTTGCTTTTATATTTTCTTCATACATATTTGTAGCTCTGTCGACTATTATTGTATAGTTATATAGTTCCTAACTGTCTTCAGTATTTTTCCTGCCCTCATAGACAGAAAGGCAAAACACACTCCAAAGACTCTCTCCTAATCTTAATTCTTCTGGGAACCAAGGACGAGCCACCCTCCCAAGACATGTTCCCATAAACAACTGGCAAAAGGGGGGCTTCAGAAGAGGGTTGAACCAGAAGGGGGAGGAACTGATGCCTTAAAAATCTAGGAATGAAACAACACACATACAAGACAATTTTAATATAGGAGGTAATATAAAAGCTGGTCTTTAATTGGAGGCCTCCAGGGGCAAATACGGAAAAAATGGTTTTTAAGGCATCAGTTCCTTGGGGAGCCAGGCAGGAGAACCTGCCCCAGAGATGGGGGTAGCAGAGTGGTCTGTCTGCATGGGGCCTGCACTGGCTCAGGATAATCCAGCTCTGTGTGTGCCTCCAGCCTGCCCAGCACTCCATCTTCGCCCATGGGGGACATCATGCAGACCCCCCAGTTTCAGCTGCGGCGGCTGAAGGAGCAGCTGGTTTTTGAGAGAGAGAACCGGGAAGAGCTGGAGGTGGAGATGGCGGAGAATCACAAGCTCATCATGGAGAAGGGTGAGTTGCAAGCAGGGTGTCCTGGGGTGCAGGTGTCTGTGGGGCACACATCTCAATAGCCAGAGATCTGCCGGGATGAACCACGCTTCTCATAGAGATATGATGGAACTCCGTTTAGTCTATTGTCAGACTCACAGTTATACTCTAATTCCCCAAGCACGCGTAAGCAAGCTCCGCACTATTGGGCTACAGCTACTGTTCACACGGCCTTTAATAGCAAGCGATTGGTTACAGATTAATATGCACATGACCTAACTAACATAAGTCTTTCTCTTTCTATGGTCAGCATCCCCCTCCCCAACATCCTGTCGGCTTGCCACATCAGCATTGCTCCTCTGTTTTTTCCTTAGTCAAGGACAGTTCACTAATATACCTTGGATTGTACATGTACACATGTTCCTGTTCACTCAGCCATTTCTCTACAGTTCCCCCTTTTTCTTCTTGCACAAGCCAAGCCCGATGAACAACTTTCTCTAAAGCTTTCCGTATGCACCCAAAAACACAACAAATTATTATTGCTACAATTACTAGTGTAGCTAGCAGATGTAATCCTTCTTGAACCAGGTTTCCTAACCACCCTGTCAGACCAAGCGAGGACAGCCACTCAGAGAAGCTGTCTGTGTGGATCTGTATCTTTTGAAAAGCATCCTGCAGTTCTGAGAGCTGTCGATGGATACTCTGGGAATGGTCTGACAGGTTCATACAACACATACCTTCAAACTCTGCAACCATGGCCGTGAGCTAGCAATAAAAAATCGATCGCAGCTCGATTTTGTAGTACAGCATGCCTAATCATGTTACATCAGTTAAAAGCTCATTTAATATATGGGAAGTCCTATTAAATTCCTTTTCTGACCAACAGGCCAACTTTTTCAGATTGTTATAGCCATGAGCTGCAGCACCCCCTGGGTTAAAAATAGCCAATGGTATAAATGCACTCAAACTCATAATGTTTACCTTATCATTACAATCTTTATCAAACGTGGAAACACTATGCTGGTATCTATTTTGCATTCTATTTTTCCAACTTTCTGATGCCGTAATGTTTTTCCGTGCTCGTATAGAAGGGTCAAACATAGTTAGCTTTCCCTGGTAGCAAGGACCCCAATTGGACTATGCAGAATCCCATTCCATGCTCTATCTCGGCATATCAAAAACACTCCAGGAGGTAAAACCTTTCCTCCGGTTGTGTCAATAGACTCAGCTCCTCCCAATGTGGCTGGCACGTTCCAGCCTCCAATGGAGTGTCCTGATACGTTCTGTTTCCATGGAAAGGAGGCCATGCCCTGTCATGCCTGATAGTCCTCCCAAGGATCTCCAAAGAAGAAAACTCCAGACCCATTGGCATATTGCATTGGAGGCACCACATTGGAACAGTTGGTCCATGGCGTTACGTTAGCAAGTGTACTGGGAAAGAGGGACCCATAAAGCTGTAGCTCTTGAAAGAGGCAAGGTTGCATTTTTTGTTAAATTGGTGATAATACGGGTTTGCTGCAAGGAGTGCCGATAACTAGACCAACAACCTAAGCACTCGCCCCGGGTTTCTTTTGTTTTGCATTTGTTGCTCCACTTCCCCAGTGATTTTCCCTATATCTGTCACCCATTTTTGAAATGTGTCTTCGAGTGAGATCCATGGCACGCCAATTAGACGTGCGAAATGGATCTGCTGCTGACCCCATGGCCAGACAGAAGTCCGTCTGGTTTGCCTGGTGAGCCCATGTTACCCACATGTTTTCTCTTTCTGACACTGAAGTTATCACAGCCTTACTCAGGGTGAAAGTACTTGAGAGGAGGAGCCACATGTAGGGCACCATGCCTGGGTTACAGTGGTCTTTTTACTCACTTGCAGACGTCTGATGGCTTTCTTCCCTGCCCGCACTTCCAAGCTTAGTAAAAACTTGTGTGGATCCCTGAATGAGCTCCAATCCGTTGTGGTGGAATTCCGAGCATGATAGATGCACACTGCCTAAAACTTCTTGTCTCAGGCACTTGATAACATTCTCGGCATAAACTACCTCGCTCATCTACATTCCAAGTTCCCCTAGTAAGCTCTTCCCCACAGCCCCCACAGCACAAGCGCAAGCACAAGCTATTATACCAGCATAAACAATTTCTGCAGCGATTAGCATGCACACTCGGTGACTGTTCCCAGACTCCAAGTGGTTGTCCAAATGTGAGGTTGTCAGCCACCAAGCGAAGGTTCACTTCCCAAAGGTTGGAAACATCTGCTGTACATGCCACGTCCTGGCTCAAAGTCGGGAGGTGGAGCGGAGGGCTCAGCTTGAGCCCGTTCCTGTAGTTGCAGGGCCCTCTGGGCCCCACCCTTTCGGGACTCAGTGGGACCCTGTTGTGGCTCGTGCTTCTGATGGAGCTTTTCTTCCATAGAAGACAGAGCACAGTCAAAGTGTGGTTTCATTTGATTCATTGCCTCTTCTATTTGACGAGCCCATCTTTCCAATGCTTGTGGGTTCACACAAGATCCTGGGGGATGAGCACGTAGCTCATTTGTCACCTCTGTCATTGGTATGTCATCATCTGGCAGAGGAACAGTCTGTGGCTCCAGCCTGAAAGCAGTCTGTAGCTCTGGCAGGGAAACAGTCTGTGGCTGAGAAGGAGTCTGTGGTCCAGGATGGAACTCTGCCGGCAGCGGAGGTGGAGGGGGTGGGCAAGCAGGGTAGAGACAAGAAGGATTGCCCGTTGCTCCGCCCATGGACTGGTCGGCTGTAACTTCCGCGTTTGCCTTCAGTTTGCTCTGAGGCGCGGTGGTGATAACTTCCTCTTTTGGCTCTGATTGCAAGAGCTCTTTCTTCTGCTCCCGCAGGAGCTCACTGACAGTCTCAAAGTGTTTCTCTGCTTTCTGCCCTTTTATCGTGCTCGGGCTTTTAAACAGTCCACTCAGCCCCCCGCGCTGCGTAGTTCGGGCAGGAGCGACAACCCCAGCTGGTGTTGCAATTGCCTCCACTGCAGCCGCAGCTACTTTTGACTCGGCTTGCATATTTTTCAAGGCATTTATAACAGTTCTCCAGGTTGGCCCTAAGTTTGTCATTTCTTTCCCTTTTCCCTGGATAGTACAGTCCCAGAGGTGATCTCCTACTTCCCTCCACTCAGCTGCATCAAAGAGGAGGGGGGGGACTCGCAAATGTCCATGCTCCCGCGCCCATAAAACGAGCTTATTTATATCCTTTTCCTTGACCTCCTCCCCTCGCTTAGTGAGGATACTGAGGAGTAATTTCTGTCCTGCCGCAAACTCTAAATCCATGCTAGCAGGGTATCACGGAGGGAAGGTAGTGACCCGTCTTACTGGCCTGACCGACGTCCTTTGACTCGCGGTTGACACTCTCCGCCCGCAGTATCTCTGTCGCTCGTCATCGTCACCCTCCTTTTGGTGATCAGCGAGCATATCTTCCTCGATGGAACGGTCCCTGGTCGGGCACCAGAAATAGCCAGAGATCTGCCAGGATGAACCACACTTCTCATAGAGATATGATGGAACTCCGTTTAGTCTATTGTCAGACCCATTGTTATACTCTAATTCCCCAAGCCCGCATAAGCAAGCTCCACACTATTGGGCTACAGCTACTGTTCACACGGCCTTTAATAGCAAGCGATTGGTTACAGATTAATATGCACATGACTAACTAACATAAGTCTTTCTCTTTCTATGGTCAGCATCCCCCTCCCCAACATCCTGTCGGCTTGCCACATCAGCATTGCTCCTCTGTTTTTTCCTTAGTCAAGGACAGTTCACTAATATACCTTGGATTGTGCACGTACACATGTCCCTGTTCACTCAGCCATTTCTCTACACATCTCCCCTTGTTTCTCTGACTTTTCTGTTTTGACCCCACCACAACTTGGCTCAGGCATGGTCCATCCTGCCAGGCCTCAAGTGAGACTCCAGGTTCCTCCTTCCCTCTCGTATTCCCTTATATATCCTGGGCAACAAAAGCCATGACTGAAGCAACACCTATGCTGAGCAGCACCACTGGTAGCCTGGCTCTTTGATCTCCTGCTGCAGGTTTCTGTGCAGAAATGCTGTTGTGGGGGCTTCAGGTGGCATAAAAAGTTGGTAACAGGCCCTTTCTTGCCCACTTCCCCAGATGCTCAGATCACCATGATGCAGCAGCGGATCGATCGCCTGGTTAAGCTCAACGAGAAGCAAGCTGAAGACCAGCTGGAGCCCAAAGAAATGGAGGAGCTGAGGGAGAAGAATGAGAGGTAGTCCTCCAGGAACATCCTCTCCTTCCTGCTAGGCGGGACCTTGTCATTCCCATGTTGTCTGTCTCTTCCCTAGCAGTACATGAAACGGGAGAAAGCAAACCTTTTTGTTCCTCTGCTGCTGTGCCCTGGGGAGAAGACAGCAGGCACAGAATCAAAAAAGGGTCTGGGTCGGAAGGGACCTTAAAGCTCATTCAGCTGGAACGCCCTGCCATGGGCAGGGACACCTTCCACTAGACCAGGTTGCTCCAAGCCCCATCCAGCCTGGCCTTGAACACTCCCGGGGCAGCCACAGCTTCTCTGGGCAACCTGTGCCAGGGCCTCACCACCCTCACAGGGAAGAATTTCTTCCCAATATCCCATCTAACCCTGCCCTCTGGCAGTGGGAAGCCATTCCCTCTTGGTCTGTCACTCCAGACTCTTGTCCAAAATCTCCAGCTCTCTTAGAGCCCCTTTAGGTGCTGGCAGGGGCTCTAAGGTGTCCCTCAAGCCTTCTCTACTTCAGGCTGAACACCCCCAAGTCTCTCCCAGCCTGTGTCCAGAGCAGAGGGGCTCCAGCAGCCCTTGGAGCATCTCCTCTGGACTTGCTCCAGCAGCTCCACTTCCTTCTGATACTGGGGACAGTATCAGAAGTAGCTGCTGGAGGCAGCTCTGCAGGTGGGGTCCCATTAGAGATAAGCAGAGGGGCAGAATCCCCTCCTCCCTTGCTGCCCACGCTGTGGGATCAGCCCAGGACATGGCTGTGCCACCATCGTGCTGCCCATGCCCTCAGGGCAGTTATGGCCTGCTGCCCATTTTTATTGGAGTGGCCAGGGATCCAGTCCCAAACCACGCAGCCTGTTCTAACAGCCCACTCAACCCAAATCCTGCATGGGAGCAGCTATTCCTATTATGTGAAAAGGGTATGCTGTCCATGTGGCTCTCACCTGCCCTGGAAAAGGGGAATTTTTCAGGGTGATCCTGGAACTCCTGACTCCAGCCCCGTTCCCAGGCCTTCACTTTGATCCTATGTACTGGGCTTCGTCACACACTTGAAATCACCTGTCACACTGTGTCCTGGTGTTTGCTCTGTCCCTGTGCCATTGTTTACTCAGGAAAGACATCCCAATCTCCACTGGAAGTGTCGTGTCTTTTTTGTCTTTTCCTCACATATGTCCCTTTGCAGGGGTGTGGCTGGAGTCCCACAGCTGCCTCTGCCCTCAGTTTGGAGTGGTTTGGCTTCTGCAAAGCACAAACATTGCTTATCTCTTCTCTGCTTTGCCACCTGTTAGGACCCAGTTTTAGAGCTGGGCTGATGGTAGAGTCACTGCAAGGCATGGAGATCCTTTGGAACCTTTCGTTTCCCTGGCAATATCTAGCATCACTGATTCCAGGTGATATCCTTGCCTGCCTCCAGGATGCACCCCCTCCTTAACCACCTCCTTTCCCACAGCCTGGTGGGGCGCCTGCACGAGGCCTTCAGGCAGTGCCAGGACCTGAAGACTGAAAAAGCACAGATGGACCGAAAAATCAACAAGCTCTCAGAGGAAAATGGGGATCTTTCCTTCAAGGTATGGGGTCCTGTGTCCTCTCCGTGTCCCCACAGCCCAGATGGTTGTGATGGAACCCGGGGGGGAGGATTTGATGGCAGTGCCGAATGCTGGGATGTTTATGGTTCTGCTGATGCGATCTTTGACCCAGTGACCAAGCCTGCCTTTGGCACTGGATCCTGATCCAAAGAGGAACTATAGTGGGGGACTGGGGACTGGGTGGAGCTGTCTGCCTGTGGTGAGCACCCAGAACCCAGGACGCCCATGTGTGCTGCAGCTCTTGGGAATGGGGAGTAGGCAGAGCCCTGGACAGCAAAGGCACACTGACCCTCTTCTGGACTGGGGGGGATTTTCATTTGGCAGCTGCGGGAGATCGCCAGCAATATGGTCCAGCTGCAGCGAGCCCTGAATGAGCTCTCTGAGGAGCACAACACTGCCATGGCACAGTCGCAGGAAAAGCAGCGACAACTGGAAAAGGAGCTGCATGCTGCCCTGCAGGATAAGGTCAGGAGGCCCTGGGAGTGGTGGGTGCCCCCGTGGAGCTCCCCCATAGCCCCCCCAGCTGGGGGCCATGCCAACTGCAAGCAGGATGCAGCAGGCAGGAGCTTCCTGCCCATTTGTGCCAACACACGGGGAGAAGCTGTGTAACTGCCAACTCCTGTGGGAAGCCTCTCCCTGTTCCTAGGAAGGGTTCCCCATGGTGGAACAGTTTGCTATCCTTGCAGTGGGGAGAGACAAAGCTGCTGGAAAAGTGTGGTGTCATTACTGAATGGGTGACCATGCCTCTCCTTGCTTGGCTCTTCTGCCTCACATCATGCTCAGTCCTGTCTCTGTCCCCAGAAATGCTCAGAAGAGAAAATCGAGATTCTACAGGGAAAGATTTCTCTGCTGGAGGACCAGCTGGCCAAGCTGGAGGAGTGCAGCACCCAGGAGAAGGGAGAAGTCATGGGGGACATTTTGAAGGTACATTGGGGCTCCTGCAGCAAGAGTTTGAATGGTAAACTACTCCAGCTGGAGTGAGCAGCAGGTACCAGGAGATGCATGGCAAAGCCATGTGGGGCAGAGCCTGCTGCTCTCTTCTGCTGGATAGGGGATGTGGGGCTGAGCACTCTGCAGGGAGCCCCTTTTGGGCTGAATTTGCAAATACTGCTCCCAGGGAGCTGCTGGCTCCCCCAGCCTCCCACATGACTTGGTTGTGAAGGGAGTATCTCCTGCATGGTGAGAAAAAGGTGTTTGGTCCAAGGGAGCAGAGTGGCACAAGGCTGAGGGAAAAGCAAGGTGCACTGGGGGGGGTGATGGGAGAGAAGGCAGGCACTGGGCAGCTCGCAGTGGGATGCAGCACGTGGGGCTCTGGTGAGCATGTGGGCTGCAGCTTGAGTGACACCTGGGGCTGCGTGTTTTGTACCTATAGTAGTCTGACCTTGGCTGGGCAGCAGGCACCCACCAAGTTCCTCTATCACTTCCCTTCCCAGTGGGACAGGGGAGAGAAAAATAAGATGGAAAAGAACTAGAAGGTTGAGATAAGGCAGTTTACTAAAGCAAAAAAGGAAAAGTGAAAGTTTGTGTGTGCATAAGCAAAGTTAATCTCTACTTCCCATCAGTGAGTGATGTTCAGACACTTCCTGGGAAGCAGGGCTTCAGCATGTGGAGTGGTTGCTCCAGAAGGCAAACACTAAAATAACGAATGGCCCCTGTTCCTCCTATGTCTCTTAGCTTTTATAGCTGAGCTGCCATCATATGGCGTGGAATATCCCTTTGGTTAATTTGGGTCAGTTGGCCGCATTGTATCCCCTCCCAGGATCTTGCCCACTCCCAGACTCCTGATGGGGGGAATGAATAGCCAGAGATCTGCCAGGATGAACCACGCTTCTCATAGAGATATGATGGAACTCCGTTTAGTCTATTGTCAGACTCACAGTTATACTCTAATTCCCCAAGCACGCGTAAGCAAGCTCCGCACTATTGGGTTACAGCTACTGTTCACATGGCCTTTAATAGCAAGCGATTGGTTACAGATTAATATGCACATGACCTAACTAACATAAGTCTTTCTCTTTCTATGGTCAGCATCCCCCTCCCCAACATCCTGTCGGCTTGCCACATCAGCATTGCTCCTCTGTTTTTTCCTTAGTCAAGGACAGTTCACTAATATACCTTGGATTGTACATGTACACATGTTCCTGTTCACTCAGCCATTTCTCTACAGGAATGTTAGAGTTCATTTTCCCTTAGAAGCTCTCACAGTGCTGTGCTTTGCATAGGTAGCAGGAAAGGTGTTGATACCACAACAGTGTTTTGGCTACTGCTGAGCAGCACTATCTCTCTGTCTCAGTCAGACCTAATACAGTCTCCCTGCTCTTCTCTTTGCCAGCTGGAGGAGCTGAAGCAGGAGGTGTCCAGCCTCACGGCCAAAGGAATGCGGCTGGAGGAGGAGAAGCAGCAGCTGGACAGCCTTGTCACCAGTCTCCAGAGCTCCCTCTCTGAGAGCCACCGGGCCCGAGAGAGGCTGAAGCGAGACCTACAGGCACGGGCTGCTGAGGGGCAGGCTGAGCGGCTGGCTGCCCTCAGTGTCCAGCACGAGCAGACCCTGCGGGAAAGGGACGCTGCCCTACAGCAGCTCCAGCAGGCCAATGCATCCCTGAGCAGCCAGCTGCAGGCTGTGGATGAGGAGAAGGCTGCACTGAGCCGCAAGGTCAGCGAACTGGAAGCCCAGATCCTGGAGCTGGGTGCCCAACGGCAGCAGGGAGTGGCAGCAGAGGAACTGAAAGCCCAGCTGCAGGAGCTGGAGGGCAGGCTAAAGGAGAGCCAGCAGAGGCTGTCTGAGAGGGAGAAGCTGGCCCGGGAGAACAGCCGCCTGCAGGAGCAGCTGCTCTTCCTGGAGGAATCCCTGCGTAACACTGAGGGTATCTTGGAGGATGAGAAGAGACGGGCAGCTGAGTGCCTGGAGGGCAACCTGGCCAGGATCGCTGAGCTGGAGGCAGAAAGACAGCAGCTGGTTCAGGAGCGGGAGTCAGCTCTGCTGGAGCGGGGCGAGGAGCTGGCCACACGCCAGGTGCTGGAGGAGAGCCGGGAGCAGCCGCTGGGAGCCTCTCCTGCTGCCAGAGGGGAGGACGAAGAGTGCAGGCGGCTGAAGGAGGAAATGCAGGTGCTGAGCCGGGAGCATGGCCGGGCCTGCCAGCAGCTGCAGGCTGAGCAGGAGAAGGTGGCTGCGCTGGAGGCCCAGGCAGAGCGGCTGGCTGGCCTCCAGGCTGACCTGTCCAGTGCTCAGTCATGGGCGAAGGAGAAGGAGACTGAGGAGCAGAAGCTGAGGGCTGAGATTTCCTCCCTGCAGGAGAAGATGGCTGTGGCAGAGCAAGCAGCAGCCCAGCGTGTGGCCAAACTGGAGGCAGATGCCCGGAGAGCTGCTGAGGCACTGGAGGGAGTCTCCCAGCAGCTCTCCCAGGAGAAGCTCAAATCCAAGGAGCTGGAAGGCACCATGGAGCAGCTGCAGATTGCAGAGAAGGAGCTGGTGTCCCTCCGCTCTGCCATGCAGGAGAAGGAGAGCTGGAAGGAGCAAGTGTCCCAGTGCATCCAGGAGATGGAGAGGAAGAACAGCCTGATCAGCAGCCTGGAGCATGAGGTCTCCATCCTCCATCGCCAGGTGACAGAAAAGGAAGGGGAGAGCAAGGAGCTGAAACGCCTGATCCTGGCTGAGTCAGAGAAGAGCAAGAAGCTGGAGGAGAGGCTGCGGGTGCTGCAGACAGAGATGGCTACCGCAGCCTCCCGTGCAGCTGAGAGGTGCTCACTGATGAAGGTGGAGGTGCAGCGGTGCCAGGAAGAGATGGAGAAGCAGCGAATGACCATTGAGGCCCTGAAGCGGGACCGCCATTGCCAGAGCGAGCGGGAGGATGAGCTGCGGCAGGAGGCGAAGGTCTGCCAAGACAAGTGCCTACAGAAGGAGCAGCTCCTGGCTGCCCTGCAGCAGGAGCTTGACAGCGCTCGGGCTGAGCGTGCCTCCCTGGAAAGCCAGCACCAGCAGGACCTGGAGCAGAGAGCAAAAGCCATGTCCACGCTGCAAGTCGAGCTAGCGCAGGCCAAGCTGGAGGTGGCTGAGGTGCCGTCACTGCGGGAGCAGTTGGCAGAACAGGACCGGGCCATTCAGCGGCTGCAGGCTGAGGCAGCAGAGGCAGGGGCACAGCTGGCAGGGCTGCAACAGGCCAATGCTCGGCTGGCTGAGGAGAACCAGGGGCTCAGCAAGACTCGCAGCCAGGGGCAGCAGCAGCTTGAGGCGGAACTGGGCCAGGCCAGGGAGCGGCACATGCAGGAGCTGGAGCAGCTGCGGGCAACATCTGAGGAGCTAGTGAGCAGCAGCAGGCAGGAGGCTAAGGAGGCAGTGCAGAAGCTGGAAACCATGAGTAAGGAATATGAGAGCAGCAAAGCAGCAGCTTTGGAAGAGAGGAAGAAACTCCTTCAAGAGAGGCAAAGACTGACAACTCAGGTAGGGTCCCACTCCCAGAAGAGGGGCTGTGGGTGGGGGAGCCCTCCTGGAAAAGGGGTGTGTTTGGCTTTCCGCACACCCCGGAATCCATGCCCTGCTCAGCACAGGGACTGGGGGTGTGGGACACTCGTAGGTGTGAAAGGGACTGTCACATTGAAGTGCTGGAGTGTTTCCAGAGAAGGGCAGCAAAGCTGGGGAATGATCTGGACCACCAGTCTGATGAGCAGCAGCTGAGGGCATTGGGGGGGGGGGGGGGGCACTAAGCCTGGAGAAAAGGAGGCTCAGGGGGGACCTCTCCCCTGAAAGGGTGAAACAGCTCCCTGAAAAGAGGGTGCAGCCAGATGGGGGTCTCCCAGGTAACTTGTTCTCCCAGTTAACAAATGACACGACGAGAGGAAATGGTTTCAAGTTACGCCTGGGGAGGCTTAGGTTGGATATTAGGAAAAAATTCCTTCCCTGGAAGGGTTGTCCAGCCAAGGCACAGTCTGCCCAGGGCAGTGGTAGAATCCCTATCCCTGGAGGGATTTAACAGACACGTGGATGTGGCACATGGGGATATGGATTAGTGGTGGTCTTGGCAGTGCTGGGGAAACAGTTGGACTCAATCTCAAAGGGCTTTTCCAACCTAAATGATCCTGTGATTCTATGAAAACAGCCTATGTGGCAGCTGTGTACTCATCTCTACCTTTTACGCTTGCAGGTGGAACAGCTGGAGATAATCCAGAAGGACCAAACGAAACAGGTAACACACACCAAGTGCTGGCTGCTCAGTGACAGAGCACAGCCCTCCTTGTTGCCACTTCCCACTGGAACCACCCTCTCCACTTGTGAACTGGTCACCATATGGACCCAGCCATGGGGCACTTGGCTCCAGGTCTCAGGGCACCTTCACCCCCAGGGGAGGGGGTAGGAAGTGGGGTCCCAACCTGTCACCTGCCCCCTCACATTGGTGTCTGCCACTTGGCATGGCTTCTCACATGCCCCATGGCAGCACACTCAGCAAGTGGCTGCCAGGAGCATCCAGGACTCCTCAGTGTAGGACTGTCACTCCTGTGATGGCTTCCCCTTCCCCTCCCCCATCCCCTTTAACCGAGGCCCAGCTCTTGGCACAGCTGGTAGGAGCAGCTGTGCTCAGACAGCATGGTCCAGATATAGCTAGAGCAGCATTGAGCTCAGATATGGTAGGAGTTAGCACTTGGGAAACAATGCTGGAAAAGCCCCATTTCCCTGTCCAGTCCCAGCCATAGTTGCCCAGGACTCTGCAGAGGCCTTGTGGCTGTGACCAGGGTCTGGGGCCTCCTCAAGCATCCCCTGGAGTAGGGAGAGCATGACCAGGCCAGAACTTGCAGCAGCCATCTACCTGTGTCAAGAGTGCTGGGTAACTTGTGGGACTCCAGGCCGCAAGCATTGGGGCACTGGGAACTTACACTGGCTTTGCTTCCAGCACATGGCTGTTCCTTACACCTGGGTAGTTCCAACCAACCTTGCTGTAAGGACTAACATGGGGTGACTGTCACCTTGCCCTGTCCCAGGATCTTCCGTGGCAGTGGGTGGTGCTGAACAGTCACCGCATGGCGGGAAATTTCCTCGTCGTGCCCTAGAGCTGGCTAGAGAGGAGGGGATGTGCTCCTCCACAGAAAGATTGTAGTTTTGTGCCTGGAGATGGTCTCACCAAGCCATGTTCTTTCAGGTGGAGGAGCTGAGTAAAAAGCTGACTCAGCATGAGAAGGCCACCTGGACCCAGCAGCAGAGAGTTAAGGTAAAAAGGGACCGAAAACCTGGGGGCTGAGCCCTGGAGCTGTTGGTGCTACCACGGGGCTCACCTGGGTTGCCTCTAAGCTGGTCTCTCCCCTGCCCACAGGCACTTGAAGGGGAGCTGCAGGCAGTGGTCACCAGCCATCAGGAGAAGGTGGCAGAGCTGCAGGTGCAGCTCACCCAGAAGGAGGAGGCAGCTGAGTACTACAAAGGGCAGGTATGCTGGGGGCTAGTGTGGCCCCAACTGTCCCTGACACTGCTGGGAAGCTTGACAGGATTTCTCTGCTTGACATCCTAGATGGAGAAGGCAAAAAGTCATTATGATGCCAAGAAGCAGCAGAACCAGGAGCTAGCAGAGAAGCTGAAGGCCATGGAGCACCTGCAGAAAGAGAACACAGAGCTTCAGAGCAAATCAGAGAGGCTGGCCAAGGAGCTACAGCAGAGCATCCTGCAGGCCAAGGAGTCTGAGATGAGCTGCAAGAATCTTACCAGCCAGATCCACAGCCTGGAAGCTCAGGTGGGCATGGCATAGTGGGGCTTTACCCTCCTTGTTCTCGTCTCCATCACCACCTCACTTGGACGATAGATCCATCCATTCCTCCCTGCTTCCCATCCAGGTGGAGGTTGCCAAACAACAGGTGCGGGAACTCGGCAAGTTCCAGGTGATGACTGCCACAGTAAAGGGACAGGAGACTTTCTGTCAGAACGTGGCCGACCAGAGCACTGATAGCCTCGATGAGGCACAGCTGCTTGACTCCACCAGGTACCAGATTGATCTGCTTCCAGCACCCCAAAAATCCATTGTTCCTGATGGCCTGGTAAGCCTTCTGGTGCTACCCTCATCTCCTGTCTCTGCAGGAAGGCTACCAGCTCTCAGTTGGAAGTCTCAGTGGTGCAGTCTGACAGTGAAGAGTCACTGCTGTCTCAGCGACTGCCGCAGAAGAAGTCATCCCTGGAGAGTCTCCACTTCACCCCCATCCTCCATGAGACACCGTCGCAGCTGGAGAGCAGCACCAACTCCCCGGGTGACTTCTTGCTCAGCTCCGGGTGCAAGACCCGCTCAGCCCGGCGCCGCACTACCATCAACATCACCATGACAGATGTGAGCAGGGGGCCCCTGCTGGGGAATGCAGGGATTGGGAACAGCACTGCACAGGGACCCAGCACGCTGGGAACAGAAAAGCTGAACATGACCTGTCAATGTGCACTGGCAGCCTAAAGTCAAACTGTGTCCTTGGCTGATCCCCAGCACAGTGGCAAATGGGACAAGGTGGGAATTCTGCCCCTCTGCCCCACTCTGGTGGGGCCCCACCTGCAGTGCTGCCTCCAGCTCTGGGACCAACATCAGAAGGACATGGAGCTGCAGGAGCAAGTCCAGAGGAGACCACAGAGATACTCTAAGGGCTGGAGCCCCTCTGCTCTGGAGACAGGCTGGGAGAGCTGGGGGTGTTCACCCTGGAGAAGAGAAGGCTTCCGGGAGACCTTAGACCCCCTGCCAGGGCCTAAACGGGCTCTAAGAGAGCAGGAGAGGGACTTTGGACAAAGGCCTGGATGACAGGACAAGGGGGAATGGCTTCCCACTGCCAGAGGGCAGGGTTAGATGGGATATCAGGAAGAAATTCTTGGCTGTGAGGGTGCTGAGGCCCTGGCAGAGGTTGCCCAGAGAAGCTGTGGCTGCCCCATGCCTGGAAGTGTTCAAGGCCAGGTTGGATGGGGCTTGGATCAACCAGGTTTAGTGGAAGGTGTCCCAGCCAAGGGAAGGGGGGGTAGAAGGAGATGAGCTTTAAGGGCCATTCAGCATAAGCCCATCGATGATCCCCTCATCTCTGAATTTTTCTCTCCCAGAAACAGGCAGAGTCTGAGGAACTGGTCCGCATCAAGAACATCCCATTGGCTCAGTCCACAAAAACTTCTTCCCCTGCTAAGGGCCATCTGCACTCAGATGCCTCCACCCGTTCCCTCACCAGCTTCCCCTCCCAGGAAACTCCTATGAAGCTGGAAACCTCCTCCCCAGGGAAGATGCCTGGCACTTCAGCACTGTTGGGCCTCCCTGGGTACCGGCCAGTCACCCGTAGCTCCCTGCGCTTGCAGGGGAGCAGCAGCTCCAGCCTCGGTGTGTGTGGGCAGGGTAGACACTTGGGCTGTGGGGTTCTGCCCTGGCCTGGGGAGTCAACTCTTACCTGGGATCCCCCTCATCCTTCCCTGCTTTGGATTTAGGCCGGAGCACCGTGAACCTGGGCACATGCCAGGAAGAGCCGGAGCAGCTGGATGACTGGAACCGCATTGCAGAGCTGCAGCGGCGGAACCAGGCCCGCCCCCCGCACCTGAAGACCAGCTACTCCCTAGAGAGCATGGTAAGGTGGGGGACAGGGAGGTCAGGCAGCTCTTTCTCCAGAACTGGAGTTTGGGAGGGGGTCTAGGAATGGACAGTGCCCCTCAGCACCATCCCCACATACCCTCCCCAGCCCTCCACCTCCGTGGGAACCATCACAGATGAGGACATGAAGATGGGAGACCCAGAAGAGACGCTGCGACGTGCCAGCATGCAGCCCTCCCAGATCATCACCACCAGCAGCATGGCAGGTGGCCAGCGCAGCACCCAGGCCCCCGCCCAGCCGAGCAGCATGACTACACGGCAGCAGAGGAAGCGCCTCTCGGAGGAGACCCACCAGGGCCCTGACACGCCCCCGGTGAGCTCAGCCCAGCCCCCCATCACAGCACCCTACTGGGGACAACTCCAGGTGTTCCAGGTTTTGAGGGAGCTGCTGTGGCCCTGTGGGTAACACCCCCATGTGCCACATGTTCCCATTGATCCTGGATCCCAGTGCCCAGCATTCCCAGCATCCAGTGGTGTGTCTAGTACTCTTGATGCTCCCAGCGCTGGCAAAGAGGCCATTCCAGAGGCAAAGGGCTGAGCCTTCTGCCTTCCCCGGGCACTGCCACCCTCACTCCCATCCCCACTCTGCAGCCCCTCAGTTCCCTCATTGCTGCCAGCCCCACAGCAGGGTGACCCCCAGATGACAGTACCAGCTGGTCTCCTGTTTTCCAGTCCAAGAAGCCAACCAGCTGCTTCCCACGGTCCCAGACCACCCAGGACCGCAGTGAGCAGAGTGGCTCTCAGGTTACTCAAGAGAGTGAGCAGCCAGCCCCAGCCATGCAAGTAAGCTTCAGAGGGAAAAAGAGGGATCAGGAGGGACCCGGCTTGTCCTACCCTGAGCTGATGGTTCTGCCCCTCCTCCGCAGGCTCAGAGGCGCCAGTCGATGGCATTCAGCATCCTCAATACCCCCAGGGAGCTGGGGAGGCGCCTGCTGCGCCGGGCAGCCACCCAGAGGGGCACTCCCACACCCTCCACCAGCAGCGGCACCCGCCGCTCATCCCGCATCGCCACTGCCAAGTCTCCCAAGGGCAAGGTAGGTACTGCCTGAGCCCCATGGCACGCTTCTGAGCTCATGCTCACCCCAGTGCCCGCAACCCCTGCCCTGGGTTCATGCAGGCCATGGGGGAAAGGGGGACAGTCCCTGCTGTCCCTGGGGTGCCATGGCAACAGCAGGTCCCAGCATGGGGCCTGGTCATGTTCATGGTCCCTAACATCCCCTCTCCATTCTTTCCAGGCCAGTCGCCAGTCACGCAAGGACAAGCAATCCTGAGGTTTCCCCAGTCCCTGCATTGCTGGCTGGGCCCTGGCCCCCACCTGCATCCCCTCACCTCTCCCTGACCCTCCAGGGCCCAGGAGCACTGAGGGGGAACAGGTGGGGCCATCCACATGACTGCCTTGCATATCCCACTGACACCTTGTGGGGGTGCCTGGGCATGGCAGGGCCCCCTTGCCCTTCCTGCACCCATTGTCACCCTAAACCCTCCTGGGACCCAAGGCAAGGGGATGCACAGGGGTTGAAGGCTAGAAACACACATGGGTGCACCAGGCTGGGGCTGGAGGGGCTGAACTCTCCCCAGGGATCTCCTGCAGCCTCAGTTACAGGGACAGAGGTGAAACTTGGCATCCCTAGGGCCACTCCCCCTCCTCCCTGTGTGTGGGACCCCCCCCACCTGCCCCATCCTCCTCCTCCTCCTGGGGAAGCTGAGGGAACATTTTTAAATGTTTCTACTTGTAAATAAAGTGTATTTTTCACCTGCTCTGGAGGTCCTGGCTTCCTCCTCCTACAGTCCACATGCACTGGAACCCTTATCAGGGCTTGAGGGGAGGAAAAGCATGACCTCCTCCTTGTCTTAGCAATGTACAGGGTGTCTCAAGGCAGGATGCTCACCCAGGGAACCTGCTGTAGCACCACACATAGTGCAGATTCCTGTCTTTTTTCTTTCTTTCCTTTAACTTATTCTTCTCCAGTAGCAACTCCTGCCATTACAGTGTTTCAACCACCACCAAACCTGGCCGTGGGTTTGGAAGCACCTTTTCCATCCTCATACCAGCCTTGCCACAAAAGTCCTGGGGCTGCAATGTCTCTGCCCCTTGGAGCACTGCAGGTTCAGCCCTCAGGGATGGGTCCCCAGCTCTGTTGTCCTACTGCAGGCACTGAGGTGAGGACAGGGCCCTTGGTATCTCCCCACAGTTGCTGGCATGCTGCTCCACCTCCGCCATGCCAAAGGGCAGCTGACAAATGGGGCAGGACACCCAGGCATCAGAGGACAAGAAAGGCCAGGCCGTGGTGGGGTCTTCTCCACACTGGGAGGCGTGTGTAGGGAGCAGATCCAGCAGGAAGTAGCCTGTGGAAAGGGAAGGTGATGTGGTTGTCACAGGCTTGCTGGTTTTGAGATAATACAGAGTTTGGACTGACACCCTCCCTGATGGTTCTCATGGCAGCCTAGGATACACTGTGATGTCCCTCTTGTGCCAGGGCACCAGCAGGAGCGATGTGTCCCAGCTATGGAACTACCACCACTATCCCCATTTGCTGCTCAGTGTCCCCTTGCCATCAGAGGACACCCCTGCCAAGCACCCACCTGAGCAGATGGGGCAGACACCTGTCTCCCCATCACTGCTGGCCTGTCCCCTGTCATTCCTCCCGATGTGTCTCTCTCCGGGGCTGCAGGCTCGGGCTCTTCCTCTCATCCTGGGTGGCCTTGAGGCGGCAGCTGGAGCCCTGCAGAGGGGTCACATGCTGAAGGCACCCTATGCCATATTCTGCCTGCCCAAGAGAGTGAAGGGCTGGGCACAGAGCTATCTGGGAAAGACTGAGTAGTAAGTGGCCAGGGTGAGGGCAGGAGGAAGACAGTGATCCGAGGGATTACCTGCCAACAGGGCTGGGAGCACAGTGCCTGTCCGGCTGCCTGCAGGTGCTTGGGGGGGCTGCAGAGACATCCAGTGCAGAGCCTGGGGAAGAGCAGGCAGGCAGGCAGGAATCATGGAGACACAGGACAATTTGGGTTGGAAGAGATTTTAAAGCTCATTTTGTTCCAAGTTCCACCCCCCACCACGGGCAGGGACACTTTCTACTAGACCAGGTTGCTCCAAGTGCCTCAAACCTGGCCTTGACACATCCAGGGATGGGGCAAGCATGGCTTTTCTGGACAACCTGTGCAAGGGCCTCACCACCCTTACAGGGAAAAATTTCTTCCCAATATCCCATCTAACCCTGCCCTCTGACAGTTTGAAGGCATTGCCCCTTGTCCTCTCAGGCCATTGTCCCTCTCCTGTTCTTTTGGAGCCCCTTTAGGCAGTGGAAGGGGCTCTCAGTTCTCCTCAGAACCCTCTCTTCTCTAGGCTGAAGACCCCCAGATGTCCCAGCCTGCCTCCACAGCAGAGGGGCTCCAGCCCTCAAGAGCATCTCCATGGCCTCCTCTGGACTCATTCCAGTAGCTCCATACCCTTCTGATGTTGGGGGTCCCAGAACTGGAGGCAGCTCTGCAGGTGTGGTCTTGCCTGAGCAGAGGGACAGAATTCCCACCTTGCCCTGCTGCCCACAGTGGCTGGGGACAAGCCCAGGACACAGCTGTGCAGATTCACCCACCTGGCACTGCAAGACTTCCCCTGTCCTTGACCATGGACTCCGGGTGACCCTCCAGGGTGCTCGTGCCAGCTCTGGGCCTCAGCCCCTGGTTCCGTGCTGCCAACAGCACCATCCGGGCAGAGCGGCTGAGGTGGGCTGGGCTCCAGGCAGCTGCTTCCAGCTTCCACAGGCAGCTCCTCAGCTGCTCCTCCTCCCTGGATCTCCTGAGAACAGGGAGTGTCAGCCTCACAGGAGGAGAAAGCTGGTGGGAGCTGGGGCTCTGGGTGCCAATGAAGCACTTCGAGGGGCTCCAGGCCACACTATGCGGGGACGGGATGGGGTGGACCAGACCAGGCCACTTACAAGCATGGTTCAGGAAAGAAAGTCCGGTGAAAGGCAGGGCTGGAGCACGAGGGTCTGTCTGAGAGCTCAGCATCCTCCTGCAGGACAAGGGGAGGCCACAATCGAGACAGGTACCTTGTGCCCATCCACCACTCTGGGCATGGCCCCTGGTCCTGGTTCAGCCCAGCAAGTGCCTCCCATGCTTTCCATGGGGCACAAGTGGTGTCCATGGAAGAGCTGCCCCTTCCTGCTGCCTCCCCATGGAGAGGGGTACATGGAGGTGGGAGAGACACCTACTGCGTCCAGGGATGGCCGCGGGGGCTCAGGTTCCTGCTCCTGTGGTGTGCGCAGGCGGATGAAGGAGAGCCCGAAGCGGCTGCACGGACTGAAGGGCTGGCTGCAGGTGAGCCGCACACGGTCCCACTTCTGCCCCACTGTCAGCTCCAGAAAATCTGCTGTGGGGGAGAGCAGCTGGGGTGGATGGCGCACAGCAGCAACCACTGTCCCAACACCACTCCTGCCTCTGCTTGGTGCTCTGTTGCTGTGCCACCCAGGACATCTAAGGGATTATGGGCACAAGAGAGGCCGGGGCAGAGGAGCAGAGCTGGTCCAGCTCTCCTGAGGCCATGAACAACCCTGATCCCTAGTCTACCTGTCCCCTTGTACCTTCCCATCAGCCACATCCTACTGCCAGCCCCCCATCTCACCCCACAGCCAGCCCAATTCCATCACCATTCCCCCATGTCAGCTCCATCCCACCACCAGGCCCACAGCTCTTCCCCATACCTTTTTCCTTTGGATCAATCCTTACCTTCCTTAAACATCCTAACCCCACAGCGATTCTGGTCCTGCTTTGAGTCAGCTGGTGTCATCAGTGTGACAGTGGGCACCAAGGTGAGATAGGGCTGGTCACAAGGCCATGAGGAACGTCCAACCTCAATCTGCAGAAAGGCGCTGCCATAGTTCCCTGGGGAGCAGTGAGAAGGACAAGGCAAGGCAGTTCAGAGCTGCTGACCCAATTGTGGGGCACAGCCCTGGCTCCTACATGGGGGTGGGGGACAGGGAAGTACCAATATCAATGTAGCCAATAGGACTAGCTCTCTCTAGCTGCAGCTCCACACTCAGCTGCCTGCTGTGCTCCTTGGGGCAGCCAAGCCAGGGCCGTATGCCATCCTCACTCAGCAGGTTCTCTGCCGGGTACTTGGGGTCCTGCACACACAGCAGGGACACAACATCATGCACCAAGCCCTCCCTGAACACCTTCCCCTCCAACTCCAGCTTGCTCTGGGCACAGGGGCAAAGCACAGAGTTCTCTGGTAACCCACAGGAACAACACCCTATTTTGAGAGAGCAAGAATCACGAGGAATTCTTGCCCTTCAGCCTAACAAGGGCAGCTAGTGCTGCACCCTGTCACATCCTGACCCACCTCTTCAGAGACCCCAGCAGCTCAGAGGGATCACCCCCCACACCAAGCCCCCCAGAGAAAACCCCCCAGGCACCTGGGAGGAGAAGGACACCACATAGCTGATTTTAACTGGAGCCATTCAGGATCCTCTGGAGACAACACTGCCAGAATGTAACTTCTATTCTGATCCCTCCAGTGCCTGGTGGGAAGAGGACAGTCAGATAGGCTTGAGCATCTCCTGGCTCTGGAGCCATTCAGCAGCTCCCACCGCCTCAGTGCCCCCCAGACCTGCCCCACCACCCCTCAGGCTACTGCCCCAGCAGTAATCCCCACATCTGACTCACAATCCCCCAGCCCCGAGCAGCCACCCCTGTGCCCCCAGCTCACCCCATAACCCCCCATTCTCCTACCCGGGTGCCACCCGTATCCATCCCACAAGCCCCAGCCCTATTCTAAGCCTCCAGTGCCCTCAAGTCCCTCCCCACAACTCCCTTCAGCTCCACGCCCCTTGTTCCCAGAGCCACAACAATGCCCCAGAGCTATTCTGCTATCGCAGTAGCCCGCCAGTCCTTCCCCACTTTCCCAGCCCTATTAAACCCCTAGCTCTGCCCCACAGCCTCTCCACGCCACTCCCCAACCCAGTGCCACCCAGTCCTTCATCCCGCAGCTCCCCATTCACCCCCAGCCCCAATCGCACCGATCCCGAATTTCCCGCCACCCAAATCACGTGACCCCCGAGGCCCGCGGCCCGCTTCCCGCTCCTCACCGCCCGCCCCGCCGCTCCCGCCTCGCTTCAGCCCCGACCCCGGTCCGGTTCAGGCTCCCGGCCCGGGGCAGCCGCGGCGCCCGACAGGACACGTAGTCCCCAGGCAACGCCGCGCCACAGTCCCGTGCGGGCGGGGCTCAGGAGCCATCTACTGCGCGTGCCCTTTCCGGAACGGCGCGAGGCGGTAGCGGAAAGGGGCGGGGGCAGAGCGGCGGCCCGGCAGCACGGACTCTGCCGGCACCGTGGTGGGAGGCGGCCAGTGCTGCGGAGGAGCGTCACACGCACCGCTGTGCGCCTGTAAGTCGCAGCCGGTCCCAGCCGTGACAGCTCACCGCTTTTATGCGCCCGAAGTGGCGCGTCCGGGAGCTGCTCCACTCCTCCCCTCTCCTGATTGGCTGTTGGGGCAGCGCTTGCCCAGCGATTGGTCCAAGGTGCGGCAGCCTGCTCGGTGATTGGCGGACCGCGGCGGAAAGAGCTGGCTACTGGGGGGGCGGGGCAAGATGGCGGCCGTGCTGGAGGTGGAGGTTGGCGGCCCCGTTGAGCGTGAGGTGGAGGAGGTGCGGGGGCTGGGGCCGGGGCCGGTGGGGGCCAGGCTAGGGGGAACCGGGTAGGGCAGGGGAGGCGGGGGCGGGGAGCTTCGGTGCTGTGGGGCCCTCTGTGGAGGGGAGCCGCAGCGGACGCGGGGCCTAGGGGACGCGGGGTTTGGGGGAGCAGGGTTGGGGTGAGCACTGAGGAGCTCTGAGGGTCCTTGGAATGGGACGGCGGCGGCTCTGGGTCACTCTGAGCTTGTAGGGCTTTGGGGCAAGTAGGTGTGGGGAGTGTTAGGGCTGGGGGAGATCCTTGGTGTAGGAGGACATTGGGGGTCCCGGGGAAGCGTGGCACTGGGAGCTTCGGAGGGCCCATGGGGGAGGGGACAGTGGGGGTTGGGAGGGCAGGGATGGAAGTTCAGCTGTTTTTCCCGTGCTGGCTTTTAAACGTTCCTGGGGATGAAAAACTACAAAACTGTTAAAAAAAAAATCTGTTTGGGAAGATGGAATTGGAATCAGGGTGGGTGCGTCTGCCACAGTGTGCGTGCCGCTTTCCGGCACTGCTGTCCCGGGCTCTTCACCGTCCCCTGTGCCTCATGCTTGGGAGTTTTTCTTCCACTTGTAGAGAACCAGGAGAACCTGGCTCCATCCTGTCTGCACTGTGGGAGCAGCAGCACAGGGGGCATAAGTCACTTAGCTGGTACAGTCAGGTATTTTTTTGTGCTTTTCCTCAAGAATTGATGGTGTGGCTTAAAAATTCTCAGATGCTGATGGTTGTTTTGGAGAAGATTCCTGTCAGGGCCAAGCTGTGGAGATTCTCTGGTGTATGGCTGAGCTGTGGGAGCTGAGCTCTGTGCCCTGTGTTGCTGCCGGAGAGTGGGTGCAGTGGGGTGATGGGAGGCTTAAACCACAGATCAGTCACTCTTGAGTTGCTATTGGTTATATTTTAAGATACTCGTTGGTGACTTTGTATGTAAAAATGTGGAAGATCCAAATCTCTGATCCTCAGAAGTGAAATTCCCATTTTTTATTCCATCAGGGGCTGACAGAGAGGGCGTCATGAGGAGGTGTATATAGGACTGTGCTTATCCCTGTGATTCCACAAATTGTTGGTACAAAACCCATCTGCTTGTGTTGTCCTGAGGTCTTGGCAGCTCTTTGGGCAGAGCAGGTCGCTGATGAGCCATTCATGGTGGGAACCTAAAAGCAGCTTAACATTCCAGTGGAATAAAGCTGAGTGTCCCGTGGCTCTGGCTCTGCCTATGGGGAGGAAAGGTTTCATTCCCAATTATCCAAATGTTTGATCAGTTGGGACATTTCTGCTCCCTGCTCCATATTCCTGCACTGTCTTATGAGTAGAAAAAATGCAAAATTGAGATTCTAAAATTTCTTCAGACTTTCACTAAAGAAAGTGCCTCTTCCCAACCTGCCTTGGTTGAACTTACAATGCTGTGGAGAATTATCTTCCCCTTATTTTAGGTTATTCCTGGTAGGTGCTGGGAGACAAAGTTTGAGGTTGGGGCTATGGGAAAGGTGAGATCAGGGCTGTCAGTTGCTCTGGAGCTTTGAACTGAAATCAGCAGCTGGTTATTCTCTATCCTTAAGGCATTCTTCTTTCCTCCTTTGGAGATTTAGAGCATAAGTAGATTACAGCCAGCTCACAGTGGCATGTATGTTTGCCCAGAGATCCTCTCAGCTCCCTGGGCTGTGAGGAATGTGTGGCTCCAGCTTTGGTGGTATCCATATCAACAGCCTTTGTGTTTTTTAGAGGGGATTATTCCTTGACTGTCCCAGTGGTGGGGATCACAGATTTGTGGAGGCTTTGGGACATCAGCCCCTGCAGAAAACTGGGGAGTGGCACAAGGTTCTTCCAAAGGCCGTGATACCACATCCAAGGAGAGGATTAGACTTTAGTCCTAGATATCCAGTTTCTCCTAGTCATCACCCAGAGGAGGCTGAGGTTTTTGAGAGAATCATGAGTCACAGAGGAGACAGGGAACAGACAAATTGTTCTTAATTACTTTTTTTAAACAAAAAGTTAGTCTAAGAGCTGTAGTTGGTTGCACACTGGGTTCTGTGTTGGTGTGGCAGCTGGAGGGTGCTGGAACAGGAGTGGGCTAGTGCTCAACACCTGGTGGAGCTGATCTTCAGCTGCTTCAGTCACCTAATTGTTCTTGTCAAAGCCCTCTTGGTAAAGGGAGACTTAGGAGTAGAGGTTCTTTTACCTAGCTGTTGGGGTTAGAAAGAGACCCAAAACCCATAAAAGACCCAAAACCTGCATGTTAAAATAAGACAACCCCAACCTAGAAGTGGAATGAATGCTTGCTAGCAAGAGCAGGTGCTTCCTTTACCATTGCTGTGCATTTTTAGCCCCAACCCAAAACTTCTGTGTTAAGAGAGTGTGCAGATCAAGGAGGGGTTAACTGGAAGGTCTGATTCAGGGTGGCTGCTCTGCCAAATCCGGTCTGACAGTCATCAGATCCCTCCCAACATCCCTTCTGTCACATCCTGGCCCCCCTCTTAATAAAGTTATTTCAGGAGCTTTGAGCTCTGGGGAATCTGGTGAAGCTCAGTCCTAGGTAATTGAGAGAAAATTGTGTCCAATGGATCCCTGGTTGGCTTGGGAGCACAGCTCGGAAGAAGCTCTCTCTGAGCAATGCCAGCAGGATTTCCACAGGGTTTGGGGCTGAGGCAGCTTGAGTTAATTTGTTGGAAGAATTTGGAGATTCAGGGAAGATGCCAAAGGAAAGAGGCTGGTAAATGTCCCAGTCTCTAAGATGGGACCAACCCTGTGGTTGTGGAGTGGCTGCTGGTGTGGTACAGAGAAGTGAGCTGAGCCACTATATAGGAATGAAAATACTCGCTGTGGTTGGAAGGTGCTTGTCAAACATCTTCATTCAGCAAGGGTTGGGGCAGAGCCTGGGAGGAGTGGGGATCTCCTGGGGGGAGGCAGCAGGAGCACCTGGGTGACTCCCAGAGCTCGCAGAGGGGTTGACCTGTGCTGGAGCCAACAAGCACTCAGGGTTTCTCAGCTTCTCCTGTGTGCAGTGACTAGCGAACGTTCTAAAATTTCCTTTTTTCTTGTTTATTTGGAGCAGTACTTGCTCCAAATTACATCACGGCTACTGAACTGGTGGATCTGGACGTGGCTGCTTTAGGAACAGAGGTGCTTGGGGAATTTGGTTGATATAAACACCCTTCTTGGTGTCAGGTTGTTACCACCTTCCCATGGCTTCGGACGCAAGCCAGAGAGGTCCAACAAGGATTTTCATAGCTCTAGATTTTCCATCTAACTCCTGAAGTGTTTCTTCAGGACTTGATTCTCAAGGGCTGAATTTCTCACAGGTGTTGCTCTGGGGTGAAGCTCAGCAGATGTTCCGCATTGGGCAGACAGATTGCTGCCTTGTGTTTTTCCCTATCTCTTCACCCTGAGCTATAATTAGGTGCCACAGAGGAAGCAAGACAGCTGTGCATCCTCAGCTGAGCCTGGCTGTGATCGGAGCTGCTGCCTGGGAGACACCTGTGTGCTGGTGGTGGTGACCAGGCAGGTGAGGTGACTGACTGCTGCACCAGCCTGGGGAGAGCCCTCGTAGAAAGGTTGAAGCCAAGCCTGTGGCCCTGTACCCAGTGGGGTGAGGTGGAGCTCGCTCCTGTGTACACAGCTCTGGTGTGTGTAGGAAAGAGTGATAACAGTCCCTGCTATGGCTTGTTTCCAACCTTCATCTCCAACACCTCAGCAATGCTGGAGTGTCTTCAGCACTGTGAGGATTTTTAAACTCCATGTGTACGTTCCCAGCTCAGATGAACTGCTCTTGGTTTAATCTGAGTTTGTGTCTCACCAAGAAAAGGTGATGGGAAGAGCTGCGGGATTCCCTCCCTAGTGCCGTGTGTCAGGGTGTGCTGCCCAGTCAGTGAGCCCCTGTGGGGACATGACTGGTGCTGGAGGCTCCTCAGCAGTTAGGTGAAGATATCGAGGGAAGGTTTTGCCCAGAGAAGCTGTGAAATCCCCATCCCTGGAGGTGTTCAAGGGCAGATTGGACGGTGCTTGGAGCAACCTGGTCTAGTGGAGGTGTCCCCATGGCAGGAAGGTTGGAGTAAGATGTGCTTTAAGATCTCTCCAACCCAAACCATTCTGTGATTCTATGGTTCTATATAAAACTCCAAGTGAAAGCAGAAATGCAGTGTTGAAGCTTCCCTTATTCCTCCACTGTCCAAAAGTGAGAGTATTCACACTTTTTGTGAGTCTTCCGGGAGAAGATGGGATACAGGTATCCATTGTCAATCCTCACTAATGACAGCAGCTCCCCTTGCTCTTTCTTGGTAGCTCCTGTCTGTAATGTTTGGGAGGAATTTCCAGCTATCTCAGAAAACCAAGGCCTAAATCTTTATTTTTCTGTGATTTTGAAATCTTTTTGGCACTGGCTTGTTACTGGTGTGTGACATACTGTCCCCTGTCCTGCAGCCTACTGGGATTTTGGACTCCTACCACTGGTGGGAGCATTGGCTGCACTGGGATCACCACTCTGTGCCCTGAGACGCCTGGCTGGGTTGTGAATGTGGGATTTAAGCCAGTTCTCTGGTTCTGGTGGCATGGGATGGTGGACAGAGCCTCGGCTCCCATAAAATATGGGAGTGTAAGTGGTGGAGGAGCAGGGAGAGTCTCTGCTCTTCCCACTCTGCCTGGGAAGGTGAAGGACAACTCTGGGCGGTGCCGGCACTGTGGGCATGTTGAGGTTTGTTATTGAAAGCATCTGAATCCAGTGTTTCCCAGCAGCTGATTTCATGGGTGTTTTTTTTTTTTCTCCCTAGGTTGATCTTTCACACTTGTCCCCAGAGGAGAGATGGAGGTGAGTGTTTTGGGAACTGATTTGGAGCATACAGCTCAACTGAGCTCCTGCTACTGACCAGAGCTACCAGCAGCCCAGCATGTGTTCACAGTGGGGCAGGAAAGGGTCAGAATTTTTTTGGGGAGGAAGTATGAACTGTCTTAAAAGGCAATGTTAATGTTTTTTTATTTTAAAGTCCTGCTAAATATAGAATCACAGAATAGTTTAGGTTGGAAAAGCCCTCTGAGATTATTGAGTCCAACTGTTCCCCCATCACTGCTGAGGCCACCACTAAACCATTTTGCCAGGTGCCACATCTACATGTCTGTTAAATCCCTCCTGGGATGGGGACTCCACCACTGCCCTGGGCAGCCTGTGCCTGGGCTGGACAGCCCTTTCTGTGTAGAAATTTTCCCAATATCCATCCTAAACCTCCCCTGGCACAACCCGAGGCTATTTTCTCTTGTCTTGTCACTTGTTACCTAGAAGAAGATCCCAACCCCCACCTGGCTCCACCCTCCTGTCAGGGAGTTCTAGAGAGCAAGAAGATTCCCCCCAAGCTTCCTTTTGTCCATGCTGAGCCCCCCCAGCTCCCTCAGCCAACTCTTCACCAGACTTGTGCTCTTGACCCTTCTCCAGCTCTTTCGTCCTTCTCTGGACACCCTCCAGTCCTCCAATGTCTGTCTTATAGTAAGGGGGCTGAAAAATTCCTCTTTTTCCCTTAGCCAAACCAATTTAATCTAGATGCTTATTGAAAATCACAGTGAGGCTGGACTCTCAGTATTGCACCATCACAGGCTGGGGGCCAAGTTGCTGGAGCAGCTCCACGGAGAAGGGTCTCGGGGTCCTGGTGGAGAACAAACTGTCCCTGAGCCAGCAGTGCCCTGGAGCCCAAGGAGGCCAATGGGATCCTGGGGTGCATTGGATAGAGCATTGCCAGCAGGTCAAGGGAGGTAATCCTGCTCCACTGCTCAGCCCTGGTGAGGCTCTTCTGAAGTGCTGTGTCCAGTTCTGAGCTCCTCAGGACAAGAGGGACATGGAGGTCCTGGAGCAGGTCCAGCAGAGGTTACAGACGTGATGAGGGGACTGGAGCATCTCTCTTACAAACAAAGGCTGAGGGAGCTGGGCCTGTTCAGCCTCAAGAAGAGACGACTGAGAGGGCCCTCATCCATGTCTGTCAGCGACAGGGAGGGATCAGAGTATGGACCAGGCTCTGCTCAGTGGTGCCCAGCAATGGGGCAAGAGGCAACAGGCAGAAACTGATGCCCAGGAAGTTCCTTCTGAACATGAGGAAGAACTTCTTATCTGTGCAGTGACTGAGCACTAGAACAGATTGCTCAGAAAGGGTGTGGAGTCTCCCTCACTGGGGATATTCCAGAACCACCTGGATGCGATCCTGTGCTATGTGCTCTAGGATGATCCTGCCTGAGCAGGGAGGTTGGACCAGATGACTGACTGTGGTGCCTTCCAACCTGATTTTGTGATTCTGTATTAGTTTCTAGAGAATGACTTAAAATCAGTGAATTTGGCATATTTGTTGGGTTTGGATGTTTTTTCCTCTAATTTCTTGAACAGTATTATCACCTGGAGACCAAGACATAAGGATGTCACAGCTCTTAATTCCACCTTGTTTTTTGGTCAAACAGCACAAGGCTGGGCAAAGAAACCCCAGGTGTCTGGCAAGTATCAGTCTGGAAATCACTTGTTCCAGCATGCTCAGGGTGGAGAGAAGCAATTTGCTGGGGTTTGGGGATTTTGCCACGTGTCAGCTGTTCCCCCCACTCACCACCCTGACCCTTCCAGCCTTTCCCTTGTTGGACAGGAGAGAGAACAGTGTTAGTGGTCCCAAAACTGGGCTGAGGGTTTGGTATTGAGAATTAGCACACACTCTGGGTCAAACAGTTGCAATGTGCTCTAAAAAGCCGCTGCTTGATCAGGATGGTTGAAAGAGATGACCTTGCTGGTGGTCCCTTCTAACGTTGCCCGTTCTGGGACTGTGAGTTATGTCGACTGTGCACTCCATGTTCATTAGTCCAGGTGCATCAGTGGGAGTTCTCCACCTCCTTCTTGCTCAGATGGGCAAAGTGTTGTTCTTGGCTTTCACAGTGTAGAAATGAGCTGGTACCAGAGCAGCCTTTTGTCCCTTCTCGTCTGGATTATTCACAGCTACAATTCTTCTTAGTGTTGGTTTTCCATCTGTTTTTTCTGGCTCTCCTGAGGCGTTTATCCCCCAGCATGCAGTCTGTGCCAGCGTGCTCTTCAGCCGCCTTTTCCTGGTCGTTGCAGGGTGGAGCATGTACGGATGCATGCCAAGCACCGTGGGCACGAGGCGATGCACGCCGAAATGGTCCTCATCCTCATCGCCACGCTTGTGGTGGCACAGCTCCTCCTGGTTCAGTGGAAGCAGCGGCACCCTCGCTCCTACAATGTAAGTTACCCCCACAGCCGTTCTGCCTCCGACACTGGATGCAAGTGTAGAGCGATGCCCTCCTTTTGCTGATGAGAAAAGTGTTCCTGGTTTTTGTGTTGTCTGGTGTTGTGATTCCCTTGCTTTCCCAGCATTCTCTTGTTTCTCCCAGCATGTGGGGGATTCTAGCTAGGGATGAGGATGGATGAACCTGAAGGCCTCAGGTTTCTGTTGGAAGTGATGCCAATAACTCGGTGTGACGTAGTGCTTTGACATCAGGGATGGACAAGCAGATCCTGGGGGTTGTCCTGAGGGAAACTGCATTTTGTGGGTACTTCCTTGGAAGCAATGGGGGCTTCTTGCTGCTTGCAGCCTGGGTTTGATGGTTCCTGCAGCACTCGGCTGAGCAGACCTGCCACTTGTTGATGCCACCAGCTTGTCTGGGTCTGTTAGTTAGCTGAAGCAACTTCACTCTGACTTCCTTGTCATAATAATAGTGATAATAATATTGTATTTAATGTTTCCAGGTAGTATCTGTAGTCCTGTGAACTTTAAACCAAACTTGTTTGCCTGTTTCCCTCCAGCAGCACTGTGGGAGCTCAGCTGCACAGCTGTAGATCCTTTTGGGAATAGGCTGTAGTGCAGAGGCGAGCCAAAACCTTCTTGCCTTGGGTAATACCTGTCTGAGGTGTCTGTGGTTGTAGCGTTGGGACCCTGGGAAGGCAAAGGTTTATGTAGCTGCCTTACAACAACTAGCTGTGTGGATCATCTCCCATATATTTCTCTGGAGATGATTCCTCTGTGTTCTCCTGCCAGCTGTACCCTTTGCTACCAAAAATCATGTGGCTGCTGCCTCTGACTCCCTCACAAAATCATGGAACTGTTTGGGTTGGAAAAGCCCTCTGGCATCACTGAGTCCAACTGTTCCTCCAGCACTGCCAAGCCCTGCACTATATCATGTCCCCAGGTGCCACATCCACACAGCTTTTAAATCCCTCCAGGGATGGTGACTCCATCACTGTCCCAGGCAGACTGTGCCAGGGTTTCACCACCCTTTCTAGGAAGAAATGTTCCCAGTATCCAACCTTAACCTTCTCTAGCAAAACTTGAGGCCTTTTCCTAATGTCTTATTACTTGAGAGCACAGACCGAGCCCCACTTGGCTGTAACCTCTTTCAAGGTAGATGCAGAGAGCAGGAAGGTCCTCCCTGAGCTTCCTTTTCTCCAGGCTGAGCCTCCCCAGCTCCCTTCAGTTGCTCTGTATGTGACTCATGCCCTCAGCTGAGCTTTGAGCTCTTCTCTAGGTGCCACAGGTCAAACCTCCCCAGGTTCCTGGTGCAATTCAGGGCCATTTGATGCAGGCAGGAGAATGGCTGCCATGACTGACAGGGTATTTCTGATGTCTGAGGAGCAGAGAACTAGCTCCAAATGCCTTTCCTCTGTTCTGCAGATGGTGACCCTCTTCCAGATGTGGGTAGTGCCTCTGTATTTCACTATCAAGCTGAACTGGTGGCGGTTCCTGGTGATCTGGGTGCTCTTCTCAGCAGTCACAGCTTTTGTCACCTTCCGGGCAACTCGAAAGCCTCTGGTACAGACAACACCCAGGTTCGTCTGCTGTTCCTGAGGAAGCTCCTCAGCCCCAGGGTAACCATTACAAGGAGCTCTTTCCAGTTTCCCTGCCACAGATGTGTGTTAAGCTTTGCACCCTGGGAGTGTGAGAGCCCTGCGCATGTGAAAGGGTGTGAAGCACTTAACTGGCTGCTGGCAGCCAGCCCACTGTACCTGATACCTGGGTGGGGGGTGGAAAGGTGGATTCCACGTGGCCTGGTATCCTCACCCAAGGCATTCCCAGCATGCAGCATGCTTCTTTATGGCCTTTGAAGATCATGAGGTTTCTAGTTTGGAAGTCAAGACTGTGAGCAGCCCATGACAGGTTGAATTAGCAATGTAAAGCTCTTGCCTGTGTGTAGGGGTAGGTGAAGTGTCTGCAAAAACTGTACAGGTGTGAAAAATAAAACTCTTGAATAAATAAAACACTTTCATTCAGGAACAAATGAAGTCATTAAATTCTTTGTTTTAATTCTTTCCAGGCTGGTTTATAAATGGTTTCTACTAATATACAAGATCAGCTATGCTACTGGGATCGTGGGGTATATGGCTGTCATGTTTACGCTTTTTGGTCTTAACTTATTATTCAGGTGAGTGAATCTTTCAGCTCCCCCTGCTGGGGCGATGGGGTGGAACACACTTTTGGCTATTACTTTGGAAAAACAATTTACTTGGCAATCTGATTAATGGGGCCAAAGAGACTACTGGGGTGTTCTTTCACTCCTGGGAGGATCAGAGGTCAGGTGCTGGTACCTGAACTGGTCCAGATTTCTGGAGAGCCCTCCTTCCAGCTCACTTGTTGGCAGCTCCCCCAGCTCTGTGGTGTCCAGCCTGAGGGCAGCAGTGGCATTTTCTCTGCTATACTGATGAAGAGGAACCTGCAAGAAGCAGCCAGCTAGTGGGTAGTGGCAGAGGACTCTAGCCCAAACCAGCTTCATGGTTAGAGAGGTCGACTACTTCTCTGGAGTAATACATTCTCTGGAATATGATTAGAGTGGCTTTGCCCTCAAAAAAAAAATCTGTTGATGGTTTTTCTGTTGTAGAATCAAACCAGAAGATGCGATGGACTTCGGCATCTCCCTCCTCTTCTATGGTCTGTACTACGGAGTGCTGGAACGGGACTTTGCTGAAATGTGTGCGGATTACATGGCCTCAACCATCGGGGTGAGTTCACGATGGACTGTCCCCCAGGCCAGAGTTGGGCCCCATGTCAGGGGGCCTGAAACATGTTGGTCTCAGCAGCAGCTTTGGCTTCCCTCAAATGGGAATTCCCCTCTCAAGGAAGGGTCCCTGGATCTAATGTAACAAGAGTTGCTCTGAGACCCTTCCTGAAGAGTGAAGCCTCTGCAGGGTCCCATCATCCCCGGAAGGACGAGAAGTTCCTCCCTGTGAGGGTGGTGAGACACCAGCACAGATTCCCCAGAGAAGCTGTGGCTGCTCCATCCCTGGAAGTGTTCAAGGCCAGATTGGATGGGGTTTGGAACAACCTGGATTAGTGGAATTCCATGGCAGGAGGTTGGAACTGGGTGATCTTCAAGGTCCCTTCCAACCCAAGCCATTCTCTGATTCTATGGAGAAGTGGAATGATCTGTTTAGCCCTGCTAAACTGGCAAGTATTTCTTTTCCTGGGCCTTTAAAATCTCCAGTGCCAGTGAACACTCCCATTTCTGGGACCACACTGTGCTTGCATTAACTTGTGACCTGCAGCCACCAGGGAAGGATTCACACTGTGGGCTTCCTTTGTTGTACCTGGCTACAACTTTTGCTGTCCCTGTGGACAGAGGATGCGGTGGCCTAAATTCTGTAGCCCGCTCACCTGGTATCAAAATAACCCACTCCACTAAAAGTACATGACCTAGGACACCAGTGGAGTAGGTCATGTTTCTTCTTTTCAGCAGCTGTTTAGGGTCTTGGACTTAGTGTTTCCTCCTCCTCTTCCTCCTTTCTGAGCTTTCTGCTGCTGCTCCTCCTTGAGGTTCTGATTCAGCCCCTGTTCTGCCACACTAGGACACCTTGGCACAGCTTGGGTCTCTCTTAGATCCCCAGGGCTCTTGTTGGATGCTCAGAGCAAAGCTGTGCCAGGGCTCTGTTAGAGGCATGTTTTCCTGATGATACTAAATCAGGAGGAGCTGTGACCTCTTCGGAGATAGTTGGACAGACAAGAGCTGAGCAAGCACCAGCTGTGTGAAATTTAACAGGGGCAAGTGCCAGATTCTCCACCTGGGGTGGTGTAATCCTGGTTATAGGTACAAATAAAGGAACAAGAGTCCGGAGAGAGTCCTGTGAGTTTGGGTTGACAGCAAGTTGAATATGAGTCAGTATTGTGTCCTGGCAGCTAAAAGGGGCCAACTGTGTCCTGGGGTGCATCAGGCACAGCATCACTGTTTGGCCAGGGGAGGTGGTTGTCCAGCAGTAAGACATGAGGAAGTGGAGTGAAGTGGACATGGGGTAAAGGTTCTTTACCCAGAGGGAACAGGCTCCCCAGGGACATGATCATGTCACCAAGTCTGCCAGAGTTCAAGGAGTCTCTTAGTCATATGGTTTAGTTTTAGGCAGTGCAGTGGAGCAGGGAGTTTGACTCAATGATCCTGAGGGATCCCTTGCAGCTGGAGTGTGTGGGACCTGGTTTTGTGCCTGCACCCTGCGTGTTGTGTCAGGCCTGTGCTGAGCCATCAGGCTGGAAATGGAGGGGGGTGGCTGCTCTGCGCTTTGCTGAAGGAGTGTCAGGGACCTGCAGGGCCAGAGGTGGGGGCTGTATCTGACAGCCCAAGGTTGTCATTTTGGGTCAAAGCTGTGACCTCCAGCTTGTCCTGCTCTCCCCCAGTCTCTGCCCTGGGTGCACAGCCCTGGCAGGCAGCTGAAAACCCACCTGGCTGTTGGGGAGCAAAGAGGGGTGGCCCCATAACATGCAGAGGGGGTGCATGGGGCTGGGGTGTGATAGGCCACTGCATCACTGAGCAGCTGTCCTGTTGTAGTTGTTTCCTGCAGCCGGACCTGTAACAAGGTTTTTAAGCCCCAAAGGCCAAGGCTGGACTCCTGGGGCGCTGACCCCAGCCCTCCTTAGAGCTTAGCTGTGCCACTGCGGGCGCGGGACATGTGCCCTGCCACTGTCACCGCTCTCCCTCTGCTCTGCCCTCGCTCAGTTCTACAGCGCCTCAGGGATGCCCACCAAGCACCTCTCCGACAGCGTCTGTGCCGTCTGTGGCCAGCAGATCTTCGTGGATGTCAATGAGGAGGGGATCATTGAGAACACCTACCGCCTCTCCTGCAACCACGTGTATCCTTCTCTGCAGGTGCCAGCCCCCTGCCTCACTGGCCCCGTGCTGGGATGGGCAGCAGGGAGCTCCTGTCCCATGGCTTCTCCCGCACTGGGTGAAGAAATACCTGTTCTGGGACTTGGGGCTGTCTGGCTGAATTTGCATGTGATCTGTGTCTGTGTCATCACTGACTTGGCGTGGGAAGAAGTTCCCCTGAAATTACTTTGTCACCACTCACAAGTGGTTTTTTCCTCTTCCTTCTCCTCCTCAGCTACCTCTGCGCAGCCATGGAGCTGCACCTCAGTTTCTTCCTGCTTTTGATAAATCCGCTGTGACCCATCTGCCTGGCAGTGCCCAGCAAATGTTCAGGGGGAAATTATGGTGTGAGGTTGGGACATGAGGCATCCCTGCTCCGTGCCACACTGGCCCCTTATCAGAGACCCATTGCAGTGGGTCCTGAGTGTCCATAAGGAAGAATTGTGGGGAAACACTGCTGGCCCCCCTCTGAAAGCAGCCCCCTGGTCCAGCACTGCTGGTCACTACCTGCTCTGGCCACAGCCCAGCAGATTCCTCCTTCTCCAGAACTCCTCCAGGGTTTCCAGCAAGCTGGAGTCACTCAGCCCTTCCTGTCAGCTGATTGATGTGAAGTGAGTTTTGAAAGTGGAAGTCCTGGTTGGTGCTCAGCCCCAGCTGGGGTGGCGGGTCAGGGTTTTTTCCCCATGATGATTCAGTGTGGAGATGGGATTCCTCTGGCACTCTGTGCATTACTGCCTGCAAGGTGGTTTCCAAACTGGGCCTGAGCAAAGGTCATGCTGTTTTTAGGCAAAACTCAGGGCCTAAATTTAACTCTTGGGAACTGTTGGTGAGATATATGGCTGACCCTGTGCAAGGGCCTGGGACTGCAGCAGCTTGGGGTGGTGTGGCTGCCAGAGGAGCTGGTCAGTGCTCCTTGGTGGTCCTCAGGGGTGAGGGCTGGCTGGGCACTCCTGTATCAATGGCTCCAGGGCTGACAAGGGAGTGACTCCTGTTGCTGCTCCCTGGCATTCTTCCATGGTTTGAGCAGCAGAGATATTCTGGGGAAAGTTTATTTGCTCAGCAATACCCCTGTACATGGCAGAGTCAGCTGCAGCCACCTGATGTCTTCCTGTAACTTCTCCAGGCTGTGCTCAAGTTGTGGAAATCCTTGTGACAGAGTACAGCAGGCACCTGTAAGTCAGACCCTTACTTACAGAGAAGTTCCATAAATGTTAATCCCCCAAGAAGCCTTTGAAGAAGGCTTCCAAAATGCTTGCAGTTCACAGATCTCTCCCAAGCTGTCCAAACCTTCCTAGTGCTTGGGCACCATCACTGAAGAGTTTCAATCTCCCTGCTGCCAATGCACTGGTCAGGGCCTTCATGCTGCCACCCTGGCCCCGTCCTGCTGCCCCATGAGCTCTTTTTGCTGTCCCTGGAAGCTGCTGCACCTTCTAGGAAAGGGTTGTGATTGTTCAATGCACCCTCCTCGCATGGTGGGATGTTTCCATGGCTCTGAGGGGACTTCCTCGGGCTTGGTGGTTTCCTCCACACTGAGCCGTGTATCCCCCTCTTCTTCCAGTTCCCCTTAACATGCCACTCCCCAGGTTTCATGAATTCTGCATCCGGGGCTGGTGCATTGTCGGGAAGAAGCAGACGTGTCCATACTGCAAAGAGAAGGTGGATCTCAAGAGGATGTTCAGTAATCCGTATCCTTTCTCCTGCTGGGAGCCAGCACTTTGGGAAGGGAAGCAATGGGTAGAGCACATGAGGGGTGAGGGGCTTGTCTGGCACCCTGGGTAGGTCACTGCAGCATGTGGCTGTGGCAGAGACCCTGCAAAACCCAAGGCAAGCCTGGCCACAGCCATCCCTCCATGATGACCCGTGTCCGTCCCTCACTGGGTGCTTGTCCATCCCTCCCTGGGCACTGTGTTCTCTGTCCCTGCTTTGGGGCACCTTTGGGTGGCTTCCAGGTGGGTCATGTTCCTCTCACTCATTTCCCCATGGCTCTTTAACTCCTTCCTGCCCAGCTGGGAGAGGCCACACGTCATGTATGGGCAGCTGCTGGACTGGCTGCGCTACTTGGTGGCCTGGCAGCCAGTGATCATCGGACTGGTCCAGGGAATCAACTACATCCTGGGGCTGGAGTAAGGGCAGGCGGTGGGGAGCCGCGGAACCACGAGAGGACATTGCCACTAGGGATGTTGGCTTTGCTCCGTCACCTCTCAGGACCTTGGTCACCCCTGAGGACAGCAACATCGGGGCCCATCCTGCCGGGCCTAGGGGAGGATTTTTTTAAAAAAGCAGTTATTTTAATGAGCATATTTAAAACTTTCTATTGCAGCCAAAAAGAGACGCTTGTCCCCTTTCCCTGCCCCTCTCCAGCCCTTTGCAGTGCCCTGCTGGGCTGAACTTTGGGCTGGGGACTGTTCTCCAGCTCCTTCCTGCCACTCTGCCAGGGGAGGCCAGGGGGAGAAGGGCCAAGGCTTTGCTGGCTCCAACGCCGGTACCCCAGAGCAGCCTTGCTGGCAGCGAGGATGGGATATGGGGGCTGCGGAGGAGAGGCTGGAGCCCAGCGCCCTGAAAGAGGGATGGAAGGTCACCTGGCTACCCCTGGCTGCTGCATCCGCTCTGGGCACCATGGGTGTGCCAGGAGGAAACAAGCTGCTCTCTGGCATGCTGATGATGGGCTCTGCCTTGGGGAACCCTTTTATATGCTCCCAAATTTTCTGTGTTCCTCCCTGGAGGCCAGTGGTGTCCCGACTGCTCAGGGGGGTCAGCCAAGGCATGGAGTGGGGCCAGTGCTGTTCCTCTGTGTGCCCTGTTGGGTGATGGTAATGGTACATCAAGAGCAGCCAAGAGTGGGTGCCCCTGCCCCAGGGCGCGGGTTCGCCCTCACTGGGTATTGCTCTTGGCACTGGAATAAAAGGGATGGAGTGAAGGTTGGGCTGGTGCTGGTGTTTCCCTGCCCCAGCATTACTCCATGACATCCTCCTCGCCATGCTGGTAGGAGCCATGCCACAGTCCTGCTGGTGTGAGTGGCCTTGGGCTCTTTTTTTGGCAGTGAGTGGGGGCAAATTCCCCAATCCCAGGGCCAGTGGTGGTATTTTGGCATGTGAAGACTTGAGTCATATTCCCTGAGGGCACTGGGGTCTGGTGGATGGCTACAAGGCAGCTCCTGGCTCAGGGGATTTGGGAAATGGCCACAGTGGTGGCATGGCTGTGGGTGCTGTGTGTGCTGTGTTCCCCCCAGGAACCCCAGCGCCCTTCTGCACCCTCTGAGTTTTATTTTGGGTGAAACCACATTGCAGTGTTGTGCCAAACACCGAAATAAGAGCCCTGGAAACGGAGGCGCGGCCCTGGGTTTTTCTTGATCGTCTTCCTTGCTGCGGGGCAAGGCCATGGTTCCTCCTTTCATCTGTCCCGGGGGAAGGATATTGCGTGGACGATGACCAAGCACCTATCTGCATTTCCTGCCCACCTCTTTCACCCTGTAGGATCCAGAGCTCGGTTGGTTGGTTGGTATTGGTGGGAGCAGGGAGGTGGCAGAGGAGCTGGCTGCTGCTTCTGGCTCATCACTGCCCATTGGATACCCATGGTTGCTGTGGGGAGGATGCAGCCTCTGGCCTCATCCCAGCAGGAGGCTGGGAATGTATCACGCTTGCCAGGTCTCCAAGATCACACTGCTGTTCCTCCCACCTTCCTGCTCTGCTGGGAACAGGGATAACAAAACTCACTGGGAGTCTAGGGACTTTTCCAGGCCTTTGCCAGGGCCTGTGACTCAAGTGGCTGCTTCTGCCCTATGGCTGTGCCTGCACTGGCTCCCGGTTTTGCAACTGCTGGGGAGTGGGGTGCAGGGGCTGGCCCCTGTTTTTGTAGCCAGTGGATTGTCGAAACCACATCTGCTGTCACAGGGCTGGCTCTGGGGCTGGGGCACTGCTGTGGGACACAGGAGAGGGCTTGCTACAGCCAGTCCCCTGCTCAGGCTTCCCACAGCCAAGAACTAAAGCCCTAGGGGTTTCTATCTACTAAGCTGTTGTCCTGCACCAGCTGGGACACCCAGGGGCCAGCACCCAGGCTCCCCCAGCCATTGTTTATTCAGTCTCCCGGGGTCTTCACCCACCTTCCTTCTGTGCAGACCCTGCCTTGCCCTGATCCCAAAGCACTGATGAGCAAACCAGCATGTTCAGAATCCTGTGATACTCAGCCGGCACCCTTATGTGCTGGACATTGGGGGACCCAGCTGGGCCCCACTCCTACATCCCTGGGGAGCCCAAGGATGCTCCCCCAGAGGCAGGGGGGGATGTGGAGCGGGGAGGGGCGGGAAGGGTCATGGGATGCCGGTCATGGGAGTGCCTGAGGGTTGTGTACCCCCAGGTGCAGGGGACAGAGAGCACAGGGACATGGAGTGCTGGGACACTAGGCACGTTCTGGGGGCTTGGGGACGTGGCGGCAAAGGACCCATCGACACACATCAGCGTCCAGGTGCGGGTCCCCGTGTGGTGGCGTTGCGCCACGTCGCCGGGGCCGAGGGCGGCTCCCGGTGAGTCACGGCTCTGGCTTTCGCCCCTCCCCGGCCGCCTGATAAAGCGCCGCGGGCCGGAGCGCCGCCGCCCCGTCTGAGCCACGGTCTCTCCGTATGGACCGGAGCGGTGGGCAGACAGCCTTGAGGAGCACCAGCTGCGACTTGAGGGACCCGGGGAGGAGGATGCTGGGGGGTACGGGAGCATCCCAGACTCGGGGGGTGCTGGGTGGATGCGAGGGTACGGGATCCTCCACTTGGGGAGTACTGGGGGGAGGATGCTGGGGGGACCATGGCCAGCTGGGAGGATGCTGAGAGGACAGGACCATCCCAGGCTCAGGGAATGCTGGGGCAACCGCCCCAATCTCATGGGGAGCATCCCTGTGTGCCCAGCACTGAGCTCCATTTTTGCCCGCAGGGCCCCTGGGAGCCCCCGCCTGGATCCTCCTGCTCTGCTGGGGCCTGGCCGCTCGCTGCACAGGTAAGTGGGGGTTACTGGGGGGCCGGGGAGCCTAAGGTCAGCCCTGGGCTCTATGCCCATCAAGAGGCCTGTGCAAAGGTCTGGGGACAAGAAGTGCCCCTGTCCTTTTATGAGACCATGCCCCCTCACCCACTACAAAAATGTGGGGTCTCAGGGTCACTTCTTGACCTCCCGCCTCACCCCACTCTGCTCCCCCAGGTGCCATGGCCTTGCCACCGCCCAGCATCACCATCCTGCGGATGCCGGCAGAGCCCCCCCACCCAGGTGAGAGACCCTCACGGCCATGGCAGGGCCTAAGGGTGGGGAGGCTGCAGTGGGGGTCAACTCCTGTGCCAGCCTCCAGCAGACACAAGGTGAATCCTCCACCCACAGTCAAGATTTTGGGGTGCTGATGAGGTGGGGGGATGTTCCCTTTATTGGGGAGGGGGGCTCTGCCTGTTCCTGGGGGGCACTGGGGAGCCTTGCAGCCCCCCTGACCTTCAGGCCCCTTCCGGCTGCAGGCGAGAGCGTGACCGTGTCATGCGAGGCATTGAGTGGACTGCCGGAGCTGACGCTGCTCTACTGGCTGGAGAACGGCTCCTTCGTGGAGAGCCTGCACCCGGACGGTGCTGTGCATGAGGGGACAGTGCAGTGAGTGTGGGGACAGGGGTCCTGAGGGGCAGTGACAGTGGGGCAGCCCTGGTTGGGGCAGGGTCTGCCAGCCTGGAGTGGGCACTGATTGGTCCCCACTGGGTCCACAGAGAGGAGCTGCAGGGCTCAGGGTTGGCCCTGCACCGTGACCTGCACTTCAGCTCCTTCGACACCCAGCACCTGCACACCAACTTCACCTGCGTGGTGCTCAGTCCCCTCGGTGTTGACACCAGGGAGGTGCGATGGCCATCCCCAGCACTGGCCCCTGTCACTGGCAAGAGTGCGGGCCTGGGCTGAGGCAGGGGAGCAACTCGTGCTGGGTGAGCGCCCTGCAGTGCGGCTCCCTGCTCTGACAGCCCCACACCACTGCCTGGGCATGTGACACCTCCAGAGAGGCCCGTCTCTGTTACCTGCTTTGGGGACTGCATGGCCCCACATGTGCTGGCCCCACATGTGCTGACCCCACTGTGAGTGGGGCTCCTGGTGCCCCAAGCTGAGCCAGGAGCGCTGCCTTGGCTGGCACCAGCCCTGCCCATAGCTGGCCCTGGGACCCCAGAGTTTATTAAAGTACATTGAGGCTGCCCAGTGTTACCTGCATCCTGGAGATGGTGGTGCCCATGGGTGTAGAGGGCACCTGTGGGATGAGGAGGGAGGGAGAGGAGGTAGCCCTGGTGCCCATGAAGGGCAGGATCCATTCCTGACCCCCTTCCTGCCTGGTGAAGGGCTGGAGAGCCACAGTCAGTCCCAGTTCTGCCCAGGGAATACCTGCCAGCATGGCTGTGCCCTGCCCTGGAGGAGAGGGTGGGTGGGGAAGGCCTGGGCTGCAGGCGCCCCAGGAGATGGGCCCATCACATCCCTCTCTGCACCTGGGGGGTTGGGGCTGTTCCCCAGCCTGGCATTGCTGAGTCCCATCTGCTGCTCCATGGGGCAGCCCCCCTAACAATCCTGTGCTGGCAGGGCCCCTGCTCTTGGGTGCCAGCCTCCTTCTTGCTCCCTCAGGTGCTTGTGGGGGCTGCAGCCCCCCTGGGCTGTGGGACAGGCTGGGGAACAGATCCCAAACCCCTTGAACAACCCCTGGGCTATGGGCGTCACACTTCAGGATGCTCAGAATGTGAGGGATAAGGATGGGGGGGATGGAGAAGCCTCCAGATGCAGCCCCCACGAGCTGCCCTCATGGGGAGGGAGCCACAGGAGCCCCCTGGGGACAGCCCAGTCCCACAGTGACTCTTAGGAGCCAGGGGAAGGCAAACAGCAGCGCAGCCACCTGGGCAGGGACTCGCCCAAGGCAGCCCTGCTACACCCCCTAGCTCGGTTAATGCCAGCCTCCATCCCTGGGAGAGCCTCTCACAGACCCCACACTCAGCTGCATCCCGACACCCCAGCTACCACTCAGCAAAGGCCTCTGCCAGGCTCAGCCAATATCCTGGGGGCAGTGGCACTATGGCCAGGCTGAGCTGGGCACAGATACCTGCTGTGCAGGACTGTGTGTGGATATCTCTGTGTCCCCCATTCTGCCCTGCTGTCCCTGTGATGCTGGTGGCTCCGTCCCCGACCCTTTTCCTTGCTGCCATGTGATGGCAGCAGCACACTCCTCACTGCACAGCACAGTCATGCTGTGCCATCTCGTGTTCTGCCATGCCATGCTGTGTCACACTTTGCTGCCCATGGATCCTAGTGCAAACCCCAGGTCAGAGCAGCTCAGAGATGCTCAAGGCCATGGTGCCCATGGCACACGCCCCCATTGCCCACCCCACAACCAAGATCGAGACATCCCTGTCCTGGCAGGGCTGGTGGGACAGGACCATTCCCTGCCACATGTCCCCGTGGCCCAGTGGTGGGAGAGACTGTCTTGCAGGGACATCACCTCTCACAAACTCACAGTTGTAGGTGCTGAGCACAGTCAGAAACAGAGCTGGAAGAGGGCGATGTCAGCCACCTCAAACATCTGGAAAAGCAGGATGAGGACCTCCTTGTCCTCATGGAAGAAGTCCTTGGTAGGGACACTGTAGCAGGTCTCCATCATGAAGATGGCATACCAGTTGAACGGCAGGGTGCCTGTTTTCCAGAGAAAGGTGGAGGTGGAGCAGCTGACACGGATAGATTGGTGGCACTGGTATGCTCCCGTGGACACAGTAGCACCTAAGAAGGTGGGGGCCATGACCAACACCACCTCCTTGATGAGGTGGAGGTCTTGCTGGTGTGGGGGTCTGCCAGCGGCCAGGGTCCTGGCCGGCAGTTGCTCCATCAGGGTAGATGCTCCATCAGGGCAGAGCCACCCTGAGGGAAGCCCCCAGATGCCACGGTGCTGTGAACAGGGAAGCAACTGGTTGCTCCTCAAGTGGCTGCGGAGGTGTGGCAGCAGGAGCAAGGTCAGCTCAGGGAGAGTGGCGGGGCCTGGGAGGGGCTGCTGAGAGATGCAGGGTAGGCTGGGGGAAAGCACCCCAGCTGCATCACAGTCCAGAGCCCCTCCTCAGCACGTCCCAGCACTGACCCAGACGCTGATGCCGGCAGCAGCTGAGACCTGCCCTGCTGTGTCACCCTACTGGGTGGTGCAGCCCTACTGGGTCCCAGCCAGCAGCATGTCCTGACCCTCTGAGTGCAGGGGTGCAGGGTGCTCCTGACCCAGCACACAGTGCTTGCCCCAATCCCTGTTGTGCTGCTGAGGACAGCGTAGGCTGTAGCTCAGGTCAGCAGCAATACCTCTCCCTGGGGACCCAGGTCTGCACAGCAGGGCACAGCACACTTGGAGGTTCAGAAACAAAGCAGCAGGACCATGGGACCAAGGCTCATGACATTGGGATGGCAGCCTACAGCTGGGCGCCCATCCTCACTTCCAAGCCAAAGTGAACCCCCAAGACTTTATCAGTCATGTGGCTCAGCCACCTCTGACTCCTCCTATGCTGGTAGCAGCAACTTGGCCATGCTCGCCCATCACCCCCAAATACTGGCAGGGTTCATGTCCATCAGGAGCAGGGTCCTCCTCAGATGAGGGGCCCCATCAGCCAGCAGGGAGATGGACAACAGCCAGATATGGGGGTTATCAATGGGTGATGAGGGGTCAGGGGGATGAGAGCTGGAGGTGCTGGGGACACCAAGGAGGAAGGGTCCTGGGGCTCACTGGGGTGGCACACAGAGGATTTGCTGTAGTGGGGGAAGTATAAGCAGCACTATTCCTGCCTGAGGGGAGGAATCCAGCTAGGGGGACTCTGGTGAGGAGAAGGAGACACTGTCCCCTTGGGGCACCTGGGACGAGAAGTAAGCTCTGGTGGGAGGAGAGCCTGGCCAGGGCAGCCCTGGAGGCTAAGGAGGAAGGGAAAGTAAAACCACAGGCTCCTGTGCTTGCTTTACTGTAAATTAATCTGGTTCTCATTAGTGGTTGCTTCTGCTTACTGTGACCTGTGGGTATCTCCATGCTGCAGCAGGAGCACCTCTGAAGGGAATGTGCCCCAAGGATAAGACCATGCTGGAGAAGGTACACCTTGAAGTTGTCTGTAGCTGTGCTGGAGGTCATGCTGGAACACCTGAAAGTGTGTGGCCACGAATAAGCCACCAAAGAGCAGGTACACCCTTAGAGGCACTGCAGCCATGCAGAAGGCCAAACTAGAGCAGATATATGCCCCATCCCTGGAAATGTTTGATATTGGATAGGGCCTGGAGAGCAACCTGGTCCAGTGGAAGGTGTCCCTGCTCATGGCAGGGGTTTGGAACAAGATGAGCTTTAAGGTCCCTCCCAAACCAGTCTGTGATTATATGATTTGGTGAACATTTGTGGACATTTTATGGGCATTTTATGTACATTTCATAGTAGTGGTCCATAGACTAGGGGAATGATATCTGTGCATGATAGCTAAGGGTGGGAAGGGGGTGGTGGGTATTGGATAGCACAGGACCTGAGCAGGATGTACATGGCATAGAATAAGGGATGGAGAAGGTACTGTGTTGGGCAGAGGAGGAGTTCCATTAGTTCCCTGTGGCTGTGGTTTGGATTTTTGCTGGAGGGAGCACTGATAAACCAGGGATGTTTCAGTCAGTGCTGAGCATCAAGGCCTTTGGTGCTCCTCACGCTGCCCCACCAGCAAGTAGGGTGTGGGTGTGAAAGGAGTTGGAAAGGGACATGGCCAGGACATTGGACCCCAACTGACCCCAGGCATATTCCAAACCACAGGATGTCACGGTCAGCAGTAAAACTGGGGAGGTTGGTCTGGGGGGGCTACTGCTCAGAGTAGAAACAGGAAAGTTGTACAGACAAATCCCTGGCTTTAGGCCACCAACAGAATTTTTGGGGTTTTTGATCATGGGTCAGTTTAGATGACAACAAGCCTACAGGTGATAGACTGGGTATACCTGCCTCAGAGGGAAAAGGATCTTTGTGCAGGAGTTAGCAGGGCATGTTGAGTGAGCCTTAAACTGGATTTGAAGGGGAAAGGAGATAAAAACCAGGTCACTGGAGATAAGCCTGGGAGTGGCTTGATGCTGTTTGAGGGATGGTGTGTTAGTGAGGTCGTTCAGGCTACCATCTCAGTAGATGTAGGGAATGGAGATCCATGAAGCAGCAAGGATGCAAGGATGTTATTGATGTGCTAGAAACCATGGAAGCTCCTGAGAATGGTCACTCAGGAATTGGAGCTTCTCTCCCCAAAAAGGCATCAGGATCAATAACCCAGCTGAAGTGCATCTGCCCCAATGCCTGCAGCGTGGGCAGCAAACAGGAGAACCTGGAAGGCGTGGTGCAAGAGGAAAACTATGGCATAGTTGCCATCACAGAGACATGGCGGGATGACTGGCACCACTGGAGTGGTGCAATGGATGGTGATGAACTCTTCAGAATGGACAGGCAAGGAATGAGAGGTGGTGTGGTAGCCCTGTATGGGAGGGAGTGTTTTGACTGTCTAGAGCCTGACAGTGGTGATGCAAGTGTCAAGGGTTGGTGGGTAAGAATCGTGGGGAAGGCCAACAGGGCAGATATCCAGGTGGGAGTTGGGTACAGATCACCCAGCCAGGACCAAGAGGCAGACAAGAAGTCTCATGATGGCCAGCCCTTGTCTTCACAGGGGCAATCCAGTAGGGAGGAGAGAGTTCAGGAGGTTCCTGGAGTGTGTGGAAGAGATGTTCCTGACACAGCTGGTGAGGGGGCAGCTAGAGAAGGCACCTGCTGGATGTGCTGTTTGTCAGGAGAGGAGGACTAGTGCAAGTTACTATGGTGGGAGGCTACCCTGGGCACAGTGACCATGAAAGGATAGTTTTGGATTCTTGGAGCAATAAGGAGGGGAGTCAACAGAACTGCCACCTTGGACTCCCTGAGAGCAGACTTAGGCCTGTTCAAGGGCCTGGTTGACAGAGTCCCTTGGGATGCTGTCCTGAAGGGCAAAGGAGGCCAGGAAGGCTGAACGTGCTGTAAGGAACCTTCCGGGCACAGGAGCAGGGTATGCTGAAAAAAGCAGCCAGAGGGAAGAGAACTTTGTCTGGAACTCAGAGTAAAAAGGAGAGTTTATGACATTTGAAAGAAGGGGCAGTAAATCAGGAAACCAACAAGGATGTCATGAGGTTATGCAGGGAGAAAATGAGAAGAGTGGAAGCCCATATGGCCACTGCTGTAAAAGACAATAAATAAATGTTTCTATAAATACATTAACCACAAAATGGGGGCTAATTTGGAGCCTTTATTGGATGGCTGGGGAAACACAGAGACAGAGAATGAGGAAAAGTCTCAGGTACCTTGAAAGGTGATGGAGCAGACCATCCTCAGTGCCATCATGTGGCACATGCAGAACAACCAGGGGATCAGGCCTGGCCAACATGGGTTTGTGAAAGGCAGGTCCTGCTTGACCAACCTGGCTTCTGTGACAAGATGACCTGCTCAGTAGGTGAGTGAAAGGCTGTGGATGTGTCTACCTGGGCTTTAGTAAAGCATTTGACACCATTTCCCACAGCTTTCTGGAGAAACTGTCTGCTCATGGCTTGGCCAGGTGTACTGTTTGCTAGATAAAGAAAGCCTGTATGTCCAGGCCCTGAATGGCACCCTAACTCCTCCTGACTTTGGCCAAATGCCCTTTCAGTGGTATCAGTATTGGCCATTCCCAGAGGGACCTGGGGCATGTAAAGGCCAGGCATAATTTTTGAAAAAGCAGCAAATATCTTTTCATTTGAACCACAGCAAATCTTAGTCTTTGTTCCTTACATGTGCCCTACTAGAGTGCCTTTGTCCCACAGCACATTGCCTCATGATTATTTTTAGGGTACTCCTACTGCATTTCCTTGTGAAGCTGCTCATGAGTCCTTGCAAATGATCTCTCTGCTTATTCAGGACAGTTAGTCCCAGGCTAACAGCAGAAATCCTAGCATTCAGTAACTCTGCTGTGAAAACAGGAATGTAAAACATGCCACAAAGGTGGCGTTTTCCATGCTGGATTGTGGAGAAGCATACACAATGTTTGAACAGTTGAGAGCCAGTTGTGCCTCTGATAAGCTGTGACTGAAAATTTCATAGAATCATAGAATATCCTGAATTGGAAGGGACCCACAAGGATCATTGATTCCAGTTTCTGGCCCACTCCAACAATCCCACCCTGTGCCTGAGAGCATTGTCCAAATGCTTGTTAAGCTCTGGCAGCCTTGGGGCCATGACCACTGCCCTGGGAAGCCTGTTCAGTGCCCAACCACCTTCTAGGGGAAGAACCTTTTCCTAATATCCAGCCTAAACCTCCCCTCATTCATCTTCAAGCCATTCCATTGGGACTGTCACAGAGAGCAGAGATCAGTGCCTGTCCCTCTGCAGCCTCTCATGAGGAAGCTGCACACTGCTATGACGTTTCCCCTCACAGTCTTCTTCTCAAGCCAGGTGATCTCAGGCATTCCTCTTACAGCTTTCCAGTTACTCCCTCCAGTTGACTGAGCAGGCTTTCCAACTGTGCCTGAAGTTCTGTTTTAAACCTCCATTCAAAGTCCCCAGGAAGGAGACAGAGCAGAATATGTCCCATGGGGACAGTCACAGGGCTCCCCAGGTGGATGGCCAGCACAGAGCCATGAGGGGAGCAAAGCGCCAGAGGTCCTGCCTCTGTCTGTGCACACCAGGCTGGCTGACCCCCTGTGAACACAGGTCAGCAGCCAAGCACCCCAGCTCCCCTCACAGAGGGAGCAGGGAGCTGGCTGGCACTTCCTAACATTTCCAGGTGAGCCCTTCGTGCCTGACAGAATGGCACAGGTGGTGTTAATGGTTGGGGCAGACCTTGGACCACACTCCTGGCTGGTGGGGGAATGCCATGGGGTGCTGGCTCATGACAACATAAAAGAAGAGCATTGAGTGAGAGACAAGGCACTGCTGCCTGCCCTGCAGACTGACCCCACTCCCAGCCACAGCCGAGAAGTTCAGCCAAGCGGGAAACTGAGCACGGACAAACCCATCCACTGGCATCCAGAGAAAGAGTAAGTCACTGTTTTGGCTCTAAGGGAGGGGGGTAAATAAGAAAGAAACATTTAATAGCTTGTATTTTTATGAACGAGGCCATCTCTCCCTCTCCAGTAACTCTTCCTAGCAGGTATTTTTGTTTGAAATTTGTTGCTTTGTAGTCGAGGTGAAGTAGGATATTCTGCAAAGTTTATCTTTCATGTGTTGCAATTGTTTATACACTGTATCTGTATGCCTAAGGTAATAATTAATAGTTCTATGAATAATAACCACAAAGAATGGTGGGGTGATTTTGCTCCATTTTGCAAAGACTCCTTTAGGCAAATCTTTAAAGGGGACAGGAATTTTCATGGGAATTATTCCAGCTGACAGGAGCTGAGATTTTATTCAGAAGAGCATTGGAAGAGAAGGCTCGAGGAAAGGGCATCTAGGACCTCTGTTTTATTCTGTAATTTAATTTATAAACAAAGTCAGTGATACAGTAAGGACAAACTAAAGTAAATGTACTATCTCTGTGTAGCTCTGGAGTCTCAATGGCAATGACAACATCCACTATCTGAGTGAACAGAGCTGAGCTATCTGGCCCCGAGGTGCCCTGCTCCAGAGTTTCAGTCTCCAGCTGCTTAGTGATCACTAATATTTCATACCAGCTTTGTGATCATGCAGCTTTCTGCTCTCACTTTTCTTCCCTAATTTAGGATTTGAACAATAGAAAACTAAGTGCTACAATACACTGTAATTTTCAGCATTATGTTTTGGGATTAGCAAATCTTTAGTTTCGTGTAACGTTTAATTTCAACTTTTGTCCCAGGTCACGTTAGAAAGGGTACTGGGAAATAACCAAAACTGTATTCAAGCTTTCTTTCCTAAAGTTCACTCAGTGTAAGTGCCCTTGCTCCAGGGAGTAGTTGGTTTGACATAAAAAAATGAAAATTTAAAAAAGTCTTTTAAAAATGAATGTAAGTACTTCAGTGTTGAAGTTCTCAGCTTGAGCCACCAAGGGTAAGTCCTTTTTGGACAGTGTTGACCACCCATCCTTGGGACACCTGGCTTCCCAGAAGGTGTCCCTTTCTGAGGACACATGAACAAACAGGGCTTTGACTGTGCATCCCTTACAATTACAAAAGTACTTCTTGTATGAAAATACAATTCACCTGTGCATTTGTGAGCCTGCACATTCATGCTTTATGGATGGATACACACTTTTGAGTTTTTTTGAATACTTGAACTTTAAATGCCAGGGAGCACAACTCCACCAGTCATTCTACCTTACATCTGTGCAGAACAGTTCTCTCCTCCCATGTTGGTAAAGCTTTATAACACTTCCTTCTCACTTTTCATTTATGTAAATGCTTATCCTGATGCAATTCAAATGTGAATTCCCAGGTCAGTGTATGTCCGTCTTCCCAGACAGCATGTATTGTGCACACCTCCAAGCTGGAATAGCTTCAGGTGTGTTCTGGCAAAGCAAATCCTGCCACTCATCTGGGTCCCCTGCTCTTTATTAGGAAAAGTGCAGGTTGCATGTAGGAAACACAGCATGAAAATTAAGATCTTGCACATGCCTCCTTTCTGCTCTGTCAGGGTTGGAAATAATCAGGCTGTGAACTGCTGAGGGTGACCTTCATCAGGGGGAAGAAGGGAGGTATCACCACTCCCAGTTCTTTGGGAGGAGATTTCCTCCTTTCCCTTGACTTTTCTCCTAATATTCTGCCTCCCTGCAGTTCCATGTCACAGCCTTCCCGCTGTAACGTTTGCCTCTGCTGCGGACAGAAGCTTTGCATAGGAGGGCCAGGCTTGAGGATTTTACAGAGGTGTTTGTAGATGAATTGCCTGTTCTGGAGTCTGTGTACACCTGAATATCAAAATACCCATACAGTGAACATTTCAAGGGTCAGTGTATTGTTCAAGTTCAGTGCTACAGTATTATCTACTTTATCTTGCTGGGAAGGAATTTGTTTCACTAAACTTGAGCACTCCACTGCTACAACCTAATGCCAGTAGCCCCAGCTTCTGCTGCACAAGCAGACACAAATATAATTTTCAAGCTATTGACAACAAGAATGGATCATGGTGCAGCCTGAAAGGCTGTAGAACTTCAGCTTTGATCACAAACTTATTTCCCTCAACTTATCTATGGACTAACTAAATAAGTACAGTAGTTGTTCAAGCAAAGAGACAGCAAACAAAATTCCTCTCAGCCATCAGCCCACTTAGGAATTCCTAAAATTCCCATGCAGCAAAACCAGCAAATCCAGCATTTTGTTTTCCTTAAAGCCGCAGTCTCCCTAGGGCTTTCTGGTCAGATTATGTAGCTGCTCTGCAGTCAAGACTCAGATTAGTTTATTAAGGGACTGACTCACTGCATTTTCCTGTAATCTTGTATTTTAACACCTGCTCAGTTCAAAATGCCATTTTGATCTAAATTGTGTGGGTTTGCTATTCATCCTGTGTACATTACTTAAGATGCACAAGATTATACAGATTCAAGGTTCTCTTTGCTTAATACAGCACTTTCAGATGGGTGTATGTTAGCACAAGTGATCAATGAGGGGTTTTAGTTTTTTTCTGAAGAAAGAATGGAAGAAAACACCCTGTGAAGAAATTAATTTTATAGACTTAGAACTTCCATTGAGTAGGATAAACTTTCCTTGTGATAGTAGTATTCTCACACAATAGTCAAAGGCTTTTTGCTGTTTTTTTGCAGTTTTCTTAATAGACAGACCTACAATTAGGAAAAAAAAAAAAAGTGGAATTATCAAAGCAAATTCAAAAACCTGAAATGACGCTACTACTAAATAAGCACTGAAAATCTCCTGTAGCAGTCAAAACCTGTGAAGCAAAAGGAACAGGGATGGAATCTTGTACTAGAAAAGTTTTGGGATAACACATAATAAACCAGGGTTTTCCTTGCTGGAAGGAGGATACACATCTAAAACCATGCTGGTTGAAACAATCAAATGAATAATTTGCTGCTGCTATCAATATCTAGTCTGATTTTCACCTGAGAGGCCCCCACTCAGGACAAAAAAAATGAACAAATGATTTACGACATTTAGATCACTCAAAATAGTTTTTTTCAGAAGCAGATTATTGCTACCAGAAGTAAGCAAAATTTCCCTAAAATAATTGGGATTTTTGTGCTGCTAAGCAGAGAGTACAGCTTCCTTTCTCCCCTCTCTATTGCGGAGATTCCGGCTGCAAAGCAGCAGTGGCCTTACCCCTCCCAGGCCAGCGCTGCGGGCTGCCGGGACTCTGAGGCAGCTTCTGGGATCTAGTTTTCTGCTAGTTCTTGCATGGAAGGAACAACTCATTACTGAACAACAAACACTGGATTGGATATATACCACACTAATCAGGAGCCACAGAAAGAGCAGCATGGAGGGCTCTTCTAGAGAAATGTTCTCCCTTTTCCTTTCTTTTTGTCAAAACAGGCTTGTAAAGTTAGCAAAAAAACTGCCCCAGGAGCTCAGGTTTTTTTCTCTTTCTGTATATTCTACCTGTTAAAGAGCTTCCTGACTTGTTGAGGAAGGATTCTTACTCCTTGTTTCTCCTTCATTCCTCCATCCCAGCCCCGGGCTGCAGTTGCCTCTCCTTCACCCAGCCCCTCATAAAATCACAGGATATTTTGAGCTGGAAAGGACCTTACAGCCCATCTCGTTCCACCCTCTGCCATATGCAGGGACACCTTCCACTAGACCAGGTTGCTCAAAGCCCTGTCCAGCCTGGCCTTGAACACTCCCAGGGATGTCTACAAGGAAAACAATGGTAGCTTCAGACTTCAGCCAGATGAAAATCAAGAAAATGATGCTAATCACCAAGGTCTTCTTGATAATTAACATCTTCAGGCCAATTAAGTATCTTTTGATCTCAACCATATCTCACTTCCACCTCCCCATTTTCCATAAAGCCCTTTCAGTGGCAGAGTTTCTATCAAAACTCTTCTTGTAATTGCTGAACCTTTACCCTCTGAGGTAACCAGAACTGAGGTATCTTCAGTTCATAGAAATCAAAATCCACACTTCAAAACTTTTCTGTGGTGTTTTAATGCTGTAATTAGCAGGTAACTGCTGGGGAAACACTCTCAGCTGTTTGAAGAATTGGATTAACTATAAGTAATTTCCATGGGGTAGCAATATGCTACCACTGTTCAGTGAATGTGGGTGACAGCTTACCCTGGCATAAGAAAAGATCTCTTGGGCAATACAGTCTAATTACTATTCAAAGCACTAATGTGTTCTTATACAGTGTTCTTATACACTGATTTCTCACTTCATTATCACACACTAAGTGCTTGCCATGCTTCGCTTCTGGGCAGCAAGGTGGGGTGGTGGTGGTGAAAGGGCTCAGCAGCTGTTTATCTCCTAGTTTTACTGGCCTCTTGTTTTTTCTACTTCTAGTTGTATGTTCCAAACCAGAGCACATAAAGATGGCAAGGACAGGAATGTAGGTTTTATCTCTAATTTACCTAAGCAGGGGTGGGGGAATTTGTTGAAGTTTACCACTGGAACAAAAACTGACCAGTAACTCATAAAAGGAAACATTGCAATCACAGAGCATAATTTCAAAACATTGTGTAATTTCTAGCTGACTGTATGAGACCAACTTAGAACAAATACCAGTGCAGTTGAGTGGAGGGCATGCATCATTTGAAACATGGTTGTCTGGGATGTCATTAGAAATAATACCACCACGGAGAAACCATGTTGTTAGAATAAACCACCACCTGTTCAGACAAATTTATTTTTTGCTGGATTGGACAAAGAGAGGTATTTACCAAGGTGATATTATTTCTGCTGGAGGTCACCTTGCAGCCTGGTAGAGCTCTAGATTCTTTTAACTGAAAGTTTAAACCAAACCTTCAGCAGTAGTCCAAGACTCCTTCAGTGCATGCCACATTTAGGCTACAGAGTCATTCTGTGTTTTAATAAAAATGTATTTATCAATCATCTCTCTCATAATTTAAAAGTTCAATCACTTTTGGTATGCAAATGTGTTACCAGTTTTATTACTCCAGCCACTTTCAAGCATTGATGAACAGTGGGTATAAGGCTGGACAAGAATGATGGTCTAAACCAGCTGTATTGGACAGTTATATGGAGATTAAATGCAAACCAGCTTGTTCTCAGCTTGAGTTTCTGTAGACAAAGGAGTTATTCTTTTCACCAGAACAGATACATAAAAGCGGGTAGGTTTTGGTTACCCATCAGTGAGGGAAGAGCACCCAGATAATTTGCCAAGTTCAGATTTGAAATCCTATTCTTGTTTCCTGAGTTCAAGAGTCTTCTAATATAAACTAGAAAGCTGAAAAAGGCTTCTATGATTTTTACAGAACTTCTATAGCTGCTACGTTACATAAGGAAATGTCACATAGCTTATGGAAACCAGTTGTAAAATCCATTGTGTCAGGTGGATGAAACTTTAAATAGTAGTAGTGATTATACTGAAAGTCTAGCTAAATTTTACTGAAAACTTAGGGAAGATATACCCACCAGTTTTCCCTAGAAAATTGCACAGGAATTCTTGACATTTAGCATAGTCTGTTGCATTCTTTGTGTTTCTATAGGTTGCGTCTAAAACTATTTTGGTGAGTTCAAGGGATAAATTATCTCTGTTAAGGGAAGTGGGTATTGCTCAGAGAGAGACCATGATGGAAAGATGTACTACACACACCATTCTCCACTTTTCTAAAGATACTCCATCTTCTTTTTAATTTTGGAGATGGTGGAGAACACAGAACCACAAGAGGCAAGAAAATCACCCCATATTTTATCTTCATGGCAATATTACAACAAAGGGCTCTGTGTATCTCCAAGAGCCCTACTGAAGGCAGTTCCCCCATCCCTAAAAATGAAAGCAAATAATTTTCCAAGCCTTAAGCAGTGGAGACAGCAATGTGGTTTGATTAAGAACCATATAATGCACATTTTTCTGTGGATAGTAGTTAGTAAAGTAAAGATGCATTGCAGGTGACTTTGACACTTCACAGACACATAACCCGCAACATATATTTCACTTCTTGCACATCCCTCACCAAAGCCACACAGAAACTAAATCCCGAGAACTGGACAGGAATGTTTCATCCTATCAATGATTTGCAAGGAGCAGAGAAGGATAGAAAGTATTTCTGGAGATTAAATTTCCTGGAATGCCAGAATTTAGAATTTTGTTTGGATTCTGATGGATGGAGCTCAAATGTTATCAGCTAAGTTAAACCTGAAATAGAATTTTCTTTGGTTGGCTGCACACCAGTAGAGAACTTTAAAGGTTCTCCACTCTTCAGGTACTGAGAAAAATAAAGGAAACAAGAGTTAAAACTAATGAGGATGCATCAAAGTATTTTAGTCTAATGTTTTATGAATATTAAGTCCTCAAACATTAAGTGGAAAAAGCAGTATCACCAGTATCACTCCTTTTGACACAGGTGGGAGTTTGAATCTCTTTTACTTAGTCCAAACTCATGTTGTCAACCTTGTCTAGAATTTCTTGCAAATACTACCTCCAACACAGAAAAATCCAAATAATTTCATTTAGTTGTGAAGCTGTGTTGATATTACAGATTTCTGGTCTATCACAACTGTTAGCCACTGTTCAGGACTGAGAAAATAAGCAACGTGGAGGTCTAGTAATAGGATTTTCAATGTGATTAGATGCTTAGATAGTGGAAACATTACTAGCAATAACTATACCACAACAGCTACAGCTTGGGTGAGTCTGACTTTTGGAGTTAAACATCAGCCAACAGTTGGACTGGAATTTCTGGTATGTTCCACAACATAGATTAAATATTTGATTTAAAAACTTAAATGTCTGCATCCTTCTGTCATAGTTTGGGAATGGTATTCTCCAATTTAGTACTCCCACTAAAAAAGCCTCCCACGATCCCTTCCCCCCACCTCCAACTGGAGGCACAAAAGGCAATGCTCACGGGTTGAGATAAGAACAGTTTACTGGAAACAGCAATGAGATAAGAAAACAAACAGGAACAGGAACAGTATTAATAACAGAAGTCTACAAAACTGTAGGTGTATTGCCATGTTTTCTGAAGTGCTGCAGACAAGCATTCAGGATGCGAATCAATCTTGTTACATGATAAGGACCAAATTTTGTCCAGCATGTGCCCTACTGCTGCTTTCACTAGAACCTGTCATCTTTGGTGAAAACTTGTCTCTAATGCTTCTTGGTGCTTCAAAACAGTTACATCAAATTAGACAAACTTTCCAACCTCCTTATAATTTGTGTTAAGAAATTGCATTCTGCTTCATTGCCTGTACCATCATATAATAAATAATATGTCAGGAAAACACATATGCTCCTAGTAAAATCCAACTCCACTCTGAAAACCAACGGGCTGGCAGCTGAGAATCCAAGAATCCCACCAAACATGCTCCCAACCATTTGACGTGGCCCATGCTGGGATGGAAACTTGCTCCATTGTCATACGTATGCGTGGAGTTGCTATTTTGCTTTGCCAGGATAAATAAAGTGGGGGCAGAGCAACTGACAAAGCCTGGATCTATCCTATAGTAGTTGCTGTGCCAAGACATAATGAGAGGTGGTCCCTGGTCCTCAAAACTTACAGACTAAGGCTGGAGCAGATGTAGCTTCACATGGATCAAAATCAGGATTTATCAGCACTCCACATAGCTCAGAAGGATATACACAGTGTCCAGCAATGCTTTCGCCCTTAACTGCCCTCCCTCCCTCCCTCCCTCCCTCCCTTTTCCCAGTATATCCCACATTCAGTTTAAGGGAAAGGTTATCACAGTGGTTACTTAGCAATTCAGGTGTAAAACAAAACTATCGCCTCTAGCCCTTCTCAGACTGCCTCGCTCAGTGAAGTAGAGAACAAGGTTCTTTGTCCCCCCTGTCTGGTAGGAAGCAAAGAAAGCAGAAAGGAGAAACAAGCAGGAATTGTCCTGCACAACTCTTTGTCCTGTCCTTACCTCTGCACAGGCCAGGCTCAGGAGCTGTCTGCATAGACAAGAGAGTGTACAAGCTGTCTTATAAGCAGATGAAACCATTTAGAGCAAAAGAAGAGCGAAAAGAGAATCCCAAACTTTAGTCACAATCTGTTTTCTAAATCAGTGTGGTTGTGCTTTCCCCTTGATGCAGAACTGCAATATGGCTCTGAATAGATGTGACAGATAATGAGTGGAAAAGCAAAGTAATATTAACCATTGAGAGATCTTTAGTATAATAAAGAAATTGTTTTTCCTCAGTAGGTAAAGCCAAGTGATCTAAATCATTCAGTAAAAGGAGGAGACACTTGGCAACTTGGCACCAGTGCTAATGAAGCCAATAGCCTACCCTGCTTTCTCCATTTGTCTGGCTCTCATTTTGGCCAGATTCCTTGGCATACACATCAGTTTTGTGAGAAGTCAGAAGAACCACACGCTAATTTTCACTAAGGAAAACACAATTCGCAACTGCAGCTGTTCTGTGGCTATCCGTGACTGCGATTACTGCCTGGCAAACTTGATGTGCAACTGCAAAACAGTGCTGCCTTCTACCATGGAAAAAACTACCTACAATAGCCACCTGACCATCTGGTTCACAGACACCTCTGTGCTGGAGATGGTCCTCAACTTCACAAGGTTGTGGGATTTGAAGCTGTCCTTCTGTGGCACCACTCCTCTCCCAACGGAATATCTGGCCATTTGGGGACTTCGAAAGCTCCGGGTAAACAAGGTCAAGGGACAATTTCCAGAGCAGAGCATAACCATCTGCAGCAACAACAACGACAAAGAAGACTTGCTTGAGGTGCACAACAAAGACAGGCAAATGCTTGCACATATTTCTTTTCTGGATACCTCCCTTTTCAATGGCTATTCATTGCTGAAGTCATACAGTGTGGAAAACGTCCCTAGTATCATGAAGCACTTTCCCAGCCTCCTGTACTCTGATGTTTTCTCAACCTCAGATAACGAGAGCTACATTGTAACATTCATTTACTGAGTTATTTAACACAGTCAGTAGTGAGAAGCATGGCAACCTGCTAAGAGTTAGAGGGATGGGATGCCTTTAAGTCTGTCTGGTTTGTCCAGGAGGAGCTGTTAGGGGATTGTGAGAGAACTCTACAAGGAAGTGTTTGAAGTAAGAGACTCATCAGATTAATCAGCAAACTCTTTCTTAAAGAACAAAGTAACTATGAAACAACTGTTTTCCAAAGCATTGTTAGAATTTTTTTGTTTATATATTCTAAGCTGAGAATTGAAATCTGCAGATAAATTTTGTTTTAAGGTTGTGCTTCGGACAGAAAAAGGCATAACCATGTAGGTCCCATTGCAGAAGAACCCAAGCCCCCCAGAGAATCACTCACGTTAGATGGCAGCTCAGCAGGTAAATTCACAGTTGCTTTGCAAGCTGCAAACTGCTCCCATTACACTCAGAGATTTAGGAAACAGAGGTATTGGACTTCCCTCTGTGAGGGCAGGTATTTCCCTGCATCTGTCCTTTCTTCCTTATCTCACACATAATCTTTATTTCCAGATCACATGATATTCTGGGTTGGAAGGGACCCACAAGGATCATCAAGTCTAACTCTTAAGTGAATGGCCCACATGAGGATTGAACTCACAACTTGGGTGTTACTAACACTGGGCCAATCTCAGTGTCATCTTCAGTGCAATCCCCTGCTGACAGCATGACTGCTTCTGGGATCAGACCAGGCAGCTCAGCAGCTGGGTCCTGAAAGCTTGCAAGGATGGAGCCTGCACAACCTCACTGCGCAACCTGCTCCACTGCCTTGCCTGTCCTCACTGGCAAACTTTTTTGCATGTATGAACCTTAGCCTTCCCATCTCCAGGCTGAGCATGCCCAGTTCCCTCACACTTTTCTCAGTCACATGTGCCAGCCCCTACCCATCTTGATGACTCTCCACTGGACTTCATTTGATCCATATTTTTCCAGGGAAAGGGTGCCACCTGCATGATAGATGTGCTGACACCTGCAATTTCCCCAAATGCAGGAACTCCCAACTTTTATGAAAATGACAAACTGCTCATGTTCTCCCCTGTGAGAAAGTAGAAATACTCAATCCAATGACTCTCATCTGACAAAGGAGGTGAGGCTTCGGGCAGTTTTCAGATGTGTTGCATGAGAAAGGTTGTCATTCCCTGAAAAACATACACCAAAGACTATTAAAATAGCCCAAAGTCTGCTCCTTGCCCATGTCTGCAGGATTTGCATTCTGTGAGATATGATTAAAGCTGGATCCACCAATATAGTAAAATAAAGGCTTTAAAATAGCAAGTCATAAGAGCCTTGCACTGCCAGCAATGGATTTCATGCAACTGAGATAAAATATAAGAAAACTTCTGCCAAGAGAAGCTGTGGCTGCCCCATCCCTGGAAGTGTCCAATGCCAGGCTGGATGAAGCTTGGAACAACCTGATCTAGCAGAAGGTTCATGGCTGGGGGCGATGGAACTGGCTGGTCTTTAAGGGCCCTTCCAACCCAAACCATTCTGTGATTCTGTGATTCTCTGTCCACTTACGGGAATGGCTATCAAGATTCTGAGGAACCAGTGCAACTGCTACCGTTTATAAGAAAGACTATTTCTATTTTAAATAGTCATATTGATATAACTGTAACCAATGATGAAGCAGTTTTGCTAGGAAGCAAAACTTAATTTTTCAGAAGACTTAAATACATGCTCGCCCCCCCCCATTACTGTGAGCTTTCCCACTGAAATCAACAATGTACTAACGATGGAATTAATGGAGTCTATTTGCAATTGCAAATAGATTTAAGCACACCAGTGTTTGCAATCTGGGTACCGAACTCCAGACGTAGTTTCCTTTGTCAGCACTTGGCAACAAACCATAAGCCTTTTCCCCCAAATTACAAGTATTTCTAGTGATACCTCTCATGACTGTGTATTACAGACACATAATTCATGTCACCTGCCCAGGAACCCCCTTGTCCAGCTGTCTGTGCAAGAGAAATAACCTTGCCTTCACAAACTAGCAACTCACCAGTCCTGCACAGGATAGTGTTGTGTTTAAAAAAAAAAAGGGGAGGTACACACAAATATATTGATTTCTGAATGTTACCAATGCTTTCTCCTCAGCAAAGATCTGCTGCCCTCTGGTAAAAAATGTGCTTAAATCACAGTAATTCCCCATTGCCATGACAGCGGTGTCCAAAAATTCACATATGCAGCAGTAGCTGAGGATGTATGTATTCTGGCCTTGTTGGGAAGAAACGAGGTTAAAAAATCCATGGGCTTTCTAACAGAGCAAATTAAAGTTCCAGTTACTTTTGCCACTGTAGTGTTCTGAATAAGGCTGGTGCAACAGACCTTTTACTCCAGTGCCCAAGTAAGTACTGCAGGGCATTTTTCCTGGGAAGAGCAAAAAATCCTCAACTACAGAAATCCACAGCACCGATATTGCAGTGATCTTTCCAACGCCCCTATTCTGCTCCAGCGGATACCAAGAACCTGATTCTCCCAATTCAATTTTATATGGCTTTGCCCTATGGAAGTACTGCATTAGAAGCTCACAGAGTTTTTCCAGAGCAACGTCTCCAAAGCGTGGCTACGCCTGGTATAATAAAACTAATTTTGTATAACAAACTCATCTCGTATGATGAACCTTTTGTTTAATATAACTCACGTTATACTTACATCATCGCCCCTCCCACCCACCTTTCCCGCCGTCTCACGCTACCCTCCCGACACAAGATGGCGGCGGCCGTGAAGGAGCAGCGGGAGCGGGGCGGGCCGCTCGAGTCCCCGCTCCGCGCGCTCCCCGCCGCGCAGGCGCAGTGGCGTGCCCTCCGTCCGCCGGTGGCCGAGCCGGCGGCAGGGGGCGCTGCGGGCGGCGGTGCCATGCTAGCGGGGCCGGGCCTGGGCCGCGGCGCGGGGCGGCCGGAGCGGGCGGCACCGGGGCCTGGCGGCGCGGCCGGTCGGTGCCGGGAGGGATGTTCCGCAAGGCGCGGAGGGTGAACGTGCGAAAACGGAACGACTCGGAGGAAGAGGATGAGGAGCGCGACGAGGAGCCGCCTCAGGAGCCGGCGCCGGCGGCCGGGGTGGCGGGGGAAGGGCCCAGCGAGGCCTCCATGCCGCTGGCGTCGGGCGCCGGGCTCCTGCCTCTGCCCGCCGGCTGCGTGCCCCTCGCCCTGCCCGGCAGCCCCGCGGCCTTCGCTTGCGCCGCGAGCTACGGCGCGGCTCTCGGCTTGGGGCTGGGCTTGATGGGAGGCGACCGAGCAGGCCTGGGGGCTCTGCCGGCGCCCGCTGTCCTGCGCCCCCCGCCGCCGCCGCAGCCCCAGCAGGGCAATGGGCTGCCGGCGGCCGGGCGCCCCAAGGAGAAGAAGCGGCCGCGGGAGAACAAAGAGGTGCCGAGGGCCAGCCTGCTCAGCTTCCAGGACGAGGAGGAGGGTGAGGCGAATGGTCGCTTCTTGCGGGAGTGGAAGGGACCCGGAGCTGCTCAGCCTGCACTGGGCCTCCCTCCCGCCGCCTGCGCGCCCCCGGCCCTTCTAGAGAGCCGGGATCCGTACTTATTTTTTCAGGCAGTCGGGTTGCCCCGTGTGCCGTGGGGTGATGTGGGATCACACAAGAGGGGGCGAGCCCTGAGGGCACGGTACGGGCAGCCAGGGATGCGCGGGTAGGGAGCGCCTGTCGGTCCCGCGCCTTCCCCGGTCCGACCCGGCTCCTGCGGGGCCAGCATGCTCCCAGCGGGCTTAGTTGTGATGTAGGGCGCTAGATTGCCTCTGCTCTGTGTTGCTGGTGCATCACCTGTCGTGCGTTCACTGCACCTGAGTGGCCCGCAGGTTTGTGCGGGAGTAGGCGCAGGCCGTAGCCACCCCCTGGAGCCATCAGTGTTGGCTGAGGAGCATCTGTCCCATGGCTTTGTGTCGAGTTTGTTTTAATCTGATGTGGCTGGTGTTCACGGGTCACCTCGGACTGACTGCCTGTTGTCTGAACAGTTTGTATAGTTTTGAGTCGTCTTAGAAGAAATTCTTTTGAAATCACTGGAACTTGGTTTCTAAGATTCGTGATTTGAAATCTTGATGGAAATACTGAAAGCATAGAATTTCATTTTAGACTGGGAAAGAACCCCACAATGTTTGTTAATGGCATTTGTGAAGTTCTAGGTACAAAGTTAAGAGATTTACTAAATAAGTATGCTTGACAGAGCTAATGTAATGTTATCCAATTTCTCTTTTAAAGAAACTGAAGAAGTTTTCAAAGTGAAGAAATCAAGTTACAGCAAAAAGATTGTAAAACAATTGAAGAAAGAATACAAAGAAGATCTTGAAAAATCAAAAATTAGAACAGAGGTCAATTCTCCAACAGATGGTAACTGCAAAATTAATAGTAACTTTTGTAGTGGAAAAGATGAAGTACTGTAATTTCATTTCTTGTTTTCAAGATGAATTGTTAGTCTTCTAGAAGATTTCACATTTACAGCTGAGGTAGTGCGCAGATGAAATGTGTTACTTGAGCCTTATGAATGCTGTTCTGCAGTTGGTGGAGAGCTCTTTGAGTCTCATGTAGAAATTAACATAGAAGGATGAAACTTCTCAGCTCTGTTAGGTGGTTGTCAGTAGACATCAGTATTCTGAATTGCAGCCGTATTTATGACAGATGAGTTGCTTATTGAATTAGGAAGGAATTAACATTAGTTTGAATATGTACCTGTGCTTCTCTGACAGGATGTGTCCTTGTAATGCATTTTCTTTGAAAAGGAGGATTGTTGGGGGTGAGCAGAGTGGTGGTCTTTGTTATTAAGTTCATTGTTCAACAGCTGCCTGTTTCAGGACTTGGACCTTAGGGTAGACTTGATTAAGACAACAGACTGAAAGTGTTGGAGCAAAAGGATCTCTAACAATGTACAGTCCTTGAGAGCTTGGAATAGAGCCTGGGACTTCAATTTCATTGTACTATTGGTTTTTGGGAAGCTCGTTGGTAAAGTGTAGTGACTCCTTTTCCGCTTATGTTTTTACATAGATTATGTAATGCTATGAGCACGAGTTGGGAGACTTATGATCTATGATTGCAATGATGTAGAGAAGCAAATGGGATTGAACATGGTGCCATGCAGGAAATAGCCTTTTAAAATTTAAATAAATTATTTTTAAAGGTTTTGTCTGCATTTAGAAAACCCACAAATTCCTCTATATGAGAATCCTTAAATTGCCTATGCAGTGGTGTGGGGCATGAGCAAAACCAGAAATTATAATTTCTGTCGCTAATGTTCAGGTCCTCTGTGAAAACCTGGATTCTTGCTTCTGTCACAAAGATCCTTAAAACATTGCATTTTGCACATGGCTGTGTGGGCTTATTTTCAGTTTGTTTTGCTCTCCCTAATTGATATGGGTATAGTACAAAGACTTCAAGGCTACTACCGAGAGAGTAGCCTGGATTCTCTGAACAAGTGCTTGAGTCTAAAACCTCAGATCCGTGCAGCTTGGATTGGCTAGCTGGGTTTAACATACATTTTTTTACATATTATTTGTACTTGCTGCCTGTGTCTGTATGTTGCCCACCTAATGCAGGGTGTAGCCCAAGAGGAAGATGAAATGTTCTTTTGAAATCAGTCGGTTCTTGTGGAAAGATTTGGTGTAGCACAGGCACTGCTTTCTCGTTGCCTATGGAAGAGACTTTGACAAGGTTGCACAAGGTTGAGTTCCCCCACTTTCTTAATGCTTAACAATGTAGAGAATGTTTAGTGGTTGGTGGGGCTTGCCTTGTCACATTTTATTTTGAGAGGATGTTTATTGACTTAATCACAGTTAAGAAAGTGTATTTTCCTAGATCTCAAGCAATAAAATTATTACTTAACATTTTCATTTGATTTTAGCTTTTGGTTATTATATCTTAAAAAAAAATACATCTGAGTGATCTTTATAAAAGGAGTAAAACATGGACTTTGCTGTCTTGCCAGTTGAAGCACCACTAGAAAAGACAGGACAGAATAAGGATATAGGCCAAGAAGATGGGACTGCAAACAGTGAGCATGGTGAAGAAGAAATGGAAGTTGAAAGTGAGAAGGAAGAAGAAAAGCCAAAAGCTGGTGGTGCTTTTTCAAGTGCTCTGTCATCACTAAACGTTCTCCGCCCAGGTTGGTTTTTGTAATATGTCTGATAAGTTACCAAATTATTTAGCCAGTGTTTACAGCAGACTAATGTGTGTGAGAGATTAGGAAATAGTTTCCAACAATTTAGCATCTGAGAATTCAAGAAACTATTTTCTAAAGTTGTTGAGTTTTACAAGCCTTGTGAGAAAAAATGTTTTGCTACAGAGTGCTTCATCTTGATCTCAGAAGCAGGAATTTATCTCTCAAGTAGATGACAAACTCTAAGAAAATCTAGATTTGGAATAGGTGACTTCACATGAGATTTAACTGCTTTCAGTTAAAATCTATTCTTTAATTCAAATGTTTCAGTTATGGTCTGCAAGGTATCTGAAATATTTTCCTATCCTGCTTTGTATACTGAGGTTCTAGTCAGGCACTTATGCCAAGGAAATCACTCCGAGAAATATTTTTGAAACTAGTTTGCTAATTGTAGTAGTCTGCTCCCCAAATACCAGATGGGTGTCCTGGGTCCACACATTGATTTATATGACTTATGTAAGTTGAGTTAGTTTTGTGCTGTAGATTTTAGAGTTTTTAATTAGGTCTGCTTTTCATGTTTCCCCTTGATTGTACAATCTTCTGGGTATTAACTGTGTCTGATTTGGTGTCCTCTTGATCTCAGAGCAGTAATCGTCTGTTGAAGTGGTTGATGCTTTTTATTCCCCCAAAATAAGAAGAGCTGGGAGCAATATTGGGATAGGAAGTGACGCAGTCATGCATCTCATTTTCTTCCTCCCTTTGCAATAGTCAGCTCCTGTAAAGGGCTTCCTCTTCTTTAGGAATATGTCCCATAGGAACATCAGGCTTCTGCTCTTATGACATGAGCTGCTGGAAGCAGAGCCAGACTTTCTGTGATGATCCCAAATTTGAGGGTTTCTGTTCAGAAAGTTGACATGTTTAGCGTCTAAGGTACTTGCAAAAGTTTTCTGTGAGTATGGATTTGTTTCCTCTCATGTGTTTTTTTTTTTTCTGTGTGCAAAGATGATTTGGTAGGGTGACAGAGTTGAGCAATAAGAAATTGTAACACCTGTTTTGTTGCAGTGGTTGTTTAACAGTGCACACATCTGTCTCTAGGAGAAATTCCAGATGCTGCTTTTATTCATGCCGCTAGGAAAAAACGTCAAATGGCTCGTGAGCTTGGAGACTTTACCCCTGTTGACAGTGAACCGGGTAAAAGCCGCCTTGTTCGAGAAGATGAAAATGATGCCAGTGATGATGATGATGATGATGAGAAGAGGAGGATAGTTTTTACAGTGAAGGAAAAATCCCAAAGGCAAAAGATTGCTGAGGAAATAGGTAAACCCTTTTTTTGGAACGTCAGCTGATAAATATTCACACTGTTTTCACTGCAGGTGCTGCCATTCAGCATTTTTAAACAACATTTTTTCAAACAATCTGGAGGTGTATTGTGTTTCTGAGGAATGTGCTTGTAAAATTTTGAGCACAAAACGATATTCCTGTGCACACTGCTGGCTGTGATAGAAACTTAGGCTAAGGATCAGTTCTTGTTTTTCCTGTACTCTGTTTTTAGGAAGTATATAGTTGTGAAAAGAAAAACATTTGATATAGAATTCTTCTTGCTGGCAAGCAGGTAAAATAACCTTTTGGAAAAGGAGAATTAGTAAGACACATAGATTTTTAACATTAGAGGGTTTTACCAGCAGTGAATTGCAAATTTACCCATTGGATCTTTCAAGTGGAACGCCTGTGCTAATAATTCACAGGCCAGTGTCCTTAATTCCTCATGAAGAGGAAAGGAAGATGCTCTGAGATGTTCTCACTGAGGCATGGTTTCAGGTTTTTGTATTCATGGCCCTTATGTGAATGCATTATCTTCTTTTTCTTACTTGTATGAAGGTATTGAGGGAAGTGATGATGAAGCTCTAGTGGCAGGGGAACAAGATGAAGAACTCAGTAGATGGGAACAAGAGCAGATACGAAAAGGAATCAACATACCCCAGGCATGTACATAATCGTGCACTCTTTTTTGATTTGTTTCTGCAAGTATTGGCTAAATCCTTTACAAACTTGAGTAGTTTACAGAAGGCTGTTTCATCTGAGAAATTAAGTCTGTACATTCTGATGCTCTTTAAAGAGAAATAGTGTAAGTATTCAGAATGATAATGATACTAAGAATTTGTCCATTTGTCCATTTAAGAGGATTTGTCCATTTACCTTCTTGAGGGCATTTGTTTCTTCTACCTTAGATGTTGGATGCTTAAACCCACTTGATAATTACATTTTGTAACTGTATCTGCTTACATTTTTCACACGTAAGAAAGTAAGTTTCTCCTTTCTTTAAAGCCTAATATAGTACAATTGTATTTTGTCTGCCCCTAGGTTCAGCCAAGTCAGCCTGCGGAAGTGAATAATGTGTACTACCAGAACACTTACCAGACACTGTCTTATGGTTCATCATATGGCATTCCATACACCTATGCTGCGTATGGATCATCGGAAACCAAGTCTCAAAAAACAGATAATACAGTACCTTTCAAAACTCCCAGTAATGAGATGACTCCTGTTACTATTGATTTGGTAAAGAAACAGCTTAAAGACAGGTAGGACAGACCATCTTTTTAGACTTAAAGACCTGTCCCCTAGGTTTCTGTTCCTCAGGTGTCTTTTAGTCTCGGTGAGCAAACACAGAGTTTCATCGCTGGAAAAGTACTGACTGGCACATCCATTAAAAAAAAAAAAAAGGCAAACTAAAAAGCTCAAAGTGAAGATGACATTGACACTTTGTTCGAAAATCTCCTTGGATTGCTTCTCTGGAAGTGAAACTTTAAAAATGAGGCCATTGATCTTGTTGAAGACAGGTCTGAGTTGCATCTTCTGGACACTGCACAGTCTTATAGTGAAGAAATGAAAGGCCAGTGAGGTGTTTAGCTTATCAAGCTGCATTTCTTTAAACTGTGAATGAGAGATTTCCCCTTCAGTAGATAAAGAATTTAATTTTTAGCGTATACAGGGGGTTTTTTTGCGTAAACACTGTAATCTGCTTGTCAGGTATGCAAAAGGTATGGAATGAACAACGCAATTGCAATGAGAAATCATATATAATGAACAGCTTGCACTTTACATGTCTTCGAAATTGGTTTGTATTCCCCCTGTAGTGTTGCAGCCTTTGACAGTGACTCAAGTTAGTAGAGGAAAAAGAATGTTTTGTATAAGCTGTAGTTCCCATCCACCCCCAACCTGTCCAGCCAGCTTTTCCTTACAGACAGCCTTGCACCATTCTGTGCTATCAGCTCCTGTAAAAGTTTGTAGGAGCGGCCAATGCAATGCACCACAGCATAGTCTAGTAAACGAGTTTCAATCATTAGCCTTGCTGTTCATGAAGAGAGGGGAGAAGGTGACAAATAAAAGGTCGAGAATGTCGTTGCAGAATTTCCCATATATAGGCTCAGTACTTGCACTGTACTGTCTGTTTGATGTCTCAATGGTCTGAAATAGACAGACTTTTGGATGTAAATTTACTATTTATCCATTGCCCTTCAGGTTGGATTCTATGAAAGAAATGCACAAAGCTAATCGGCAGCAATATGAGAAACATCAGCAAAGCCAAGAGGACTCTACCAAGGCAATTGAAAGATTAGAAGGGTCTTCTGGGGGTATTGGTGAACGGTATAAGTTTTTGCAAGAAATGCGAGGGTATGTCCAAGACTTGCTTGAGTGTTTCAGTGAAAAGGTAAGGATGCAAAAACATTCATCTCTTTAAAAAAAAAAAAAGGTCTCTTATTACATGCCAAACACCACATCTCCCTCTGTTTTTGAAAAAAGTCATTTGAGAGCATATTCTTCAAAAGGTTTGGTTATTTGAGGATTGAAAAGAACTTTTTGTCATGCTAAGCTGATTATCAGCAATCTCTCTTCCCAGCTCACTGACTTTAGATTGCCTAAAAACTTGCAGATTTTGTTTCTTCAGGATTTGATAGATACTCTGGCATTTCAGCTTCACTCAGATACTCCTTTTTACTTGTGTTGGATATCAGGTTAGCAAAAATAAGGGCTGAATTATGACATTGCTACTTCCTGGAGTGCTTTCTGTACACAATAACAGAGACTTGTATTTTCTGTGTTATTATAAACTTCCTCCTGCCAGATGTTTCTTGGTACTGCTCTGGAGTCTGAAGGAGAGAAGTTTTAAAACTAGCAAAGCTGTTTGAAGACACCCACACTTAAAAATATATTTCTTTCATGTACTGTGATACTTTTATGTACCTCTAAGTCAAAAACTTAGTCTTTTTTCTTATATTATGCACTATGCTTTGATTACTTACTTTGTTGTAAATATAATAGGAACTCCTGAATATATATATATCTATACATGTATATATACATATACATATTAGGCACACACAGGAGCTGTAGAATTCAGTTAGCAGTATATAGGCTATTTCTTCATTGTCTTCTGACTTGAATACAGTAGTAGTATAGTAATTTCTTAATATCTTGTCAGAATAATTGAGTAGTTTAAACTACTGCTTGCCTAGCCCATTAGGTGTGAGAGAGGAATAGAAAAGCATTCTGGGTGCTGATGGGTTAGACATTAATTGTCCACTCTTAATGGTATTGGGAGAGTCCAGTCTTCGTCCTGTAAAAGCGAAGAGTAACTGTCATAAGCAAACCCAGGAAGTGTGGGACAGTTAATTCACCCAGCTGATTGATTAGTGTAACTAATTAGTTGCAACTGATTGTTCACTTAAGAAGCCATATTCCTGAGTCTGTATTAGCATTAGCTGTTGAAGGTTAATAACTTTCCTAGGCAGCTCTGGCAGTGCTCATTACCCAGATGGCTGAATTCCTACTAAAGATAAGTTTTTATATTATTACTTTGAGATAAATATGTATTTCAGAAGTCAGGTTAAATATCTGTGTCTCTATTCAGTGTTTGCTTTCTGAAGACCTTTTGTTAAATTACTTTTGTGATAACTATAAACCATGTCTGGAGGTTCTCCTTGATAGCATAAGGTGCCTTACTCAAATATTTTTAAGATGTGACTTTTACCATCTCAGGCTTCTTAGGGGCATTCACAAGTTTTGCTGGTTTCAGGTGGAGGCTGCTGCTGTACTTGTATGTAAAATGCATTGCAAAAGCAGCAGGTGACGTGGTCAATCTAACAGGAGCATTTCATGTATTTTGATATTGTTTGGCCAGATAATGTGGTTTGGAATTCAGTGCTTGCAGCATGACAAAAGTACCATCAAATTCAGAACCAGTAGCCCACAGGACACTGAAAAGTTTTCTAAAGAGGAGGTATTGGAAGGGGACAAAATCAAGTAAGAAAATCAGTATCAGTTTTTATTTAAATTAAATGCAGTAGGACAGTAAATTGTTCCAGTCTTTTGAGTGTAGAAATAAATTACCTTCAGCTTTTTTGTATAACCTGTGGCCCTGACTACTTCATATTTAAAGTGTTGTTATTATTATTTATAATAATATATGTAGTTATTATAATATACTCAAGGATATGTGCATATATATGTGTGTAATAATAATACTGTATGTGTATATACGTATATCTATACATACATATATGAAAACATATCTTTAAATACAATATTTTGAAGAGATTCTGAATGTTAGTATCACTTTACCCATTCTTAAGGGTCAGCAGAGAGTATAAAAAGACAGCTATTATGCAGATTTTAGAAAACAGCACTAGAAAAGTCAAATCCTGTGTGATACCTTTTTTCCCCCCATAGATAAGAAAACCAATAGAATGGAAGATGATTTCATGACTTCCTTCAGAAGTAATCACTGTCAAAATCATGCTTTCTGAGAAGGCTGGCTAGTCGCAATGGCATTTTTACATTTTGAATATTGGAATGTACAGTGGATACAGAAATACTGAATTGTTCTGGGCATACCTTCGACAGCACAAGTAGATGAACTGTTACTTTACCTGCAAAAACGAATTACCAAAACATGCTCTGTGTGTCAGAATTATCCTTGTGATCTAAAAGTTTAGAGACCTTTCTGCTTTTCCACTGTTTACAGGGAAAGTGAACAAAAAATCCCCTTGAAAATGCTGAATTTAAGGTACTCACTAAATAAAACAGGGAATGAGGTCTGTAACTTTATAGTAGTCAGTGAAATTGTCAGCCACTCATTAACCACAGTACTGATTATAGAAGAATAAGGGCTTCTAAGTCTCTTGTATTCTAAATGGGAAGTATTTTGAGTGGATTCATATGTCTGAATATATCACTAGGTTTCTTTTTTAATCCTGAGAAAATTACAGAAAGAAGCCCTAGGAATGCTTTGAAAAATTTTCGTTTAACCATTCAATGTTAGAATTTCCTCTACATGTTTAAGAGAAGAAGCTATATTTTCTATGGTAAACTGCAGTAAAACTAGTATTTTTAAACTATTATTTCTGTTTTCAAAACTGTCTTAAATTCCAAATATAAACTTCTGGCACTTGGAAGTTTATTCCCTCCTTGTCTTTCTCTCTACTCTTTTCTCCAAAAGAAAGGTGTGCGTATTTTGAGTTGGTGCAGAGCTGCTTTCATTTTAATCCCTGGAGCCCAGTGTATCTCACAAAGCTAACACCTTTTTCTCCTCTGATGTGTGTGTCAGTCTCAGTGAGCTGAAATGGCCCTCTAGCTATAAACTAGAGTCTTACATTTTACTGAAGGAGGTTCTTTAATAGCTGCTGAGTCACCTTCTAAAATACATCAGGAAACAATTTCTGATTTTATCTTTTGTTTTGAAAAAAATGTAATCCTGGATGGTAGGCAGCAATGAAATATAAAAGGCTGGAAGACTGTGGAGTAAGCATACGTCTCAGAGGTAAGGAGGACATGGCTTAAGTGTTCATACCAAAAGGACTTGCCTTTCCCAATTAAGAGATTGTGAAAACTTCTGGTTTGTCTTTAAATATTCATAATGATCTAATTTTAACTTGTCCCAGGAAATGACAGAATAAAAAAGTGAGCAGTGAACCTGCTATTTAATGTCAGGAAATTCCCAGCTGTCATAATATCATCTATTTTTGTTAGAGATGCTACTAAAATAGTTCATTAAAGAAAAAAAAGTGACAGGGCTGACTTGACCTACCTGAATTATTCAAGGTTATACTTAGTGCATAACTTGCAGGAGTGATACTATTTTAATTTTAGTGATAATCTAGAGGAGTATTTGATTTGAATTACCCGTTGACTTAACACCCTTATGCAGGGTTTGATTTCATTTCAGTAATAATATTTCAGCATATGCTAATCAGAGCAAAACAATAGCTGCTGGCTTCAGTAGGTTAGATTGATGGGTGGTTTTTTCTCTGAGTACAGTCAGGTTATTTTCTCAGTGAAGTATAGAATTCTTCTACATTCTTATTTAAAGATAGAGAAGAAACAATCGATGTCGGAGAATTGCAGACTTTTACACACATGTAACACACTTGATAGGGAAAGCAAGAGTACTGGAAAGAATATTTCACACTCTGAAATGGATGTCTGGCTGTGTAGACTCATTCAAGCCACGGAAGCTGCTTTCAGAGTGCTCTTGCTCTGACTGAAAGTTGCCAACATTAAATGTATGCGTTTTCCCCACACCTTGAACTATCTCCTGGTGCAGATGATACAAACATGTAAAAGGCAGGAGTTTGTGCTGCTGGGAGCACAGTGGCAGCATTTTGCTCCGGAATAGGCTGGGACCCCAGAAGCTGAGCAGCTCAGGATCCGGGTATTACGTGGTGTGTTGTATTTTTACAGGTGCCTCTGATTAACGAACTTGAATCTGCAATGCACCAGCTGTACAAACAGCGAGCTTCCCGCCTTGTCCAAAGACGACAAGATGATATTAAAGATGAATCTTCGGAGTTTTCAAGCCATTCAAGTCAGTCCATCTTGAAGGTTTTTATTATTCATTAAACAACCTTGTTTACTTAGTATGACTTAATTGAAATGTAAATGTTTAATGTATGACTGTCTTAAAGTTTATTCTTACTCTTGAGATGAGTAGAAGCAAGCTTAGATGGAAGTTCTCTAATCTGTTTTGTTTTAAACTCCAAACCGCTCTAACTCTGACTTCATCTCTCCTTTCTGTTTCTCTTAACTGTATTTTCTCTTTCCTAGCACTAAAAATGTATGCATGGTGGCAGTGGGAGTAGTGGTAGCATGTGACTCCCCATTTTCTTCTTACATCAGGACTTCTTAAACATTTATTTTAACCTTCCTGAATCTATATAAACATCATTTAACATGTACAGTTAACTGTATAAAGCCACAAAGCACTGGGCTAGACTTCGGTCTAATGTTCTGTTTTGTAGCCAGCAGAAGTATTTAATTTCAGACCCTTAAATGGTAAATTAAAGAACTGGAAGGCTAATCAGACTAGTACAGTGATCCTATATGAAGTACACCTTAAGAATAGCCAGTTAAAATTCCTGCTTACTGTGAATTTGTGGATGGGGGGATTCTCACTGAGGAGGTTTCTTGTGGTGGCTACTCTTCAGTATGTAAAACTCTACAAAAGCATAAATGTTGACTTGGATGGAAATACATGTTTCTTGGAGGAGGTTTTATTCAGCATATTAAATGAATGGATGAAATACCCTATTAATAGGAATCCTCTTTATGCTTCAGAGAGCTTCCCATTTTTAAAAATGGCTTTCTGTCCTGTTGCTGATGTAAAATCCTATAATCAATGCCATTTACCTGTTCTGCCACGGTTGTCAGAGATGAAATCTTGTTAATGCCATTAGCTAGAACTCACTGAAGATGATAAAGTGTTAGGATGTCAGAGTGTCAGTGTTGGTCATTCCTCTATAGAGTGGTTAGCATACATATTCTTTTTAGGACTGTGTTTGGAGTTCTAGGCATCACATGGCCTTGCAGTCTTATCAGGAAAATGCTGTTGTGAGAACTAGAAACCTAATATATTAGAAACCTCTTTCCTGAAAGAAGCTTAGAATGGATTCTTTTATACTGAAATTTAATGATGGGATGGCAGTAGTTCTCATTGCTGAGGTTGGGTTTTACAGAAAGATCTTATTTAGTATCTGGAAATTTAGAGACAGCTCTCAGTAGTTCAGGTATTGAACTGGAATACTGACATAGATCATAATTAATAGTTTAAATGATGAATTTGTAAATAGATTTTGTCAGAACATGTAAATTTATTCCTGAAGTTTGGATAGGCTGTTGTTTAAATGTTTATGTTTATACTTTAACGGGTGGACTTGAGCAGTGGCTAGCATTCAGTCTACTGTTTAAAATTTACCTGGAAAGGAGGAACTGGAAACACTCCTGTCTGCTATCTGCTATTTTAGCTGTGTTGTTTTCTATAGCCAGGAACAAAGATAATCAGAGCTTGAAAAGAGGAGGGAAAATGGCTTATCTTTCTGTAGATTTTGATATGTTTTAAACTTCAGGCAATCTAAAGCATATAAACCTAGAAGCACTGTGACTAGAACTCTGAAATATTGTATATTCTTGCTCCAGTCACTCTTGTCTGCTTTCTTTTTTGTTAGTTTTCTTCTCAAAAATTATGTGGTGAATGTGTTTATGTAAGGAGCACTCTTTTCTTGGACATTCCATTTAAACTATTTCTGTTAAAACTGTTGACTTTTATGTAGTTCGGCACTATTGTGAGAGGGATAAGAGTGAAGTATGGTGACAACTATTTGACATTTAAGTGGAAATTTTTCCAAACTCCACTGCTTTCTGTTTTAACCTCTACACTTGGTGAATTCAGGCTTCTGGGGGGTGTTGGTGGGGGGTTTTTTTTGGTTGGTTTGTTTTGGGGGGTTTTTTGTTGGTTTGTTTTGTTTCTTTAAACTTTGACTTTCTATTTCAAAGGACTTAGTTTTAAAAGTGGGTAAAAGGCTCTTACGAAACAGCCTACATCACATTTATAAACCATAAATAAGCATTTTAATTTTCATTGATGTAATTTTACAGATAAAGCACTGATGGCACCAAATCTTGATTCTTTTGGGCGAGACAGAGTGATCTATCAAGAACAAGTCAAGCGTCGAACTGCAGAAAGAGAGGCTAGAAGGTAGAGAATGAGATTTCTTGTCCCTTTAGGAGTCTTTGTCTGCTTGCAAGATAAAACTTTCCTGTGTGACATGCTAACATGAGTGGCAACGTTTGATTCTTCCCTGCAAAGGGAAGAAAACACTACAGCTGGTAGTGGGCAGAGGTGTTCTTATTTATCCCAGCTTATCATGCAAGTGTAGAAAATATTCCATGATACTGATCTAAAATCGCTAAAAGAAAGCATAGTAAATACATTACATATCTATATGGTCTCTGCTGTTTTTTTTTCTTTTCATTGTTTGAGGCAGCAGCGTAGTGGAATGCTTGAGGTGGTGGCACAGTAAAAGTTATTTTCTGCTTGACTTTCCTGGAACTAAAAGGACAAGCCTAAGTGGGCGTATTCATTGTGTAGATGGGGAAAACAGCTGGTTTCTACTGTGTTAGTATAGCTGGTTTTACAGGTGACAGCTGGCTTATATTGCTGCTCCTTTCCAGAGCTCGCCGTAGACAAGCGAGAGAACAAACTGGGAAGATGGCAGATCACCTTGAAGGCCTTTCCAGCGATGACGAGGAAACTTCAACAGATATCACAAACTTCAACTTGGAGCGAGGTTAGAAAAGCTACCCAAGCTTTTATCAGAGACTCACAGCATGGTCTGGATTGGAAGGGACTACCCAGTTCCAACCCCCTGCCATGGGCAGGGACACCTTCCACTAAACCTGGTTGCTCCAAACCCCATCCAACCTGGCCTTGAACACTTCCAGGGATGGGGCAGCCACAGCTTCTCTGGGCAACCTGTACCAGGGCCTCACCACCCTCACAGGGAAGAATTTCTTCCCAATATCTGATCTAACCCTGTTCTCTGTCAGTGGGAAGCCATTCCCCCTTGTCCTCTCACTCCAAGCCCTTGTCCAAAGTCCCTCTCCATCTTGTAGATTCCCTTCAGGTACTCTAAGGCCACAATTAAGTTACCCTGAAGCCTCTTCTCCCAGTTGAATAATCCCAGTTCTCTTATGTAAGAAAATACCAAATATTTTACAGGAAAAAAAAAATTGATCCAAATGCAGCCCTATTTATATACTTCACCATATTTTGGGAGAAGTTTAGGAACTTTTGATTCCAGGATCATCACTGTGACCAGAATAGTCTCTATCACCAACCTGTTGTGTTTCTTGTAGCTGATTGAATAGCCCATCCTTAGTGAGGTTCTTTTTATTTAATTCAAACGTGCATGTGCTGGCAAGCAGTAAGCTTTTGGACTGCCAGAAAGTCTTCCTTCCAATTTGTAAAATAGTTTGTCATTCTTGAAATACCTGTTTGTCTTACTTGTGAAATTTTGAAAACCTCAGTGCTTTAAAAATCTTTTTTTGGTTCATGGCAAGTATTTAGTAGAGTTGTGAATAAGCTTCTAGAAATGCAATGACAAAAACTTTGTAGAGTCTTGTTGCAGCCTGGCAAAGTTTGCAAATGATAGAAAACAATGTTGAATGGAAATATTGTGGAAAAATCTTGTGGTACAATTAGCATTTCCTCTGATTAAAGAGAATCGAGTTAGAAGAAGTGAGGAGGAGGAGAGCAGCAAGGATCACATACACAGAATTGCTTGTGTTGTATTTGAGGAGGGAATGGTTTTGGTCTCTTCAAGTAGGAAAACAATATTGACTTTTCACAGTATGAGAGCTAGGGACCATGAAATTAAGTGATAGGATAGGTTTAAAATAAAGAGGTCACTTCTCTCAGTCAAGGTAATGGCAAAGTCATTGCTGTAGGTGGTTGTGGAGACCTGAAGTATGAACAGGTTGGAAAAGCAATTAGATGAACTGTCTAGCTGTTAGGTCTTTTGGAAGTGCAGACAGTTTCCACACCTTTAGTTGCTGGCTGATTTACTGCAATTTTAGGATTGCACTGATTTACTGCATACAGGGAGAGCTTGTGGATAAACAGAACAACTGTTCAGGGTTGTTAGGCGCTATAATTAACTTTGCTAAATTAAATTATATAGATTCAAACCTCAGTGGGGCTGAATTGCACTTAGTAACTTGGCGGTTTATGTGTGGGGAAAGCATTTTGTAGAAATTTGTTCAGTTTATGAATAAGCATAGTATTTATAAAGCTTTTTTGCTATTCTTCGTAGCTCTCATGTTAGTCCAGAAACAGCAGTGAAACAGAAGTGAAACAGAGGACTCCACTTTGGACCTACTAGCTTTATATGTAGTGTTTTTTCTTAATCCCAGTATGAAAAGTGGGGTTGTATGACATAATCCCCTGTTCCCTCAACCCTGTCCCTGCCTGCTGTGTGTACTAGTTGTGTTCATTGTGTATGGGTTACTCGTGTAACCAAGTATTGACAACTGTGGCTGCAGCAAATAATGACTGATTAAAATGAAACTAACCCTGAGAAGTAGAAAAGATGAAGGGAAAATTATATAGAGAGAAAAAGATCTGGACTGCATAGAATACTGGTACTGTAAATACAAAAAAAAAATAGAAAAGAAGGTGCTAGAGGACTGTAATCACTGACCAGTGCTAAGAGGCATGTTCTGGGCAACATTGTAGCATGGTGTCTGCCAGTACCCACCCTGTCTAAACTGCCAATTCAGTTGGTTTATCTGAGATGCCCTCCTGGTTTTGCCCTTGGATAATCAAAGATGTAGAATAATCTGGGTTGAAAAGGGCCTGGAGATCAGCTGTTTGAAACTGCAAGGTAAAGCAAGGCCAGCTTTGAAGTTAGATCCACTCTGAATACAGCCCAGTACATCACCAATCCTAACTATGTCTGGTTACTTAAAATCCTTCCATGAAATGTTTAAAGTAAGACCTGTGATAAAACAGTCTATTGGAGAGTACTCACGTGCTCCTGTTTTTATAGCTTTGTGTGTTTGAGGCAGGAGTAACAGAACTTTTAAAGGTGATGGGGTTTTTTTTGGTTTTGTTTGTGGGAGTCAGCTTATGGCAGCGAGCATCAAAGAATGTCTTGATAGAGGCATTACAGGGAGTAGGTGATTAACTTCTTGTTCCTTTTCTCCCCTCCCAGACCGTATATTGAAAGAATCCAGCAAAGTTTTTGAAGATGTTTTGGAAAGCTTTTACTCGATTGATTGCATTAAGTCACAGTTTGAAGCTTGGCGCTCCAAGTACTTTGCTTCTTATAAGGATGCTTATATTGGCCTCTGTTTACCAAAGTTGTTTAACCCTTTAATCAGACTTCAGCTGCTTACCTGGACTCCTTTGGAGGTAAGCTCCTCTGCAAGCAGCTCCTCTACATTAGCTGCTACATGGTGGTTCTTTCACACTTGTGCAGAGCAAAGTAAATTGCACCTTTGATGTGCGCTTCTCTTAAAGGTGTGTTCTAGGGATGAAGTTTCAAATGGGCATCTGTCTTGAGGCAGAGCTTTTCTGGGGGCTGCCCTGGACTGGTTGATCCTGTATGTTCCCAGCAGGCTGGAGTTCAATTTGGCGTATTGCCAGTTCCTTCTCAGGCAGTGGTGTACACCAGGTCTGCAGCTGCCCATGGTAGTGGGTTGGAACTAGGTGATCTTTAAGGTCCCTTCCAACCCAAACCATTGTATGGTTCTATGAAAATACATTTAGTCTTTAAAATACTTCAGAGAAAATTGTGACTCTAGATACGTTGTTTCATCAGAAGTGGAATTTAGAAGCTTGTTCTTACGTGGAATTAAACTTGTGTCTCTAGGTTATGTATCTTTTTCTCACCTACACCTTCATACCCTGTAGAATTCTGGCTGGCCATTTCCAAGTCTTCCTCACAGTACTCATTGCCCAGTTATTAGGTAGAGAACATGGGAAAAGCAGGACAGCACTGTGGCAGCCCAGTATCCCTGGCACACATTCATTGTCCAGCCTGCATATGTATGCTTTCATGAGATGCCACCAGGACAAACAGTTCAGGTGGCTTTTGATTCCCTCTCTTTCTCCTTTTTTCAGAAGTGTTTTTTTTTTTTTCTTATCTACTAAGAGAATATCTGCAGAAGGGGATTTTCTGTCAGCTCTTCTCTGAGTGCAGAGGAGTGCATGACTCCTCTTCAGAGAAAGTTCAGAGTATTAAAGTAATTTTATTAATTTGATGTTTGACTTAATAAACCAGGAAAAATCTAAGAAAGATGCCCTCAAATTTAAAACAGTTTTTGTGCATTCTCCCTTCCCCCATGCTATTTCTCTGAGTTTTCAGGTTGACAAAACAAAGCTCATGTTACTTGGAGACATGGTACATAATTGTCAAGTCTAACTGTATTCACTACTCTCTGTTACTGGTGCTGGTAAGCATTTTGTTAAGTTAGAAAAATTAAAAGGTGCTCTTAAAGAGAGGTTTTAAATCCAGAAGGCATGATTTTATAATGCAGCACAATTGAGGTGTACTTCCGACTTGTACCCTAATCTGTAGGCTTTTGTTTGGCTCAGGTGTAAGTAGAAGTTAAAATCTGTGGCAACTGCTAAAAAATCAATCTTACTTCAGCCATCTTCGCTTTTCATTACATCTAGTGACTGTGCTGGTAGAATGAATTGGTTCATTTGGCAGAGTGTTTTAAAGCTGTTTTCTGAGTATATTGTACTTGCATACATAATACTTCTATGTATTGACTTCAAATCTTTGTTTAGGAATCTAATCCCAATTCTTTTATTATTAGGGCAAGTGTCGAGATTTTGAAACAATGTTGTGGTTTGAGTCGCTGCTGTTTTATGGCTGTGAAGAGCAGGAGCAGGTGAAAGATGATGCTGATATTTCACTATTGCCTACCATTGTAGAGAGAGTTGTTCTTCCTAAATTAACAGGTATAGGCTTAGAAAATGGGAGGAAAGGGGTTGTGGAGTCTGATGCTTGTTTGTGCTTTCAGATTTTACTGTTTCGTAAATAATTGCATGAATGTCTCAGTATCTGTATTTGAGTATTTGTAAAGTGGAGTAATTCTTTAATCTCTTACAGTAATTTCTGAAAATATCTGGGATCCCTTTTCAACCACACAGACATCTAGAATGGTAGCAATTGTACAGAAACTAATAGATGGATATCCCTCAGTGGTGAATGCAGAAAACAAAAATACACAAGTAAGTTGTTGGGTTTTTTCCTTGCATATGTTGCATAAGTTAAGGAATTTGAATATATTTTTAATGCCTTATGTTGGGAAATACAGCAAGAAAAAGTATTTTTAAATTATTTGATGCTCTGCAGCCTGATTGTGGGGAGTAAAGTATGGTGATAAATTAAAAGAAGAAACTCAGTGGAGCCTCCCCAAAATAGATACTAGAGGTAAAAAGTACACCAGATGTATTAAGACTTGTTGGTCTCCAGTTTCGCTGTAAGGATTGGCTACAAATACTCAGGCTTTTCTTTTTTAGATCTTTGCAGCCTTTTCAAATGTTTTGCCTGGAAATTGGATTGTTTTACTTGCCTTCTTTGAATGCAGGAACTGATATTAGGAGTTCAGGTTTTTAACTGAAAGTGTCAAATTTCAGCTCTGTCAATTATTACAGACTTCTTTAAGACTATTTGTGTGCTCAAATCTGAATCTATGTTTACAGTTATGGTCACAAGTGTTCTTTGTTGCTTTAAAAATCAGTATCTGAGTGTTTAACTACTATGCAGTACATTAGGCATTTAAAAAAAATTATCTGTTTCAGATGCTTTTAAAGGCATTGTTGCTAAGAATGAGGAGAACACTAGATGATGACGTATTCATGCCCTTGTATCCAAAAAAGTAAGTTTACTTTCAGCTATGGTGTTAGACCTTTCTTCGCAAGTCACTGTCTTCTGTCCATAGTTAACAGGGGCTTTTCCCAGTGTGATTCAGTGCCTGGATACAGGAGATCTTTTGTTATCCTGCTAGGAGCATTTAGCAAAGACAAGAAGGATGGAAGGGAATATTTATGGAAATGTGTGTTGGAAGGAAAAAGCCAGCAAATTCAAGACAGAGGTGTGGTCTTGGTTGCTCATTAAAGAAATTTCTTACTTTCCAGCATCTTAGAAAACAAGAACTCTGGTCCATATTTGTTTTTCCAACGTCAGTTTTGGTCTTCTGTTAAGGTAAGTCAGTAAATACGTCTGGTAAAGCTTTGGTCTAAGACAGTGTAGCAATAAAATCCTCCTCAAATTTGTGGAAAATGGTAGATGGAATCTGCTTCAACTTCATTTGCAAAAACTCTTAATTCCCGATTCTTAGTCTTTGATAACACACTGTGCCCTCTTCTCATGGTGTGTTTGGTCACTAGTGGTGTCCCCCAGGGCTCAGTTTTGGGCCCAGTCCTGTTTTATATCCTTATTGATGATCTGCATGAGGGGATCAAGTGTACCCTCAGTAAATTTGTGGATGACACCAAGTTGGGCAGAAGTGTTGATCTGCTGGAGGGCAAGAAGGCTCTGCAGAGGGACCTTGGGATTGATGAGGTCAGTGAGATGAGGGTCAACAAGGCCAAGTGCTGGGTCCCTACACTTCGTCCACAGTAACCCCAGAGCTGCAGGCTGGGGGCTGAGTGGCTGGAAAGCTTCTAGGCAGGAAGGGCCCTGGGGGTGCAGGTCAGTGCAAGCCAGGTGGGCCCAGGTGGGCAAGAAGGGCAAGGGCACCTGGCCTGTACCAGCAATGGTGTGTCCAGCAGGACCAGGGCAGTGACTGTCCCTCTGTGCTGGGCACTGGTGAGGCCACACCTCAAATGTTGTGTCCAGCTCTGGGCCCCTCAGTTCAGGAAGGATGTTGAGAGGCTGGAGCATGTCCAAAGATGGGAATGGAGCTGGGGAAGGGTCTAGAGGGTAAGTCCTATGAGGAGCAGCTGAGGGAGTTGGGGTTGTTTAGCCTGGAGAAGAGGCAGTGAGGGGGGACACCTTGTCACTGCCTAACAGTGGGGTGTGGCCACAGGGGGTTGGGCTCTGCTCCCAGGCAACCAGCGACAGGATGAGGGGAAATGTCCTGAAGCTGTGCCAGGAGAGCTTTGGGATGGACATCAGGAAGAATTTTTTCACAGAAGGGATAATGAACCATGGGAATGGACTGCCTAGCGAAGCGGTGGAGTCACATCCCTGGAGGCATTTAAGAAAAGATGAATGTGGCATTCCATATTCTGGTCTAGTTGGCAAGGTGGTGTTTGGTCAAAGAGTGGGCTCGATGTCAGGGGTCTTTTCCAACCTAATTGGTTTTGTAGATGAAAAGGTTGTCAAGTGGAAGCACCATCATTTCAACTGGAATGTTATGGGGTCACTTAGCTTACTCGCCCTGGGTTTTTTGTCCTGGTGCTTGTCAGAATAAAATATACTACTTTGGGGAATGGAGGAGCTCAAAGCCATGGCTATCATAGTTTATTTCCAATAAAAGACTGTGAAGAAAATTAACTCCCAGCTAAACAGAAAAGTAGAGACTGATGTTGATCGAACAACTGCTCTGCCATGATCACACAAACAGAGCTCTTCTCTGGAATTTTCTGTTTAAATTGCAGCAGCAAGGGAGGCTGTATTCTGAATAGATTTGCAATGCATTTTAAAGTAGTAAATATTTTTAAATGTTCGATGTGTTTGATCAACTCTGTTTTCAGTACATTTTGGAACAGTTATTTTCCCCGTGTTATATTTTCAGTTATTGGGAAACTTTCTCCAGTGGTATGGAATCCTGTCAAACAAAACTCTCCAGGAGCTGTCCATAGATGGGTTGCTAAATAGATATATTCTTATGGCTTTTCAAAACTCAGAGTATGGAGAGGACAGCATTAAGAAAGCTCAAAGTGTAAGTAAAATCAAACAATGTTTAAAGTAATGGATTTCAGCCGAAAGGAAAGTATAGTTAAAACTTGATGTTGCCTATGAAATCTTGGCTTTGATACCTCGAAAGTTGTACTGTCAGTGAAAAGTAGATTTTATTTTTTTTTTTAGTATACAGACTGAAGAAAGAACCTTCTCTGGCTCGTGCCTGTAGATTGATTAGGTATACTGTGGGTTTCAGTGCTTTGTTGCTTGGATTTTGGTGTGTGTCTTTTTGTAGTTTTCTCATTTTTTCAGTCATTTTGGTCTTGGGACTGCAGTCTTACTAGGCAGACTTCACAAGTCATGTTACATAGCTTTTAAAAATTTTGTTACGTTGTGTTTTAACTTCCTTTTCCTGTTTTTCCTAGGTAATTACTTGCTTCCCTAAACAGTGGTTCGCTAATCTAACAGGAGACAAGACTATTTCTCAGCTAGAAAACTTCTGTAGATACCTTGTTCACCTGGCTGATACAATTTACAGAAACAGCATTGGTTGCTCTGATGTAGAGAAGAGAAATGCAAGGTAACTTATTTTGAGTTAAAGCAGTTGCAGTTCTTGTGATTTGTTTTATTTTGCTAATGCGTGCAAACATGGATAACTCTTTCCATCCTGCTATGTGTCTTTGGAAACTTCTTCGAATTCACGTTAGAAATGTTACATTGTGGTAGATAGGGATATTTTTTAGGTGTCTGAAAACAGTAACTGCTGGAAATACTGAAACACTGATATTTTGCACTACTCCTATGTGTCCTGGATTCTTAAGGAGATTTATAAATAGCAGGGAGAAGGACTTTTTATATGAGAAGATACTGTCAGGACAAGGGAGAGCGGCTTTAAACCTGAAAGAGAAGATATTTAGGTTAGATACTGGGAAGGAATTCTGGCTGTGAAGGTGGTGAGGCCCTGGCACAGCTTGCCCAGAGAAGTTTCCCATCCCTAGAAATGCTCAGGGCCAGGTTGGATGGAGCTCTGAGCAACCTGGTCTACTGGAAAGTGTCCCTGTGCATGGCAGGGGGTTGAAATGAGATAAGCTTTAAGGTACCTCCCAACCCAAAGTATTCTATGATTCTGCCAAATTTTGTAGCTACCGTGTTTGGACTGTTTCATCTTGTGAGTCTGTTGCTGATTCCTGTATAGTGGCTTCTAAATTGCAAACTGTATTTTGTATACAGTTCAAAAGTTCTGACTATTTACACAACCAACTAGATGAACCTGTTTTAATTGAGATCCCAGAGTCATTTTACTTGAATCCAACGGTCAGCTTAATTAAAAGTTTGGATTAGATATGTTTCTGCTGGCCAAGTAACTGACATGCTAAGGGAACAGCAACAGCACAGGAATGAACAGTCTTCCAGTCTTGGTACAGTCCTGTGTTTCAGTGTAACAGTTTGGGATTTAAGTTTATTTAAGTTTCTTAAGAACTGTTTTCTTTTGGTGGTGTGTTTCTAAATTTGAAAGAATTTGCTTTACCAGATGAAATGATAACTTGGTAAAAATTTTTCTTGGAAGAGAAACATCCAGTTATCCTTGTTTCCATAACAGGTTCTGATTTGATTTCTGTCTTCTGTCCTGCTTTTTCCCAGCATTTAACAAATCTCCGTCACCCCCATTGCCGTTACCCTCATTAAGCAAATATAATAAATCTGCAGCAGGAATATGAAATATATGGCTCCATAATGTAGTCTTCTCTTGGAAAATTAATCAATGTAATTGATGGTTCTGTTTCTGTATTGATTTCTCCTACCTCTTTTTTAGGGAGCACATCAAGCAGATCATAAAGCTTCTAGCAAGTATCCGAGCCCTGGATCATGCTATTACTGTTGCAAATGATCACAATGTAAAAGAGTTCAAGATTCTAATAGAAGGAAAATAGACTTTTCCCACAACTCATTTTGAGCTTTAAAACCATTCCTGATGTGTAATTTATGTACATATGTAAAGTTTCTTAAGCTGTAAAGTATTGATCTTTGTTTTAATACAAAGTGCATTCTTATATACAGCATCCTTAAAAATAAAAATCATTAACTTCATTAAAAACAAACATGGAATCCCAAGGTTGTCATCTTTCCAGAAACCAGATTTTCCCTCATGTTTCTCAAAATCTTGTTTACAAAAATACTCTGTGCCCATGGTCAGTTATCACCTACTCCTGTTAATTGTTCCATGGTTAACTGGAATGTGTATAATATATTCTGTGTAATACAATGTATGCATATATTTATACCACCATGTTGCTTTCACACTGGATATAGAGATGTTGTACTGTTGCAATGAGCTTTTCATTTGCTAAAAAATACTTATTTTGACAATAAAATGATCGTATTATTGGTCAAAAGAGCTGGTAAAACATTCAAATACGTGAAAAGTCACGAGTTGAAGAGTAGGGACACACTAAAGTGGATTCTGACCTTTTAAAAGCAGCTGTGCTGCACTCCAAGTGGAGTAGCTAAAAAGAGATTTGCATTCAGAATATGGAACTCTTAAGACTGTTCTTCAAAAGGAAGATCTGGATCAATGCTGAATTTTTTTTTTTTGATACAGGCAAACACTGAGAATTTGTTACTATTGTGCATGTGTAGATGGTGGCACTTCCTAAGCTCCAAACACCTTTCATTTTGTAGGAGTAATGGTTTACCTCTGAATTCTGGACCCTCCTTCCTTTTCTAAGTTGCTTAAGTTGTGTCAGGGTTGGGGGGGGTTGAGTTTGGTTTTTTTGTTTGTTTTGTTTTTTTGATTTTGTTTTGTAATGTCATTCATGGAACCTATTTCTTCAGGTTAGTGTGGCTAAAGATATGGAGCAAAATGAAGGTGAAAAAAACCTTTGAAGTATTTATATTGTGGTAAATATTCATATGTTACACTTCCCACTAAATATCAACTATGTATAGTCTTAAAAAACCCAAGGCATTTAATTTAAGTGTAAGTGAAAAACCACTTCCAAAATCTGTTGATATACATCAGAACACTAGTGACTTGACCTTGGGGTTCAAGGCAGGTGGACAGCTGTCATAGCCTTGGGTTAAGAGCTACTCTCCATGTGTGCCCAACTTTTTTTAGGGGAACTGTAGCAATTAATTTGCATACTGAATAATATTGATGCTTATGTCGTGGTATAAATGACTATATTAAAAACATACCATTTGTAACATGCACACTTCCTGGGGACACTGGATAGTTGTTTTTTTTGAACATTTGGGATTGATGGAGCACACTCAGAAATACCTGCTTTTAAAAATTGCTTAATAAACTCATCTGTCAAGGAGTTGTTGCAATGCAACTTGGTAAGCTTTGTTCCTTTAGGAAGGGAGTGAAGGAAATTATGTGTGTGCTGGCTCTGGTTGACTATTCCAATATGTCAGAAATCATCTTTCAAAACTGGATTTCTGGAGTGAACACAGTATGATAAACACTGGAATTCATATACATACATAAATCATAGTTTAGATATTTGAAATACTCTTGTAGTTGTATGATTTAATAGTGACAGATTTGATCTTTCAGTGCTAAAAATGTTACTGATTTCAGTATCTTGCAGAGGACCTGAAGGGAGCCTGTGAGAGAGCTGGAGAGGGAAGTTGGACAAGGGCTGGGAGTGACAGGTAAGTGTCAAGTGGAGCTGAGGGAGCGGTCACAGTTCTCTGTTATTGATACTGTTGCTGTGACTTATTTTTTTCCTCTCATTGCTGTTTTCCAGTAAATTGTTCCTATCTCAACCCATGATCTTTACCTTTTGTGCTCCCAGTTCTCCTGCCTTGGGGAGGAGGAGGAAGAGGAAGGGGGGGAGAAGTGAGCAAGTGGCTCATAGTTCAGAGTGGTTTCAGTGGGAGCAGTAAATCTGGAACTACCTAAACCAAGGTACTAATTACCAATTCCTTACCAATTCCTAAACCAAGAGAGCCGTATTTGGTTCCCAGTATGTGAGGCACGAGGGCACAACCCACAAAAGAATGGGTTGAAAACAAACTTGATCTCAGCATTTGCTGTATTAGGTCCAGAGCCACTGGTTGGTCCGTTCATGTGGGTATGGTACCTAACCCTGGATGTATTCCTGTATCTGCTCCTCAGGGTGACCTTTTACGGAAGAGGGACAGGGATCGGCATTGCTCTGTTGCTGTACTGTGGGATATGAGTTTATGACATGATAACATCAAGGGCAATGAGGGTACTTTGGGATGTGTATTCTGTGCTGCTCTCCTGCTGCCCTTCAGCACTACCTTTGGGAGTCCATTAATACTTGTACCCAGTGTGGGGGGGGAATGGGGGAAGGATGACTTTCCCCCTTTTTCCCCCCTTTTCCTCCTTTGGGCCTGTTACAACAGCTTTTGAGAATTTTGAATTGCCTTTGGATGTTAAGGAAAGCATGTTCTTGTTGCAATGTCTGCTATGTCTCAGTGCGCTCCACACTGTTTAGAGTCAAGTTTGGAGGCAGAGCAGAGATTTCCAGGAAGGCCATTCCAAGATGTGTCATGAGGGGGAGTAGTCATGAGTGGCATGGAATGTACAAGAAAATTGGCCAGTTTTTTGAGAAATTCTCTGCTCCAGTGGTTTGGGAGTTCACCCCTGAACAACTCCAGGACCCTGATAAAGTGACAGAATATTTGCAAGGAGTATGCTATGGCAACTCCAGAGGTGAGCAGGTTACTGCAGTGTGTTGGGCCCTGGCTACTCTTAATTGGACATTGGTGGTCAGTAGAGAGCACTCTCGGGGAGGAGGAGGAAACAGAGCAACAGGCACTGTGGCCACACCACCTGCAGCTGAACCAGGGGAACAACCCACGCTGGAAGCAGTCACCCCTGTTGTCTTGGTTTGAAAGACAGGTGTCTGCTGAGGAAGGCGGAAACCTCCCTTGGAATGGAAAATATGATCCCCTTTCCTCTGATTTATTATAACTTTGAAATTAAGGGGATTTTAGGCAAAGATATGGGAAAAGCAATAACAGTTATTTGCTGGAATATATATAGGTATAAATATAACAAGGCAAACAAACAACACCAGCAGCAACAACAAACAGAGCCAGGAACCCAGTGCCAGCCTCTCTCGGCTGTCGGGCCCTTTCCCCTTCGGTGCAGTTCCGCTCACAGCCGGCAGGGGCGCTGGTGCGCTGGTTCCCCGCACCTGCAGGGGGCGCTGTGGCGCGAGCCCAGCTGCCTCTGTCCACACGGTTAAGGGCGGCAGGAGAGAGAGAGAAGGGGCTCCCTTTGCAAACTCACAGGGGGCAGCCGGTCTCAGGGCCACTCGGGAAGCGGAGTGGACTGCAGTAGGAAACCTTGGAAGCAGCCAGCTGAAAACGGCAGAGGCGGGCACACCCAGAACTGTCAAGCAAAATGTAACAGAAACTCCGGGACGCTGCCTGAAGGTGCGGGGTGTCCAGATGTTGGGTTACAGTATAGCAGGAAGCCCTGAAGCAGCGGCAGAGAACAGTGGGGCTGGGTGGGCAATCGCTCTCCTGGGTGGCTCACCCGCGATGGCTGGTCTCAGGTTCGGGCTGCGCAGAGGAGGTGGCCTCTGGCAGGGGACAGGGTCCTCCCAGGTTCCAGTGTGGCACGCACTGGCTCTGGGCTCCCAAGCAGCAGAGAAGCAGAGAAGCAAGCCAGCAAGCCTCCAGTCCCAATGCCGAAGGAAAAAGAAAAAAAACAGGGCAAAAGCCACATGGCAACTGTATCTCTCCTCAGAGAGGTCCCGCTGCGCAGCTGTGGAGATGAATCGCCCCGCCAAAAGGAAACAACCGTCCCCCAACCCCCAACACTCCCGACTCTTGCAGGAAATCCCAGGCTGGCTCTCACCCATCCTGATACTCCCAGAGCTGGCAGGGGGAGCAGCGACCACCCGGACACAAAACAAAAGCAAAACCAAAAATGGGTATGGGATAAAAGAACATCAGCAAGACATCTGTACAGAAGAAGGACTCTAAGACAAGATCAGTTCAGGTAGTGAGCGATGAAATATCAGCACCCTTAGAACAGGAGGAGGAGGCAGGGCCAGAGAAAATCACCTGATCCATGTCCCCAGGTGAGCTGTAAGATGTGTGAAAAGGTTTCAGCTGCCACTTAGATGAGCCCCTGGTGACCTGGCTGCTCCAGTGCTGGGATATCCCAGCCCCTGATATGGAACTGGATGGTAGTGAAGCCAAGCAGCTGGGATCCCTGTGCTGGGATGTGAACATTGACAAGGGGATTGGGAAGAGGACAGAAACTCTCAGGCCAAGCGCGAGGGAAAGGCATTCTCTCAAGGGTGATCGAGTAGTGCACTGAGACAAGTGGAACACCATGGAGCAAGGTACCCAGTATCTTGGAGAGAATGAGCTGTGCTGGAGATAATCTATAAGGATTTGAATGATGAGCAATTCCCTGTAAAGCCAGGTGAAGTCCAGTGTACAAACCGTGTGGCAGAATTTCTGTTCCGGTTTGGCCAAATTTAGAAATATATCCTCTAAGGGAAGGCACAACCACCCCTCCTCCACCAGGTTCAGGAAAAAAAAAAATTTCCTCGAAGGAAAGTGGAGGAGATAAAACTATTTATTTAACAAACACACGGGAAAAGGATAATAATGCTAAATAATAAAATCTCTCACTGTGGAGAAAAACCTGGGAAAGTGTCAGAGTCCTCCCTTTGGTCTCCTCAGAGCTGGTGGAAAGTCCTCCTGCACTTGGTGGAAAGTCCTCCTGATGTGTTCTAATATTGTAGCAGTCCAGTGGAAAAGGGAGAAAATCCGAAATTCCAGGGAAGAAAAAAAAAATTCAACTCTCCGTCTCTCTCCAAAGAAAAAGAAGCTGAACCACTGGCTAAAAGCTGACTGGAAAGCAGCCAGCCGGGTGCTTCCTCCCTCCCCTGCCGCAGCTGGGAAAAAAACTATCTCTGTGTGACCTTGAACAAGCTGCAAACTGCTTTGAAAAAGTTTTGCTCAGTTTTTCCTTCCCCCTCTCAGGCTCAGTTTAGAGGCATAGAAAGGCACAAAAATTAATTTCTGGGCATAGGCAGCGATATGGGATACACATCATAAAGTCACTCCAAGACAAGTTCCCACGGAACATGTTCAGTGTCATATACCAAGTCACTGGCAGGGATGTCATGGAAAGAAGAAGAACAAAGAATAGTTATCAGACTTCAGCTATATGAAGTACTTTTTCCACTCCCCTCCCCCTGGGCCTGTGTCTTGTCCATGGAAAGACTGTCCAGGGACCTGCAGCGATTTAAAGAAGACTACCAGTAATTAAAAGGTGTCCCACACCTCACCAGTAGAGTCTCTAGTGGGAGCAGAGGAACCTCCTGCTTGAGAGAGAGGGTGCAAACCACAAGTAACGTGTCATTTTACCTGCATGACTATGGAGAGGACATGAAGAAGTGGGATGGAAAACCCACATCTGACCTGGCAGCAGAGGTATATGAGCTGGTGGGAAGAACAACCACTGCAGGAAATGCCTCAAGCATAAATGCCTTCCTGGTTTCCTGTGGGCAAATCCTGAGACAGAATAGGAGGGCTGATGTTCTGATCCTCTTGAAGGGACTTCCAGTTTATGTTTACAAGAAGTGAGCAGTGAGTACCATGACCAGAGCTAAAGGGGCCCTGTCTCCTGCCGGGTGGAGGAAAGGGACAATTGGATCAATTGGACTATGTGGATCTGATGGCCTGGCACAGATATAAGGCTTTAATTGACACTGGTGCACAATGTACCCTGATATCATCAAGATATGTAGGGGCAGAATCCATCTGTATTTCTGGGGTGACAGGGGGCTCCCAAAAGTGACTGTGCTGGAAACTGAAGAGAGCCTGACTGGGAACAAATGGCAGAAAAACCCCATTGTGACTGGCCCAGAGGCCCTGGACATCCTGGGCATAGATTACCTCAGGAGAGGGTATTTGAAGGACCCAAAAGGACATAATTGGGCTTTTGGGATAGCTGCTGTGGACACAGGAAATTAAACAGCTACAGCTCACACAGAAAAATGTACCAGCAAAGAAGCAATTGTTGGACTGCCCCTTCTCCTCACTGCCTGTCAGTGCACCACAAACACTGGGGCTTTGCACTGTTCTTGCCAGCTGTATGCAGGGTCACATACTCCCACAGTCTGGTGAGTCCACCTGCCAATTTGAAATCTCCAAAATCCCCCCAAATAAGATCCTAGAAAAAAAGACAGGGCTGGGCATCACCTTCCACTTGCAGCCTGTGCACACCCTGGTACTATTCAGCTTCCTTCCCATTCTTTCCCTCTTGCGGAGCCAAGATCCCGACCAGTTTACTGACTGCTCCTGCACTAACAGTGCAACAGCAAAAAGCTCGTGGTGTCTTTTACCTTCCCCCGTCACGGTTGCTCATCTCCACACGATGGCGGCAGTGTAGTTGCAAAAGTGGTAACTGTGTTCTGATTCTCCGTAAGCAACACCGGGTGCAGATCCCAAGCTGAAATTGTCAGTTCTGGCAAAAAGCAATGTGCCAGGACAGAAAAGTTTGTCTAGCTGTCAGATTCCATTTGCAACCTTTAATTCACATCACGCTCTAGCAGCATTTACCTTCCTCTTATGGCTGGTAAACCTACTGTTGCATGGGAAGGAAAACCTGGAGATCCAGTGGTTTAAGTGCTGATCACAGGCTGCCCACTGGAGGTGAAGGCCAGCAACAGCTTTCCAGCCTGGCACCTGTTGTGTTGGAGCAATCTTTGGACATACTCAATTTTTGAGCTTAGCCTGAAGTTTCTCAAGTGGGGTCCAGGAAGTCAGTGACAGTACCATTCCTTTGGAAATAAAGAACAAAGTGCCAGTGTCACTGGTGCAGATCACAAGCTTCCAAGGGGAGGTAAAGGCCAGCAAGTACCTTCTGTCCTAAAAGGTTTTTTGTGCAAGCAGCCCATGGCTGTATTCAAAATTGCAGGAGGCATCCTGAAAGAAGACAACAGTTCTTCTACATGAGAAGGAACACACAGAGACCAGGTGTTTCAGTAGGAGACAATAACTTAGCCAGGGGAGGTAAAGACCAGCAACACTTTTCTTGCCTTTGCAGCTTGGATCCATTTGTCAGAGCTAGTGTCCTGAATGTGAATCACATTACCTTTCCTTGGAAATATAAACAAGCTCACCCTGCAAATGGTTGTCTACCTAGTGAAGACCATTCTGTCCTGGCCCCTTTCTCTCTTAGATCAGTCCTAGGACAAATTCAATATTGGAGTCGTAGGCAAATTTTGGCTGTAAGCTCCTGGAAAGAGATGACAGTGCTTTTACCCGGGAAGGAAGGCAGTGTCCCAGTGTGGCAGTTGCAGATGAGAGGCTGCCTCACAGAGGTTAAAGCCCAGCAACTGCTTTCTGTCCTGGAACCTCTTGTGTGGGATCATTCCCTGGATGCATTTGATTGAGCAGTGGTATCCAAATTTGTAAGAGGGAGAGAGAAACACGGTGAAACAGCCTTCCTGGGAAAGGAGAGCACCTTGCCCCAGTGTTTGAATAGATGATAGGCTGCCCAGGCAAGGTAAGCAGCAACAAAACCTTTCTTTCCTGGGACATTTTGTGGCAGTGATCCTGTGCCCTATTTAGTTTTGAAGATTGAATTTAAATTTTGCATATGGCCTCCAAAAAGTGAATGGTAGTATCTTTCCTTGTGAAGGAAAGCACATAGCCCCAGTGCTGGTTGAAGTCAACAGGCTGCTCAGGAGAGCTAGAAGCTAGTAACAACTTGTTTTCATGGGGCCTCCTGTATAGCCTCAATTTTGGGACCAACTCAGATTTGGAGGTTGAAAACTCAGAACCAATAGGCTATTCACTGACAATCTTTCTTATTTCCTAGCTCATTACCTGAAAAAGTCCCAAATGTTGCCAGGCTGACATGAAATGTATCTTCTGATTTATTACCAGTGGGCTGTGAAATAAAATTGCAATAGGACTTAGAATTTTTGAGTATCTCTCATTACCAAATACTTTTAAACAAAATCATGCCAGTTCACCTGAAAGCTTGAGATTTATGGCCTTCAGCAAGTTAATGAAGTTGAATATATACACATTCTGGGGTGCTAATTTGACTACTAGTGTCTTGTTTCTTCCCAAGTCTCTCCCATCCATCTCCTCCTCTTTCACAGTAAATATGAAATAGTAGATTGTAAAAAATTAGGAAACCTTGTTAAAGTATCATACTGAATTCTTACTAGACTATCATATAACGTATCAAGAAAGACTTAAATGTTATTTCTCAAGTTAACAAAATATACTCAACTTACTTGTATTGCAATATTATTCTCACTCATTGCTTATTTGTTAACCATTTTAAGGGTTTTTATTTTAAATTCTGACTATCTTGACTCCGCCATTCACGTGAAACAGCAGGTCTTCCACATGGCAAATTTAATCTTCAGTAGGTTGAGAAGAATATTAATATATTTAAGAATATGCAATTAAAAAAGGAAAATAAATAGAACAAAATACACACTACTGAGGAAATATCATGAGTAGTTTAGCAGATAACCAACTTTGGTACAATTACCTCTCTGGCTTATTAGGAGATTGCAGCTTTGAAGAATGATAAGCTAGTGGTTTGGGCCTATTAAGCTTATAAACTATATAGAGACTACTTTGCTGCTGTTTTCAGAACTGTTTGAGCAGTACTATGTAAACGAATAATGCACCAGTAGAAGACTTACACAAAATAGAAAAGCCTTTGTAGAAAGGATAGTGGTTTTTATTGTAGTCTTAGAAAATACTGAATTATGAAAAATACAAAATCAACTGTTGTAATTATCTGTTTATTTTACAATCTGTATGCCATCATACCCTTATGGCTTTAGGATAGTCTGTCCAAAGTATTTTAAAACATGCTTTAACAAAGTATTTTACAATTTCAAAATCGAGTATTTCTTTACTGGAAGAAAAAAAAAAAAACCAAACTCCAAAAACATTTTCCTGAGAATTCTGTATCATAAAATTGTCATTCATTCTTAACATTTGCAAGTTGATGATATAGGCTACAGAAGTCAACATGCAACTTGTAGGTCTATGGTATTAAATAAATATTTTAAAAATTATTTAGATGCAGCTGGTCAGGCAAAAACCTACCCTCAAACTTCATCAAGTTCATATCAGGTTTAAAAACATGATTACTTTTATCATAGGTCAATAACTGCCATGATTCCCACCCTGGAATCCCTCTACCATCAGCTACGTGGAATTCAGGTTGTGGCTGATGCCCAGACTGCAGCAGTGGAGCACAACTCTTTAGGGATATTCCAGCCTCACAGTTGGTCATCACTGTCCTTGTTTTCCAACATCTGCAGCCAAGTGTGTCAGGGCTTTGGGCCACTGGATAAGCTCCCAGACAGCCATTCCCTACAAAGATGCTCCACGTCATTATAACGAGGATTTAACCCAAGGAATTCCATTTCCAAGTATGTGCACTATTAGGACAATGCTTTAATGCCACTGTCCACGTCATTTCAGAATATCACCAGCTTTAAAAGTGATGGTAGTTAGGAACAGTAGAGGCTTAGGGCTTTCAATTTTGTTTTTGATTGTTTCTTGTTGGTTTGCTTTTTAAATAAAATGGAGACACATAAGAGCAAAATGCTGCTCAGGGTGGCAGCCTGGGAGGGAGACAGGATTAAATTAACCAGGAATCTACAGAAACTGAAGAAAAAGCCCGGAGAGCTTCATAAAGTAATACCTATGCAGGATCAACATATCTCAATGATAGTAATTTAAAAGAACTTCAATTCAATTATCATGATGTCTGCCATGTAGTATTTATTTCTGAATTTCAATTACTGCAAGCATTGTGATTTATACAAGCTATGCTCCATCAGCATATTTTTTCCCTTAAAAAAGTAATGATATATGATGAAAATCCAAGGATTCACTAGAGATTTGAATCAACTTTCAATCCCATAGAGGTGAGGTAGTGTAGTCATTTGTATTACATGCTGGTTATGAGAAGTCCTGTTGAAATCTGTAAATTTTTAAATTTTTGTTTTCAATATGTGGCTTACTGTATTTATTAATGCTATGTTACCTATGGATGGTGGGGAGAGGAAAAAAAAAAAAAGAGCCTTGCCAAGAACAAGTTTTGTCTCACTGCAAGATAAAACTGCAAAGCAATATTTACAAGGGCCTTTGCTTAGTTGCTGCCTACTGTACATGCACACAGACACAAAAAGCTAATATACATTCTGAGGTAGGAAATGAAGAATTCCATTGGCTTGTACAAGATTCTTCATGTTTTGTAAACCAGCAAACCCGAAGTTTTCTGTGGTGAGGTTCGATACTTAGTTCTGGTGTGAGAATAACATCTAAATAACAAAGCATCATTGGTATACAATATGCATCCACTGCTATGTAAAAATCTAAAAAATGGGGATTATTTTCAGTAGCTGAATTTCTCCTTTGCAAAGTAATAAAGGAAATATCTCCAGCTCATTTCTTCAATAAACTTTTTATGTATCTATGCTAATAGCACAAGCCATTGAAAATGTACTACAGGTTTAGCCATAAAGTATCCCGAAGACTAAGATTCTGAAATAGAACTTTACTGGTCCCAGTCATCAGAGAACAAATATACTCATAACTTACTTTAGGCAGTTAGGCACTGAAAGAAAAAAATGTGGTGCCTGAATACCTTAAAAAAAAAAAAAAAAAAAAAAAATCTGTCCTTAGACTTTCACAATACTTTGATTCCAACTTGCCACGAACAAGCGGCAAGCTTGAAGGTGCTAGGACACAATATCCCTAGGACAAGTCACAATACAGAAGTGAGTTTTAATAAGCCCATGGGATTCAGATACCAGAGGAGCCAATGCACACTCATCCAGGAACTGCACCAGTTTCAGATGTCTGCCTTCCACAGTATGTTGTTATTCCTCCTACTAAATTTAGAGAAGAGAGCAGTATGTGGCAGCACCTCTGCTGCTCCAGTTCTTTTAATTCTGTACTAGAGAGACAAGACAAAAGCCCTTATTTAATAAAAGCATACTACTAATCAATTCTGCTACTACTAGTAGTAGCCTACTACTTTAATTCAGTAAAAGTCTTCTCTGGGACAGGGAGGGGAACAGCAGGAAGCAAGGAGCTATTCCAGAGTGCACTTGCCAGAATCTCCTCATCCTATCATGTTATTTAGCCCATCTACAAAATGAACATTTACAGAGCTGTATTTGCTTCTTAAGGTTTGTCTACCAGGAAAAAAGAAGTCTTAGAAGAATTCCAGGTATAGAAGTCATTATGTATAAACAACTGTCAGGAGGCCTTCTTTAAAATGCAGAGTGGCATTAAGTACTGCGGCATAAATCAGAGTACAGGCTGCTCTATACATGAACAAAACTTCCTCACAAATAAGCACCTGTGCATGGAGTTTATACTGTCTAACAGCTTTCCTGAACCCTCCTTGGCATCACCACACAGAAAAAGCTCCAAGGATGATACATACAAATTATGTTCTGGAACTACACAGAGCAAACCCAAAGCTTGCCAAGTAATAACGGTGACCATGTAATTGTCAATGTAGTTTCAAAAGATTAAACTTCTATCTTTTCTCTCACTTAGTAAGTTACTTTCCAGTAATGCTCAATCCCACTTCTAGCTGCAATGTTTGAGAGGCTGGCAATGGGAAGGAGAGATTCACTCATCTGTAGTGCATTTGTCAGTCATTTGCTGGCAGAAGTCTGTGATGCCACTGCTCTGTCTGCACTGCTCCACGAGCGACGTTTGCTCCAATGTTCTGGCAGAAACTGGATGCAATTCTTGTACTTGATCATACGTGGCCTCACACACGCTTTTGACACACTGATAACAGGAACTCTGCTCAGCTGCAGGTGTTACACCTGAAAGACCATTTGCTGATTCTACAGATGCTGGTAACACAAGCTCACTATCAGATGCAGCTGTTTGTTCTCTTTTTGGGAACAAAAATGAGAGTGGGCAATCTGAAGAAGAATATTTTGCAAGTATTTGTATTTGCTCTTGACTCAAGGCTGCTTCCTTACACACCTGCTGGCAAAGTCCAGTCAGATTCTGCTTTGTCTCACCCAGAGTTGATAAAATGTGGTTTCTTTCCTTCAGCAAGTTTTCTTTCTCATTTTGCTGCAAAAACAAAAACAGTATTTTAGTCTATATTTTAACTTAAAAACTATGGTTTCAGCTCCTATCAAAGCTAAAACAGGACTTTAAACACTCTGGTCTGCTGAAACAGAAGTAATTTGGCATGAAGAAAGCACACAGCAACACAAACATATCAAAAGGCCAATCCTAATCTCTCTGGAAGCATCATCAACTCAGCTATTTGATATGGTTTTTCAGATATACAGCTTTTTCCAAACTCATGCTGGCAAAGGAGTAATTTGTAGTTATTGAACAAATGGAACATAGTTGCACTTACTGCAAATATTCCTGAAACACTAGTTTTACAGGGTAACACACAAACTATTATCAATGAGTCAACAAAACATTAAGCAGTCTTTGCAGAGATCTGTATTTTAAAACTGAAATGCTGAAAATCGAACATCACATTTTAATTCTTGATACTATTCTGCTAGGTGAAAATAACTTCCATTTGCAAGAAGTACCAAGTCCACTGTAGGACAAACAACAGAGTTAAGTATAGTTTCTAAATTAGATAGAAAATCTAAGAAAGGTAAATAAAGAAGATGTGCAGAAGAACTGACAACCTAGAGACAATGTGGCAGGATTGTCCCAGCACATGGCAACAAACAGGATGGCAACTCACTAATGAACATCACGTAGAAAAATACAGCCTTTATTAAATCAAGCTTTTTTTTTTTTTTTTTTCTTCAAATTGTGAATTTTTCTGAGACTTCTGATACAACTGGCTGAAGATGAAAAGACACTGATAACTGAGAAGTCTAATCATGGAAACCAGCAACTTTTTGAAGAAAGAAAAATGAGGAAATGGCAAAGGACAGGGAACAGGCAAGACCATCATGAAGAAGTTGAATGAAAAGGACAAAGAACCCAAAAAACATGTTGCAACACATACATTTTAAATTCTGTAATCAATTAATTAAAAGAAGATACAGTTTTGAAGACACACAAAGCTTTAAATAGTTTTGAAGTTTCAATCACAGGGACCATTGTTAGAACTACTGTTATGTCAATTCACTCCTGGAAAGTTTTATTATTTTCACTCCTCCTCACATCCCCTTCTGCAGAGAAGCCTCATACATACTTGCACCTCTACAACTTCTTTTTGGAAGAACTGATTATGTTTAGGCAGTATTTGGCAAGAAGAGCAGTTGTTGCCAGTTCTTTTTGTCTAAAATTAGTAGAAAGAGGACTTTGCGAATAGATTTCTACTTGTCAGCATACTGGGAGCAGCTGTTAATCATAAAATATGTCACACTGGAAATATGTCACACTGATCAGGGTCACTGAGTCCAACTCCTGGGCCTGCACAGGACATCTCAAGAGTCACACCCTGTGCCTGAGAACATTGTCCAAACTCTTCTTGAGCTCTTCAGGGCTGTGACCACTGCTCTGGGGAGCCTGTTCTAGTGTCCAACCACTCTCTGGGGGAAGAGGCTTTTCCTAATATCCGACCTAAACCTCCCGTGACTCGACTTTATGCTGTTTCCTCAAGTCTGGTCACTGGTCACAGAGAGAAGAAATTGGCACCTGCTCCTCCTGAGGATGTTGAAGACCTCAGTGAGGTCTCCCCTCAGTTTCCTTTACTCCAGGCTGAACAGACCAAATGCCCACAGTTACCCCTCATACAGCTTCCCCTTCAGACCCTTCCCCATCCTCATGACCCTTCTTTGGATGCTCTCCAATGGCTTAATGTCATTTTTAAATTGTGGTGTCAGAAACTGCACACAATATTCAAGATGACACTGCCCCAGTGCAGAGCAGAGCGGGACAATTCCCTCCCTTGCCCAGCTGGCGATGCTGTGCCTGATGCCCCCCAGGACATGGATGTCCCTCCTGGCTGCCAGGGCACTGCTGACTCACGTTCAACTGGCCATGGACCAGGAACCCCAGGTCCTTTTCTACAGCTGCTCTCCAGCCTCTCATTCCCCAGTCCATAAACACAGCCAGGGTTGCCCCATCCCAGTGCAGGATCTGGCACTTGCCCCTGTTAAACTTCGCATGGTTGATGATTGTCCAAGACTCCAATTTGTCCAGGTCTCTCTGCAGGGCCTCTGCCCTCGAGGGAGTTGACAACTCCTCCCAATTTAGTGTCATTGGCAAACTTACAGAGTGTTCCATTGAGTCCTGTGCCCAGGTTTTTAATGAAGGCGGTGAGGAGCGCAGGGCCAAGGATGGAGCCCTGCAGAACCCCACCAGGGGCCAGTGCCAGCCTGATGTCACCCCAGGCAATGTCGCCATTTGTTCCTGACCCATGAGCCAGTTGCTCTCCCTCCACGTGATGTGTTTATCCAGCTGTGTTCAGAAGGATCCTGGGAGAGCCTGTCAAAAGCTTTGGTGAAGTCCAAGAGGAGTACACATACTGGCTTTCCTAGATGAGCTGGGTGGGTTACCTGTCATACAAGGAAATCAGGTTTGACAAGCAGGACTTTCCCCTCATGAAGCCTTGCTGGCTGTTACTGATGCCTGCATTGTTATCCAGGTGTTTTTCAACACATCAGAATAATCTTTTCCATTCTGTTAGGCAAATCACCTAATCTAAAATCACTTTAAGTACCTTTTATGTATGTAGAGGCACTCAGGTGTGTATTGTGGACTGATGAAATTATCTGGACTGCTGTTTAAAACAAAAATGAACATTCAGAAATAGTTACTCCAGTGTAAATTCCTCACCCCCCCTTCTGAAGTTGTTGACAGGTTAATATATTTAAATATTATTATTTTATTTTAGCAGCATTATACTAATACTACAAAGTAATGTCAGTTAGTTTTGAGGTCATAATAAACTTGAGAGCTCTTTTGAATCTTCTGGTAATGAATGTACTTAGTTCACACACCTCACCCTGCTATAATATATATAACAAGATCTCAATTACATTTTTCTTGGATCACTGACACATCCTCCTCCTCAGCTACAGAATCTTCCACAAAGTAGAGCTTCTTGAGACCAGTTGTCCTCTACTCTGCTCCCCCGCACAAGTACTCTCATTTTAAAAGTTTCGAAGTGAAAAATCACAGGATGGGTTGGGTTGGAAGGGACCACAGTGGGTCCACCTGGTTCCACCTCCCTGCTCAGGCAGGGTCATCCCATTGTACAGGAGAAAGTACAAGGAATGTGAATATACACATTCCTTGTTCTCTGAAAGAGCTGTTTCTAATAAGTCAGCATCTCTTTAAGTAGCCCTTGTGTATTCTCAAATTCAGAACATTAGTGACCAACAAGAACACCCAGATTCACCTAAAAGGTCAATAAGCAAAGGCTATATGTGGGGGTAAAAATATTACTTTATCAGTACAGAAGATCAAGAGATATGATCAAAGGTAACTCAGGTAACAGATTCAGCACTGAACAGTATCTTTAACAGAAGTAGATCTTAACATACTATTTCCAATTCTACAGAATCACTTGGGAGGGGAGGTACCTCAGCAGGTCTGTAGTCTGACCTCCTGCTCAATACAAAGTCAGAAATCAGGTAAGATCAGGCTACTCAGGGCTTTGCTCAGTCATGCCACAGACCCCTCAAAGACAGGGCATGCACAGCCTTTTTGAATGAACTGCTCCATTGCCTGCCTGTCCCCACTAGAAGAAAGTTTCCTTATACTCAGATGAAATCCCGCTTGTAATGACAACGTCTCTTGTTCTCTTGCTGTCAAGTACTCCCCCCAGGAAGTTGAAGATCTCCCACTACCAAGGGCAATATAACCTCAAGGACTGCCCCACAGATATGGGAAGGTAGCCATTAGGTTTCCCCATCCCTTTTCCAGGTAGAAGCCCCGTTTCTTCTGCCTGTCACCACAGAAGTACTTCAGGCCTGGCCATCCCAATGGCCTTCATCCAACCTTCCTCCTGTCTATCAATGTGCTCCTGGAACTGGGAGAGGTAAAAACTCAGCAAAAGATTCAGTGTTACACGTGCCAAAATTGGGTAACAACCACTGCCCTCCAACAACTGGCTGTGCTCCTGTTAACACAGTCCAGGACACTGATGGCCTTTTTTTCAGCCTGGACATGTTGCTGACCCATGCTCAGCCTGCTGTCTGCCCAGACCCCAAGGTCCTTGTCTGCAAAGCTATTTATTTGCCAGCTGTCAGTTTCCAGCCTCTAGTCAGGCAGGGGTGAGTCTGTTCCAAATATAGGACTTTTCCAAGAAACACACCACAAGTATCTTCTGAGAGAGAAAAAAATTGAAGCAACACCAGATAGAAACTAATACAAGACAACATGCTGCACATACTGGAAACTTGGATGAGGAATTCCACCAAAAAGTATCACCTGACAGGTAGTACAGAGTATTATCTACTTGTCAAGAGTTGTCAAACTATAGCTACACCATTCTATTCCCTCTCAAAACCGCGTTACAGATGATACCATGAGAAGATCAACAACTTACAGGTCTGAGACACAACTGACCCAGAGTAACAGGAACAAGGCAGGAACCATCATGCATGAAGCAACCTGGATGTACCACACACAGCCCTTCACAGACATCTTTCTTCTTCCACCCACCTGGAAATCATGCCTAGACCGATCTTAACGTTTCTGTATTTGTGTACAACTTACACAAATTTGATGATCTCTGGCTGTCAGACATGCTCAACAGCTCCAAACAGGGTCTTTTCAGGAATTTCTGAAGAAATTTATCAGCACAGTTGAAAAAAAATATGCGACTGGAACATGTTTGTGCTTAGCAGATGATTCATACAACACAGACCTCACCTCACAAGTCTCAAGACCCAACACTCATTATCTAGACCTTGCAGAGTCTGTCAAACAGCAGACCTTCAGTCTGTTCCAGCACAGGTCCACAGAAGAAAGGATATTATTAGTCTCTTAAACAACCACATGTCTAATCTTGCAGATCAGCCTTTATTTCCCTGCCCAAGTATTGCAAAATATTGACAGTTACATAAGAGAAATGACAACATGATGACAAAACCAGGCAAAAAGTTCTGAAATGGCAGAAATGCAACTTCTCTCTTCAGTAAGGATATTATTAATACAATCACCTGATTACCCTCCCTCAAAGGGCACCTTCTTCATTGAGCACAACCTGCTCTGTCAGCTCATCAGAGCTGCATAGCACTGCAAGTCCTCCTTCAAAGCCTACCTCCTCACTGCAGAAGCAGGAGTAGATGCAGTGAAAGATGATGATCACAGGAAAATAAGTTTCCAGTTCATGGCACTTGGCTCTAATTTTATTTTCCTTTTCACTTTGAAGTAAAAAAAAATGGAACATGACTGCTATGTTCCAGCTGATGCAGATACCGAATTCAGGTACACCAAGCCCAAAATGCTCCACAAACAAGAATAAGAGTACAGTAGTCCTAAACGACTGAACAATTTCATGCACATGGTATGACTGACTATGAAACTGAGATGAGAGTGTCAAACAAAGACTTGTTTTTCTGAAAAGTCACTCAATTATCTTTTTGCCATTGCTATTTTTGGATAACCCTAACCTCCGACTACCTACATTTCTATAAGTTACATATTTATCTTTTTATTGCCTTCTTAAGGAGGAGAAAATATTAACAGATGGCTGCAGAACAATCTGGATGCATCAATTCCTCAGCTACAATCTTGATGCAACTGCTAAAAAGGCAAGCAACTTCCCAAGTTCTTCTGTATGTTCCGCCTTTCTGCAAGGGTCTCACTTTTAACACTCAAGACTCAGGAAACAGTTTGCCAGCCCAAGTTGACACATTCCAAGAACAGTACTTACACAACTAACAATTGCGTAACTGCAAACTTGATCATGAGCAATACCATGAGCTGAAGAACAAAATCTCAAAGCAGGAAAGGGGAAGAGGCAGAAAACAGTGTATGATAACAGTCTGGGAATCATTCTGTACAATTCAAAGCTTATGGGTTTCAGAAACGTAATTCACCAAAAATTATGCTGTGATGCATGTTTTATTTGAATGGAAACAAGTCCACTGAAGGAAAGGTGTGTGTACTTAAGAGCAAGGCTCAGAAAAATCTAGAACTGCTATCAAGAAGTTATACAATACTGATTAAGTTTTCTAAGCTTGAGTGAAAAAAGTAGTAAACCACTTCAGTCTCAAACTACTGCCAGATAGCCAGTCAAGATGTTTAGAGAAAGACATTACAACAGCAATGAATATTTATACATACCAGTTTTTCAATTTCAGATTCAAGATTTTGTATGCAGTCAAGTTTTCTCTTGCGACATCGCTGTGCTGCAATTCTATTTTTACTTCGTCTTCGGATATCATGAATACAGTCCAATTGTTCAGGAGTTAATTTATGCATTTTCAGAAATGACTGGAAGTCATTTCTGGAAAGTGAGATAATCCTTTGTGCATTAAAGGGCAGTTTTACCTAGAATGGGAGATAGAGTTGTAAATCCAAGGTGGAACTGATATACACAAACACCAACAAGTCAAGTTTCCATTTTAAGGATTCTTTACCATACAACCCATCCTTCTTCCTACATCTCAGACACAAGAGCAAACTAACATAGCCATCAGATGATGGGATAAAATCCAGGGGGTTTCAACTACAGGAGGTTCAAGCACAGGTGCAACAGAGTATTTGCATATTTACACTAGACCCTTACAAGCATATTCAGAGTAGGATGAAAGCTACTCGTGTATGTGGAAAATATTCAGGTGATACACTCCAAGAAGGTAAGTTACAGTTCGGTGAGGCACAAAACAGGTGTCAAGACTCACTAACACAGTCTGAAGTTAACCCAAAGCTGCTATTAAGACTGCATCCTGCATACATTTTTACACCTATTTTTTTTTTTTTCTGCAGGAAAAGTTCATCTGAAACAGGCAACTCCTTAAAATACAGAAGTTACAATATTTGTCTTGTATTTCTTAGTTTTGGAGAAAAGAGGGGACCAGGCCCTTGTTACTGTTGTATACCTGAGCTACAAAAGCATTTGAGATCACGAAGTATTGGTTAATACTGAAAAACATATTTACCTTTATAGAATAATCACCATGTTTTTTGAGTATCCAACTAAAGATACTTTATTTTAATCCTTACATTTGAGTATATTAAGTAGCAGAATATGTTACCTTGCTGTGGTTAAAGATCTGAATTTAGTTTAAAAAGAACACAGAGGCATCTTTTCTCTGATTGGCAACTATTGGTGACAAACAGGCAAAAAAAAATAATAAAAAAATCACAGTACTGTCCTCAGCTATGACAACATCTACTTCTCTGTCACAAATGTGAGGAATGTATTTAACCAATCCTGGCCTTTTGTTTGGCATTCCAGCTTTTTGTATTGATGGCAGGTTCCACTTATGTTCAGTCTCAGTAAGGCCCTGCATCTTGAAAAGAAAAAATCCCTAGCGCTGTAAGAATAACTGAATTTTTGTAACATTGAATGATCCATCATGCAGAGTTACAACTGCAATTCTATGATTTTAAGAACTGAGACGGAAATTGTTCCAGGTATATCACAAAATCTTTTAGGATTAGGCTACACTTGTACGGTATCTGCCTAAACCACTACCAAAGAAAGGAAGTGTCAAATAATTACTGAAGTTGGAGAAACAAAAATAACCTTAGTGTTGGAGAAGGTGATATTGTTAAAGTCTTAAATACACAGCTACTGAAACCAGCTTGAAAACTTAATTTTCACTTCACATTAAATCTGAAGTATCATTTCTCTCCTACCTTCACCCCACAGCTCAGAATAAAACCAAGAAAATTTGTAAGTTTCTATTAAACAAAAGTTCCAAGGAGTTTAGAGTTTTCTTAAAGCTAACTGAAGCAGATAAAAGAAAATATCTAAGAAAGAACCTTCATGCCTTGATTTAACACTCCCAACCTTTTCTGATAAAGTTGGTCCAGACAAAATCTTAAAAGATCTAATATGTAAGCATCTAACACTTCAACATCTGACCAAAAATGCTTTTATACTTCAATTCAGTCTCCCTGAATTAACAGTGACCTTCCATATAAACCTCTAAATGGTTATTTAAAGTTTCAGTTCCAGACTTTTAAAACAAGCAGCCACAGAAAATAAACCCCCAAAACAACAAAACACACAAGACTCAATTAGATTTTTGAAGATGGCCTTAAGAGACCAGGAAGCAAAGGATACATCAGCATGTTCTTACCTCACATTCTTGCTCTCTTGCTGAACAGGATTCACTGTCTCCCTCAGTGTCAGTCTCCGAATCTTCTCCCAAACTTATCACATAGTTATAGGGACACTGTTCTTGTTGCTGTCCCTGAACATAATCTCCACTGCTTATTTCAGAGGTGTTGGAGCATCCTTCAGTACTAAGGTTGCTTATAAAGGGGCAGTTGACGGAATTCAGTGTTGTAAAAGTTCGCTGAGAGCCAGGTTCAGGGCTTTCACTGATCCTGATCCCCAGCCACGGACACTCTGATTTTTTCCCCGAATACACTGGCTCCAAGTACTCTTTAGAAACTGCAGGTGGTAAATGTATTTGACAGGCATCTGTGCTGTGAATATCACTCCAGAACCCCTGTGCTAGCTGTTCTGCTATTTCTCTCTCCACACTGCTTCGATCTCCAGCTGAGGTGATGTTAGTGGCTTCCCTAATGCACAAATCCACCTTTGAAGATGGGTTACCTTGACTTTCAGTTTTGTCATTTCCACCTCCAGTACCTGACACAGTTTTTTCAGCTAAGACTGTGTTGTTTTGCATACTATTGAAATTCAAGTTACCATATTGCTCACAACTATGTAAAATAGACACAGAATTGAGTCCGTGAGGTGCAGCAGAGTTTTGGGGGAAAGCAGCAAGATCCATTTTCTCCACAGGACATGACACACTCGGAGCTACAGAATCGCTCGTTGACTCTTCTTTTTTCTGAATGCCTTCTTCCCCTTCTTCCATTTCTACCTGAGTCTCTTCACAGTTTGAGACCAGCTGCATAGGCACACACTCCTGAGCTTTTTGTATGCCATCATTATCAGGTATTTCCTTCTCAAGAGAAGCTGCAAATGGTGGTACCTGAATGTCTTTAATACTGGAATTGGACTCTGAAGTATGAACTTTGTCATTTCCAAAAGCCTTCTGGAATTTTCTATACTTTGGGCATTGGGAAGATAAGCTGGAAGTACTACCCCTTTCTAAATGTACAGGATCACAGTTTTGATTGGCATTATCTTGGAGAGCAGGCGATGATTTAGCATTTTCTTCATCTTTACATGGCTTTGTGTCAGGAATTTGACTATATTCCTTTTCTAGAAGTGCTTCTACTTCATCATTTATTTCTAGGTCTCCATCATCTGCATTGCCAGTTTTAGGGTTTGTTTTCTGACAATGCTGTGTGCAACATTTCTTCCTAGGACATTCCTGCTGATCCAATTTAAAGTCCAAAAATCTGAATTTGAGAAACTGAAAGCAGGACTCTTCAATGTTGCGAACACCCAAAAATTCTGCACATTTGCAAACTTCAGACACATTGTCTTTATTTAAAACAAGTTTTGCTGTATATGCAAACTGAAGCAAAGGACTAAATCCTTTAAGTGTTACCTATTACAAAAACAAACAAACAAACCAACCATTAGTACAGTCAACTTGGGTTTAAGTAGAGAAATACACAAATTTACCTGTCCTGCCAGCAGGACAGAGTACAGGATAAAAGCAGCAGATTTGTTCTATAGCGAAAAACCTGGTCAAATTCATTCTGAAACAATTCCTTCTGATAGAATTTTATCCTACATATTTTGTGACAGTTTTCTTTACTGTGATCAAACTCCTAATAAAATGTTCTGGCAATGCAGTACTAAAAGCAAAAAATATTGCTGTATGCTGAAAACCAGTAACAGGATTCCATCTTCACAAAGATATCTCTCAAAGCAAGTTGTATATGAATTACTCTAGAGTACGCTGCTGGTATTTAATTGTACTTTTTGAAGAGCAATTAGCGTTAATCACTTAGTCTTATGCACCATTAATGCAAAAAATGCTTGAAAAAATGGAGTTTGACCACGTAAGCTTGCTTACTCTACTATAGCCACCTACTCCCTTCTTCCTCCCATAGATCAGAAGAAATGCACCCAGAAACTGTACACCAAACAGAATGCTCGGTTTAAAGCCCCTTTAGAGTAAGTAATTTTAATTGAACATGTATGTCTTCAAAACAGTTGCCTATTGGGGAATCCAGAGATAAATCAAAACTGTATCATTAGAAACTGCACAAGATCTTCTACACATGAAAAAGTGTCTAGGGAATCAAGTAGAAAGCCACAAACAGATCCCCATATTACCAACTACATGACACTTTCTTTAGCCTTTTCTCGGCAAATGAAGAATAAAGCAGTACGTCCACTATTAGTACTCAAACTCAAGTCCACACTCTGCTTCCTGCCTTTACTAAAATGAACAGTATTTTATGCTAAATAAAGCACTATATCAATGCATTAACTACACTGAATCCTTCTGCCAGCAAAATAATGAACTATTCATGCAATTCAATTTAAGAATCAGCTAAGGGTTTGTTTACTTTGTTTTTTTAGTAGTTGCTTGGTGCATTCTTTTTAAAGATCACAACACATGAAAGGAAGTTGATGAAATTTGCACAGAGACCATTCTTCAAAACTGTTGGTAAACTCTTACGACCTACCTAAAGATTTCTTAAAATAGCGTTTGAAATATGCTCTGGAGAGACTAATGATTACACCACCACATTAAGTCATCCTTTATAATGCGGGGAAGTAGAATGTAAAAGACAGTTTATCCATAAGATGTTAAGAAGTCTTCAGACTTAGTGTAGTTAACAAAACATTAAAGTGGATTTACAAATAAGTAGCATTCATAAATGACACTGAAAGAAAAAAATATAATGGTATTTTAAAACTATACCATCCTTCTATTTAAGGGAGAAAGACTACAAAAACTGCAAGGATCAAGAGGGGACAAACACTCTACCTCTTTCACTTTCTCTCACCCATTCCTAGCTAGCTATGCTCAAACAAAAGAGAACCCTAGACACTTAGTCTGACTGACCTAGAAAAGCAACTCTTGTAGTAGTAATTTATTTTATTTTTATTTGGGATGAAAGTCAAAGAACAAAAACAGTGGCAGAAAAAACAACAAACCCGACACCAAGATGACAATCTCTACAATATGATATATATGAAGTACTTGAATTTAAAAAATATTTTTGGTATCCCAGATTGTGGGCTGGTGTCTTTCAATTTACACTTCAAGTATTTTGGATGATTAAAAAGGTTTTAAAAAAAAAAATCACACATCAAACCATGTGATCAGTGTTTGTCTCTAATCTTAGCTTTGCAGCTACACAAACTGACTTGTTTCAAAATCTTCAGCATTTCCCAGAAGAGAAGCTAAAGTTGCTGTCGTAAAATGCTTTTACCAGGTTAGTGATCAGATCAAATAATTAGAAGATGAGATTCACTGTCAGCATTTTTGCTAGTTGCTTCAGCAGATTCAGTTCTTAGATCAGTAATACTAAATACATTGTGTCCTCTTAAGTCTACCTTGTAGTAAATACCATTATGTTCTTCCATTTTCTGTACAAACTCTGGTTCCTTCCAACTCTGGTTTATTTAATGGATTCATGCCTCATACCTCTTATAACTTAAGCAAATACTAACTAGTATAATTAAACGTATTGGATGCTCCAGATATGTAGGAATATATTTTTTTTCCAATACATGTCAGGTTCTGGCTCGTTCCCACTGAATGCCTTTAAATGAAAGCTAAGAATATGTATTTTAGGGGTATAAAAAGAAAACAAGTGATTGCAATACATTTTCTCAGTACTAACAGTAATAAAATACAGTAAAAAAAACCCTCAAGCTGCTAATGATTAGTGTGTAAAAAGGATGGAAAACTGAGCCAAAGCAAATTGTAAATAACAGTAAGCAGCAAGGAAAATATGCACAGTTGTATTACTCAAACATACAAACCCAAATCTTAATGAAACGAATTCAAAGGTATTACCATTTTAAGCTTTATTTATTACTTGAAAAATGCTCTTGTCATATAAAAGAACTAGAACTGCAGTATCTCTTTACCATTGAAGGCCTGTTTTTGACAAAAATATCCTTTAAAATAGGTGCATAATTTAAAAAGTAATATATATTTAATTGAAAAGATCTCCCCTATATATTTCCAATGACAGCACTCACTTATTTGCAGCCTGTGATAAACACTCTGATCTGTCTAGCCTTTACTTCAACCAACAGCAGCTTTACAACTTGGAAATTCCTTCCCTTCAGCCCTTAAACGCCCTACTTTAATTCATCAGTTAAACCCCAACCTACCATAAAAGAGAACTGAACAAAGCAGATTAGAAGCACTGGCAGGTAAAATGCAGAAGGGAGTGACACTCACCTCTTCCGGTAAAGTGATGATAAGATCAGCGTCCACCTGGCCCACAATTCTTGAAAGGAAGTAACTGCTGCAAGCTGCAAGCACAGCTTTGTGAGCCCGAAATCGCTGATCTTCCACTAAAATTGTAACATCACAAAGGATATCTTGCTTTCGCTGATCATCTAGGCTGAGGAGTACATTGGTGCTGTGCACTGACGATTCATAGGCAAACACCACACTGTTGTTCTCACTTAGAGACATTCTGTATCACAGGTGGTAGTGTGAAGCTCAGTGGAAAGCATGCTTCTGTGCTTCACACCTGGGAGAGCAAAGAAACAAGTTGTACACCTGAAAGTCATGTCCAACAGGAACCTATCGGTACTGAAACATGAGCATGTCAAACATGCACTGCCCTGGTCTAATTCTTCTTCAAATTGGTACTTCAATTAAAAACATGCTTGTGACCATTTAAAGTAGCCAGACCTTGATATGCACATCTTAACACTGCTTTTGTAGTCTCACAGACCAAAAAATGACTTCAGCAATAAAGAACAGTTCTTTCCTCGGCAAGTGATTCAGAGTCATAAATTTACTGTAACATCTAGAAATTATCTAAGCTTTCACTCTTAGTAATTGGTATATTCTAACACTATGAAAATGTGAAGAGAAATAAAACAGATGCATTAAACTAAAATTCACCGAAATACTATGTGAGCTACTTCTGTTTACTGATTCACCTAGTGCAGACAAAAATATATGTGTTCTGTCTTCTTTCAAAAGTATTTTGTCTGCTAACTGAATCAGGCATTGGTAAAATACCCTGATTTTCTCTCTAGTAGGTTGGTGTTTTGTTTTTAAATTTGAATTCTCTTCCCACCTTAGTGCAACCTTTTTCCCCCCCTTTTCTGTTCATGACTATTTGATTTGTCATACTTGTTACAAGTTTGCTTTCCCAATGGATCACTATGATTCAGATCACCCAGCAATGGAATACCATCTCTTTTCTGACAAAGTTCTCAAATGACAGTATTCATTGCATAATTAACAACAGTAAAAGTTATACAATATTTAAAACCTTGAAATATGTAACTCATATCAAACAGTTCTGAAGATTCCTAAATTTGCAAAAAAAAGGAAGGGCTAGGGAAAAGGCAGCTCTGGTAGAGAGTGCAAAGTTTAAAAGTATTTCCAAGTCTGATCTTTACACTGTATTTCACTTTCAATTGAGCCCTTCTTCCAATAAAAAGGAAGAAAAGAGATTACTAAGAAGTGCCCTAGCTTAATCAAGAAACCACTTAAGTCAGATTTGGAACTATCCTGCAAAGAAAATATGGTAACAAACCAAGCATTCAGATTACACTTGACTAGTTACCCCAGAATTCCTGTAACTGAGCACAGCTGTGGAGACTCACTTCAGCTGACATGGGACTACCTCATCGTTCTATTGCTCAACAGAGGTGGTTACCATCTGGCAGCTCCCAACAATAACAAAACTGTAGCCAGTGCAAATCCTCAGGTTTCAGATGTGGGGAAACTTTCACAACATGGGGAGGGCAGAGGGCACGGCCATATTTAAACACACTGTGGAAAAAGCAACCACACTGCCAGCTGTGCTCCTGGTTACTCACTGCTCAAGCTATCTGCATGGCACACAGGCATTTTGAGTGAACTTTTGAATAGAAAGAGGGAAGAAAAAGATCCCCATTTCCAGTGGCAACAGCAGCACAGTACCAGTCTGGACCCCAGTAAAGTGCAGAGCACATCAGCATTACCTGCCCTTCCCACTCCCTTATGGAACACTGTATGCTTAACTTCACCAACAAAGTGTACGAATGTATGGTGAAAGTAAAAGTTTTGAGGGGAAAATCCCAAAAGTTCCACAAACGTGAGTTTTCCCTTCTTAGAAGTGGTAAAGAAAAGTGCTATATACCATGCACTATTAACTCTAAAGGGCCTATTTTTGGAAGGAAACAGTTCAAATGTTTTCACATACCTAATAACGAGACTATAGATTCATTAACTTAGGAAATATTTAATTTCCAGTGAATTCACATGGGAACAAAAAATTCCTCATGGAACTGCTATTCATGAAATTCTATTTTTATAAGAGCTTATGAGAAGCAACCAGTGCAATATAAATTATATATTCCTAACTGGATTGCTCTTATAGCCTAACTTATATTGCTCATATCTTACAGCACACAGAGTTTATAATAAAGTATAACTCTGTATTTGTTACAAGGTAAAAAAACCCCAAAACACCAAAAAGGAACAGAGGACAAAATGGAAAAACTGAAGACTGAATCCACAGTGGTGGGGAAGCACAGGGAAGTATTATAGGTGAGGACATATTCTGGGTGAACACTTAGACAAAACTCATGAAGGTTTTAAGACAAGCCTTACAGTGCTCTTTTCTCTATCTTCTTTGAAGAAAGAACCCTCAGATAGACAACACGTATCATCCATGCTGCTTTTGGGTTTTTCCTGATAAAATAATCAATTCCAATGTCCAGTTCAGTTCATTACACTTCCATAGCACAGAAGGCTAAAAGAAACAGTAGTTTATTTCTACTTTTATAGATACAGACGTGAATGCAGAAAAGAGTTAACGCTCCTTTTCACTTATCTCTGTGAGGCCACACCATGCTTTCAAAACAGCTTGCGGACTACTTGAAGTACTGAGAGCAAGCTCCCAATGTTGCAGCTGCCAAAAAAAATAAAACAGCTTTCAACACTGAAACACTACCTTCTGTTTCTTGAGAAGTGAATTAAATACTTACTTTGAGCATAACTCAATTTAACACTTTGACAGAATGTTGTGCTTCCTAATTGTGAGGACTTCATCAGCCATGTTATGTCCTTGCTATATTTAAACAGGATGACAGGTTTTTTGAGGTATCCATAATATAAAATGCTGCATTTTATAAGCATTTCATGCTTTAAGAGAACTTTTAAAAAACCCCCACAAAAACAAAAAAACGCCACCCCTACACTAAATTCCTCTCAGTCTTTGTAAAATCTAGGTACTATCAAATACAATAAAAAGAAATCCAAAGGTAAAGCACCAGAAAACTGAAAATGCTGGTGAAAACAAAAGCATCAAATGGGAAAGAGAAAATGTAACCACTGTAAAAAGCTGTTACACTTAAGAACTAACAGAGGTCACACTTGTGAAGATCTAAATTCTGTTTTCCAGTTGTGTAGTAAAAGCACAGTACCACATTTATGATAGTGCCTGTCACAACAGCCAACCAGATTTTCCACAGCAGTGTGAGTACAACATAACTTCTCTATAACTAGATCTGTTATACACACATCCACAACAAGAACGCTTACTGTCATAGCAAAGAGAAAAAGTACATCTCTTCTGTAAACTGTTTAATTTCTCTTCTACTGTAACTGTTCTTCTAGAGCACACAGAATTCTTAAAATTAGTTTTATTTATGAATGGTGGACAAAAAGGGAAAAAGGAAAGCAGAGAAAACAATTCAATGATGCTTTTTAAAGAAGTTTTATAAAACAAGTTTGTGCTGCAACTGTCACAAGAATAGGCCTTCTAGGCTTTTCTGTCCATTTTACATAATTTAATTTTCTACAAATATTATTTATCAGGGGTTTTTTTTCCACTCTCAGAAACATTATTAACATCAGCAACCAGGTATTAAAAAGGAAAAGTGACACTACAAACAACAATAACAAATCATATCCTTGGAAAGCAGCCTAAAACTCCTATCATGCTATTTGTATTTTTAAAGCAACCTTCAAGCAAGGAAAACTGAAAGTAAGCACAGATAACTTGGAAAAGTATTCCACAAGTCAGCAGATGACTGCATGTCAAAATCACTGCTCACAAAGGAGGTGTCAACAACCATGTGACTGAACGCAAAAGATACTAAGAAAAAAAAACATGCAAGAATATTCTTTGAGATATTTGTTACAGACATTACCATCAAAAATATGGAGAGTCCAGAAAGATCTTCCAAAACTTAAAATAGTTCTTACAATACAGGTTGGAAGGACGAAAGAAATAACAACGTGAAAGCTCACTTACTACAAATCCTGTTAGTGGAAGAAAACTAGTACTGTGAGCATTCCTCAAATTCCTCTCACCTGAAACCCTGCACACCTAGTAACCTCATACTCTTGAGACTGAAAATTAAAAGAAGAAGTGAACATAAGCATACACACATGCTAGTATAAAACCTATGTGAACACTTGAAGCACAATCAATCAAGTTCTGCTTTAAGAACACAACCAAGCCTGCGACTATGAAGTTTTCATTCTTTATCAGTGATCTTGAGATAAACAATTTTTTGCATAACGACAAAAGCATTTTCTCCTAAGTACCAGCTATAAAACTTTATTCTGCCTTATCAAAGAGAAGTAACTCCATTTTTTTCTCCTTACTACCATACAATTATGAAAACTGTGCCCAACAGTTACCTGCAAAATTACCGTATCTTCAGTAAATTTAGACATCTTTACATCCAAATGACTATATATATACATACTTATTTCCAAAAAACATATAAATACCTATCTTAATGAAAATCAGTACTGCAACCACATTAAAAAAAAAAAAAAACATGTTTGTTTAAGTACACAGTATAGAGACCAAAGCAAGATGCCTATCAGGACTCATTGTAAAATCTGTATGTCATCCAAGGCTCATTTTTCTCATGCATTCAAAGTCATTCATTACATTATTACAGGAAGGTAATTGTGAGGTATAGTGAGTGTGAGGTAGTTTAAAATTAGGCTGCAGGTTTGCTCATCTGATTGCTTACAACTGGTAACAATTACTGCTCTTTACTAGCTGACTAGAGAATAAAGGTAGATATAAAATCCTTTACTTCCTCCCACCACAATCTCTGCTTTAAAGAGTCACTTGGTGCAGATCCTCAGGTAAACCATAAAGTCTCCCCACTGATACCTAAAAAAAGTATTCCAAAGATGAGAATCATGATGGCTGAAACCAGGTAAAGCCATAAGGAACCGCTGTTGCTAAGTTACAGAAGAAAAACAGTAGTAAAACAGGTAACACTGTTGAAGAATATCCCTGTGCAGGTAAAGTACAAGAGCAGGAACAGAGTTCCAGAGTAGAACTCACAATAGTGTGATGCATTCCTCATCCACACAAAAATCTCACACAAGGTAGACAAACTTTCACCCAAGCTCAGCACCAGCACCACCACGTGAAAAGTGCACTCAACATCTGTGGACAAATGTGTCCATAAGAGTTGAAGGAAGCTAAAAAGCATCAGGTTGTCACTGAAACTGACAAAAGCACACACATTTGTGTACATGTTTACCAAAATGCTTTTTGAACATTCTGAGTCTGAATGTTTCAAGTCTCATTAAAAATATTAAATCAGAGCACAAAAACCCATGGAAATCAATGACGGCCATACCTTTACTACTTTGAAGACTTGTATTTTCAGGAAAAACATAGCTGATAACATTTTACAATCTTAACTCTTGGTGCTAAGTCCAAGGACCTGGACAATGAAATTCCAGTATCTAATGGTCACCAAGATACAACTGGAACACCAAATCCAGAGGCAGCATCCATCCCCACATATCAAAGTTTGTCTTCCAAATCCCTTTCCCCCCTCCAAACGACAGGTTTTTCAAATCCAGGGAAAAACAGACTGAAGAGCAGAGTAGAATGGAGAAGGTTTCGATACATAAATCATTTGATGCTCTCCCTCTCCTCCTGGACAGGAGCTGAGGACCAGACCCTCCAGTAAGCCTTTCAGAGCAGCTACTCTTGTCCAGCAGGACCTCGCTGTGCCTCTGTGACCAGGAACTTCCTTATCACCAGCTGAACATTGAAGAAGAAAGGACTCATCCAAAGGCGCCCAGATTCAATCCAATCTAGGGTCCAAAACTAACAAATGTCTCAAAGACTCACTGCCAAATAAAGCACAGGAATCTACCTTGTTACCATCAATCGTAACACACCTAAGAGCAACTCGGGCAATAAACTAGCAAAAATTGACCTGTGGTCCTTCTGTTTTAAGCTCCACTAAGCCATAGTTCTAGCAAGAGCCAAGCAAAAACACTTGAGCTACAGGAGTTAAGAATCCTATGAGCTCAGTGCTTTCTTTTAAAGAGCAAAAGCCTCTTATTTTCCATCGGTGAATAAATCCAACTCAGATATTCCCATAAAGAGCTAACCTTTTACTCCTAGACTCAGATAAAAATTATGCAGCCCTACCATCCAAATCAACGCAGTCTACATGTGTTTGGCTTTTTTCTGATCTGCACCTACCATATAATTCTTGTACATGATCCACCTAAAAGTTACCCGAATTGCTAAAAATGTAAACAAAACCCTGTTCCTTAGTCTTTCCTTATTGAACAAGCATCCAGCAATACCACTCTGGCTATCAATCCTCTCTAGCAATCACAGTGTCACTTGTACACTGGTGAAGTTCTGAAATAAGAGAGGAGAGAGCAAAACTCCCCTTGGTAGCTGCAGAACCCAGGCAGGACACACCTTGACACTGCTCTCTAAGCTGCTTGAACTTGGGCACTCAGATGTAAATTCAGTTGTGATCACCAAAATGATAAAACTAGCAAGATTAATTTATCATCTAGCACACAATAAGGGTCTGTTCAGTTAGCACCATGCTTCTAACATATCTGTGTTTTTGGAACACTTCAAATTCTCAACAGCTGGAAAAAATAAAATTGTAGACTCTTAAAAATATAGCCTGGAGAAAACAAACTCTTGGTGCTACTCCTGACTATTATGCTGATCTGTTGAGTAAGTTCTAACAGGTCAGTCATCTCCATCAGTTCTCTTAGGGTTGACATTTACATTTACTTAAGCCTATAAAAAAATTTCTGTCATCCACAGATGTGAAGTCCAAAGGGACAACTATCATCAACCACCGCTAAAACAAGACAGTTTAGATAAGACACAGCTCATTCAAAACACACTGCAAAGGCTTTTTTTCTACAGTTTTCTCTCTCTGTCCTTGCCCCCAGCTATCTCTCCTTTTAAGGAAATAGTTATATTACAGATGAATGCCTACAGTGGTTAATAGCTGCTGATTCACATTATGCTGACAAAGAATGAACAAGCATTTTAGTGTGCATGCTCATTGCTTCATCTTGAAAAAGACTGCAAAAGAAAAAAGTGATAAAAAAAGCAAAAAGCAAGCTTTGCTGCCGAAGAACAATGCTTTTTCCATTAGAAAAAAGTACATTTAATCTTCAGTTATTAGCAGAGTCATAATTCTAAATTGTATTCTTTATTAGTCCAACACCTGGATGATATTCTTCAAAATTACATAAATGAAAATTTTAAAAATTACTAGTTTGTATTTTTGTAGCATAATTCTTAACACTGCATTTGGACTCTTGTCAAGTCACAAGTGAGTATAAAAAAGAATCATGGGAAGTCTGGCAAGTCTCTGCTAAGAGTCTTAATTTGTTTTCCAGGTTTTAAGACTGAATACACACTTTTTTCTCAGTATTCGCAAACTATATGAGAACTTGGGACATGGGAAGGAGAGCATGGGGGATTACTGAGATTGTTAGTAGTCACAAGCCTCCAGAAGCCATGATTTTAAAAGGCAAAAAGAGATTGATACCATGTAACCATAGAAAGTTTCCACAGAACAGAAGTTTGAAAAGTTTCCCTCAGAGGATGACACAAAGTCCATATCAAAGCCAAAAAAACCCTAAATTATTCTGCAGTTTACCATTATTTTAGATTACACTAATTGTTTAATTTTTGGATCAGGGATAAAAATCATGTTGTGGGATTTGGTTTGTTTCACTGCTAAAAAATGAAATAGGTCTGAAGGGATTTCAGAGACTTCCCTGAAAAATTCCATCACTTACAGCCCTTCAGTTGTGCTGGTATTCAAAGAGAATTACTCTGGAAAGACAACAATGCACAGACTTTCTAAAGATCTTAAAAAAAAACCAACTCAAAGCACCCAACAACAACAAAAATAACCACAAACACAACACCCCAAAAATACAAGTAAAAACTGGTTTTATATTTTTCTTAAATAAGAACTAGGTTAGATAATAAAATACTCACTTAGGATAAGTAAAGCATGCACAACTAAAATCTACTGTCAATGCCTGCCTTTGCTAAAAGGACAAATACCTTTGTAGTTAGAGCTACATATTCTACTCACTGCTACAGCTAAACAAACCACATGAATAACTTGGCTGAATGACTATCACAATCCATTTACATGTATATATGTCAAAACATTTATGATAAATACTAAATTAACCATTTAATGTACTTTAACTTAGAAGGACACAAGAAACAACCTGAAAGAACTGTGAAGCAGCTATACTGCCAAGTCAAAGAAAATACTTGTTGGAAATTATATTTAGAATCTCATTTCTGGTATTATCTGTTTAATTTGGATTTGAGTCCACAACTGTTCTTCACAGTACGTGAAACTGAAAGAAATCTGCAAATATTTTAGACATAAATCAGAAAGAACTTCAGAAACATTCCTGTGAAAACTGAACAGCACAGGTTTATCAGAACTAAAAATATCTATATAAAAATAAAATAAATTTAAAAATGCATTAGACCAGGCTTCAGATAGCAGCACTAGCAAAGGTCTCCACCAAATCACATCAAGCTGCCTCAGTTTTCCCATCCTGAAACTGAAGACTATTTCCTATCTGACATATGATGTCAAAAGAAGTGATCTTACTAGCTGACCTGTAAAATAATCATTTTTGGGATGGTACCAAATAAAGTGCTGATCTCCAGCTCTGGGGACCCCAACATCACAAGGACATGGATCTTCTGGAATGAGTCCAGAGAAGAACACAAAGATGCTCTGAGGGTTGGAGCCCCCTGGTCTGGAGACAGGCTGGGAGAGCTGGGGGTGCTCAGCCTGGAGAAGAGAAGGCTTCAGGGAGACCTTAGAGCCCCTGCCAGGGCCTAAAGGGGCTCCAGGAGAGCTGGAGAGGGACTTTGGACAAGGGCGTGGAGGGACAGGACAAGGGGGAATGGCTTCAAATTGGCAGAGGACAGGCTTAGCTATTAGAAAAATTCTTCCCTGTGAGGGTGGTGAGGCCCTGGCAGAGGTTGCCCAGAGCTGTGGCTGTCCCATCCCTGGAAGTGTTCAAAGCCAGGCTGGATGGGGCTTGGATCAACCAGGTTTAGTGGAAGGTGTCCCTGCCCATGGCAGTGGGTGGGATCTGGATGATCTTTAAGGTCCCTTCCAATCCAAACCACTCTAGGATTCTGTGATTTGATGACCTTAAAAGTAGCATGACGAGGAAGAGCAAGTGCCATATATTTACTTATCAAAGTGCTTGTCAATGTGCCAAGACTGGAATCCAAACACCTACAACCATTATGTTGACAGTTCAAATAAAGTCATTCACAAACAAAATATCTCAACATAACTCTAACGATTAATTGAATATTCTTTAAGACACAGGCTCTCATTTAAAGACATTGAGTTACTGATATCCTAGGTTACACCTCTCCCATGTATGTTTAATGATTAAACTCAATTTATTTGTATTTCACCAATGCTTCTAAAGTCAATTTACCCTTCACAGCACTTTCCCCTTTTTAAAGTTTCAGTACCTGTTTGGTCAGTTGAGCCTTATTCTGACCTTCTAACTCACATTTATACAAAATACTACACTTTCCCTTCATACTTAACAAGAACAAAACTTTCTTCCACCCTTAAGAGGGCCTTAACTGAAAAACACTGCATACTGCTGGAAACAGTGACTTGTGATGCACCCTATGATTCGATACAGCAAAGTAAGCCTTTCCATTACTTTTAGTCCCCTCTCCAGGTTGCTTACCTCTGAACTAGAGGTGGGCACAGGGAAGGCTGCAGGTGGATCCTCACACATTATCCCCACTGTGGTCACACTAGGCTGAATCTACACAACTTAATGATTGGTTCAGCACCTAATTTTGGCTCACTCAAGGTTTTGCTCCTACCCACACTTGCATCAACTAACGCGCTTCCTCTGGTTTAACTAAGGACTACATATAAACAGCATTCACATTATGAATACCACAGTGCTTTTTCCTACTCCCAAAACCTCCCCCATGAAACTTTCAGAGGTTGAATTCTACAGGACAATTAAAATGCCAACATTCAGACACAAACGTGAACCCTCTGACTGATCCACCACTCTTCCCTGCCCCCACACCAGCATACCCAGTGCAGGGAAAGACAGGACTATGATTAAAAGAAAACCCATGAAGTGTTTATAGGAACACTTTGATTATCAAACTTGCAAGGTGGGGATGACATGATAAGGAGGCTTGTTGAGTTATGTTTCCCTAAACCACAGGGCAGAGTTATTCGGGACTTAGAGAACTCATGTGCAAAGACCTGTCTATTCTACACCTAACAAGAGTGCCCACCTGATCCAAATGATCAGGTAAAGGGTATGGGTTTTAATACTAGACCATTTTTACCATAACAAATTTATTAGTGCTCAAAATATCCTTTGCATAAGAATTTTAGAACCTATTAAAAAAATTCAACATTTAACACACTAAGATCTTCCACATTTTAGCTTATCAACTCAAAGATACAGCTAATGAAAGTTAAAAGCTCCACTTTAGCATTTTGGTTAAAATCAGGAGTGTGCTAGTGAAGCAAACTTCTCTAACACCCCACTTAGTATGCTTTTGTTCACTTCACAAGATGCACCAGCCGACAAGAGTAGGTTCTTTTTCAGAGTAAATTGGAAAACACACTCTAGAAGTTCTCAAGAATTTCAAATACTAAGGAATTTAGCTTTTTTTTAGATTTACTAAGCCAGGTCAAAGGAAGACCTTCTGAAAAACACAGTGGTTATTCAGTTTTCAGTGACAATTGTTTTTCTCTGCAAATCCACCTATTTTGGGCCTCACTGCTTGCTAACGTACACAAAGGCTTACTCACAAGTGTTAGGGCATCCAAGAGTAATTATGTTATTTAAGTAACCTTTAAAGTTAAACTCATATTACAAATCGTATTTCGTGGTTTACCTTAGACAGCTTAATTCACAGTCATCATGTTGACAAGACTATAGTCCTTCCTTTTATTTGCTGTGTGATTTAAGCCAGATTAAAGAACTGATTCTATATGCTATAGCATTCTGAGTGCCACATCACCTTAATTTACAGTGCTTCTGGATTGCCATTATTCCATTACTGCAGCCAGATGCTTTTCACACAGAGAAACTGCCTTCCTCAAGTGCCTCAAATTAATGTGTCTGTCAAAATTTACTGTAGCTACAGTTATCTTCACGGCTAGAACACTTTCTCTCATCTTTTTTAATTCAATAAGCATTTGGAAGACTGAGTTGTAGATGATTTTGGGATTACTGTCATGCTAAACTGGGTATCTGTTCTTTTGTGATTACTAAATTTTCATCATGCCCCAAAACATGCCAAGGATCTCACCGCACAGAACAGGACGGACAGGATTTGTATTTCGTTGTTTACAGTCTAAGACAGACCTTCCCCGGCTCCCCCCAAAGGGAAACAAATACCAGCTTCACGTCTCATCCCGGCAGAGTGGGGTTCCCGCCGACTTCCCAGCGGGGCTGAGCTGGCCCTTTCGCACAGTACCGGGGAACGCGAGGTGGGACAGTCACGCCTGTGTCAGCGGGGCACAAGGGCACCCGTGCAAACCGGGGGCGAGACTCTGAGTAAGCAGCGGTCTCGGCGGAAGGGGGCAATGCCCGCAGCACGGCACTGCCGCGGGAAAGCCGCCGCCGGTGCCGGCGCTGACGGGGGCCTCCGCCACCGCCCCGGCACCCCCGCGGGCGGGACCCCCGACCCTGCACGGGCCGGGCCGGGCCGCGTCACGGAATGCGCGCTGCGGGGGTGAAAAAGGCCGCATCCCAGACACCACCCCTGTGAACGCGCTGCGACCCCCGCCTCGCCGCGCCCTCCGCCCGAAGGGTCCTGCCTCCGTACCCCCGCCGCCAACCCTTCACCGGGCACGCTCACACTCCCGCCGGCGGCCGGTGAGGCTCGGCTTTACCTCGGTGCCCGCCGCCGTGGGCCGGAGGGCGGCAGCAGCAGCGCCGCCGCCTCACGCCGTCCCTTCTCACCCCGTGCGCGCCGCCCGGGCCCGGCCGCTCCCGGCTCCGGCTGCGGCCCGACTGCGGCGCGCGCCGTCAGGTGACTGCCCGCAGCACCGCCCGCCCCCCCGCGCGCACACCCCGCGCGCTGATTGGACGCGGCACTTGCCGCCGACGCGCGGCCGCCCACACCGCCGCGCTGCACATGCGCAGATCCGCCGGCGCACGGGGCAGCTGCAGCGCCCCGGCAGAGAGCCGCGTCCTGGCGCCCGCCCGCGCCCTGCCCTTGCTTCCCTGCTTTCTTCCCTGCTTTCTTCCCTTCTTTCTTCCCTTCTTCCTGCTTTCTTCCCTTCTTCCTGCTTTCTTCCCTTCTTCCTGCTCTCCTTTCCTCTCTTCTTTCCCTCTCTTCCTTTCCTCTCTCATTCTCTCCTTTTCCTCTCCTCCTTCCCTCTGTCCTTTCTCTTCTCTCCCTCCCAGATGCCACGTACCTGTTTATCCAAGGGTACCAGTGAAGGCAGCCTCCTCCAGAAGCTCCTGAATAAAACCTTAATGACACCAAATGATGCACTGCCAAGAGTGCTGATGGGAATTTCATTGTTAAGATATTCTAACCCAGTTTAACAATTTAGTGTGCCTTTGAATGATTAGTTTTATGCCTCATAGAGTGATGCACTGTTTTACGCTGTATTTAAGTGTCACATAACTTTCTCCAGCTGTTTTTACAGTAGGCTTTCAGTTTTGGTAGAGGCTAATACAGATTCTCCTAAATGTCTGTTCGCTAGTGGCCTTTCACCTTGTTAAGACAGCAGAATTTAATTATTAGTTACTACTTGGTCAACATATTCGCCAGTAAAAAGAGTTGCATTACAAAAATAACAGAAGCAATTCACTGGAATTTAAATTTAAGAACAGCTATTAGATAATGATACCCAAAAAGTAGCATTTGGCTTGAGATTTGAGTACTAACAGTACTTAAGGTATTCTGAATCCAGGTTTCTACGCCTGCTTTTTAAGTTTTCTATGATTTGTAGTTGTCGTGCTGTTACAGATGTTGGGAATTCCTAATCCCGTAGTACTCACACATGAAGAGGGGAGCTTAAAGACAACTGTTTAGATGATAAAAGTTGAGTCGCAGAAGTATGAGATGTTCATAATGCTTAAGCATAACATTTAAAACGCCTACTACTAGACTGGAAGTTGGGGGTTTGGGGATTTTTTTTGGTCTTCCACAAAGATTTTTGTCAGGAAGAAAGTGAAACAAAAGAGGGAAGAAACAAATCAAAACAAAAGGAGCTCTTACTTTGGCTGAAAGATTGACTATGAAATCTTGGACCGCACCCACGAAGAAGGGATCTTCATCTCCTGTTCTGGATCTTAGGGATGATGCAATTCTTACTTCCCACACAATAGGGAGTGAAATTACAGTGTAATAGCTTGGTTCTCACTCATAGTCAGACTGAAGAACTGCGTAAGTACTTTCTGCATTGAAATTAGACACAACTAGAAGAGGAAAAATAAAAAAAATCTAGTCAATTATTTTTTTCCTAAAAAGGAGAAGTAAAACCAATGAAAAGGAGATCTGGGAATCTAAGCTGAAAATCAAGGACATACATCTTCCTGCAGATGAATAATAAATGTTTTAAGCATTTAAAACAATACAAAAACTTAGATGATAAATGCTTACAAAGTTAGTGCGTGTGATAACAAATAATGACAGTATCATCAGAAAAAAGCAAGGGAAAATGTCCCTTTTTTTGAAATAGATTTATTTTTCTGATACATTGGTGGCATTAATGGGAGTCTAAGTCCCATTCTATCAAATGTTGTTAATTCCTTATGAAGCCTGGCTGTAGCTGTCTCTGTGTTGTTTACTGCTTCTGGCACACTGAAAGCACCGGCCTCAGCTACCACCAGTTTGTAACTTGATTTACTGAGCTCTGGCTGCTCTGTGGATTGATACTGGCCCAGAGAGATGAAAGTGCTCTAATCTGCAGGTTAGTTGTGTGGACTACAGGGCACAGCATATACTATGGGATATTTAGACCATCTTTAATATTGGGTGTGTTCTCTTCTGCCCTTGTCCCCTCTTTTTATGCTTTCTGTGCTGAAGCTGGTTTCCTACCATAGACACTTGAGTTACAGATTCTCCAGAGGTAAATTGTGATATATCCCAAGGCTAAAGGTGAGATTCATCTCACCTATCTTTAGCCATCTAAAATTTAGCTGTCATCTCAGTTACTCATCTAGGGTCCCGTGTAGTTGACGGAACTAGATATGCGTCTCCATGGGGTAATTGTTCCCTTTCTGTGGTTGGTGTCTGAGACAGATGTGATGGAACCCCTTTTGGAGACACCTGTCCTATGCTTTTGTGGTGGGAATGTGTATAACTGGGTTAGGCTAGAGACACAATGCCCACATTAAACCCGTGGCCACACAGTTCTTGCAGGATGCTGCGATCAGAATCCTTCATAGCAAAAGTGCTGAGGAGTCAATAGGAAAAATTGATGCTGAAGACCCATCTTCTAGATTCACAGGGCAGAGGCTGAGGACCTGTTGCACACATGGCCACATCAAATATGACTTCTGTCCATTTTACATTCCAGTAAATGAAAGCCAAACCACTCCCTCCTGTGAACTTGCAAACACAAAAGCTGTTTTCTAATCTACATTTAGATAACATTTTCTAACTGTAAACTGAGCTATCAAGGAGCTACTGTGGTATGTGTTTAAGTGACTGAAACCTCAGGGCTGTGTCAATATGTATGAGCTGAAAAACTGACTCTTATTTTAAAATGGTTTTTGAAGCCTTTGAATACATTATTTTAGAATTTATTTCCATACTGTCTTCTGCTGTATGATACTGTTCAAATCCTTGGGAACACACATGCTTATTTTTTGTGGTTTCTGGCTTACAAAAGTCTTTTGTCCATCCTGGGAAAGCATGGTGTTAATCATAGGAAAATATTTTTACATTCCCTCTTTACAAAAAATGAGAAAAAAATGCTTTCTATCAAGAAGTAAATCCTATTCTAGTAAACTGTCTTTTAAAATGCAATTGTAAATGTGATTCTCTTAAACCTACAGCTAATTTGGTCCAGATTCACATCAAATCTTCTTAAAATGAAAACTGGTATCTCGGTTAAATCTGCTTTGTTTCCCATTTTTTTTCCCCCCAGATACTGTTTTTAAACCCATCAACCTTAAATTAAGCAGTAACATTTCAATGGGGAAAAAAGGGACTTTTTTTCTTGAACAGAACGAGAATTATTTTTGATTCTGTGAGAAGGGATATAAACCATGTGTAAACAATGGCAAAAAGGTGGGAAACAAATTTAAAAGTGTCTAGCTGTGGAAAATAAGAGGTCTGCTTAGATAGACTGGGGGAGGTGTATGAAAAGACCAAAGAACGAGAATTGCAGCAGGACAGCTAAAAAACCCCCATAAAGGTAGTTAACTTAAAAGAGGAAAACAATTGATTTATTTGTGAAAAATGGATTTGCCTTCCTGGGAACTTGGAGTAAACACTCTCAATGGCTTTAATTTTGTCAGACAGCAATGCCTGAGCTGATTGATCTGGGAAAAGACCAGAGGTGTTCAGGAGGTGAAGTGAAATTACCACAGCCAGGCATTTTCACACAGTGTCTCTCTTCAAACCTAGGAGGAAACCCAAGTACGTGTGGGAAAATCAGAGTATGTCATGCAGGGCTCGATGAGTGTTTCCAGGCTTGAGTAATGCTGTGGGATCGCACCTGGGAGGGCTTTGGGTCAATTAACTCCCTGAGGGAGAAAACTGCCATGCCTGAAACCAGCAGGCTCTTAGTTTCCAGCCAGATGCAGATCCACACATGGACTGATGGAAGCACCAGGGGTTTGGGAAGATGGAGGGAGACCTGGTGAAACACCTGATGCTTGGGGGATTGAGGATGTGCCTTCACAGCACCACAGACTAAATGCATAACAGACCCCACTGTTTCCGTGTGCCCTCCCCTGTGCAGGGGTCATGCTGGGGAAAAGAGTCATCTCTTCACCAAACAAACTACTAGGGTGGGAAGAACCCATGTGTTTTCTTTAATTTTTAATACTGTCTATTGAGAGTCTCCTGAAGTAGCAATTTGGGATGACCCCTCTGCATGTGCTTAGTTTAGGAGAACTAATTGCTGGTAGTGCAATATTCCCACAAGTATCTGGTTTCTGCTTTCACTCTGAACTGCTTTAACCCAGAAGTCTACTCCTTAGTACTTCATTATCAGGGCTGTCTGGAGTACTGACTGGTTTGTTACTCCTCTAGAAAAATGCTAACCCTCCCCACCCCAGATTATAACTCGGGGAATGTTCAGTCTATATGTGAAAATAGGTACCCTGAGATTTCTTACATGACAAAAGTATTTGGGGGTGAGACACTTGAAATTTTGAAACTTTGGACCTATTCCCTATGAATTGTAGTCATACCCCTGAGAGGAGAAGGATGTTGAGTCATAGTGAAGAAAGGAAAGAAAGAAAAACTGAATGTTTTTTCTATTGCAATCATCCCAGAGGTCAGACGCAACCAAGACAGACAGATGAACAACAAAAACACTGGTTGAATGACTCAGAAGGTTAGGTTTTCTGGCATTGGACTGAAACAGTTCAAGAACTCCGAAAGAAAATACGGAAATAAAGTATATTCGCTTTTTGAGTCTAATGCCCAAAGAAAGATTAGTTTTACCATTTGTTGGTAGAAAGCTTCTGAAGGACTTTGGCTGTCCGAAGCATACTCTGAATATATCAGGACCAGAACAGAGAACAATGAAATTGCATTTGCTTTCAGAGGATGATAAAACATATTTTTTAAAAATAATTTTAAAATAATTTTTTACCTTATGAACCTACTCTTTTGCTTAAATAAATTCTTCTTTATGATCACCCACCTTTCTTTCGCTACACAGAATGATTGCAAAAGTGAATGATGTATTGAAGACCTGACTAAGGCTGGAAAGCATACCAAAGGTAGGAGAGTACCATGTGTTCAAACACAGCTAAGTTTTAATTTCACAGTATAAGGCTCTTATTCATGTATTGATCATGCAATGACTTGCCAGGAAAATGGTTTGACTGTTTGACACAGTCGCTCTCCTGTTACAGCTTTCAGAAAAGGGGATTCATTTTTCTGAGGTTGTACATTTCCCCATTTGTCATAACTGAGGAAAAGTTGATTCAGTATCTACTTCTGTCTAGAGCTGTACATTAAAATGCCCCACAACAGAGGCTGTTCAGTTTCTGGGACTCATTACCAAGTTGGAACCTCAGTTGAGAAACCAGGGTGATTGCTGTTTTTTTTGTCACTGCGGTGATCCAGTAAGAGGAGGGAGCCAACCTTCACCCATCTTCTGTGTCTATCTGTATTGCCTTCTGTTCTCAAGACCTGCCAGTCAGCTCATCACGGGCCTGGGTGTGACTGCAAGTCATGATGAGTCATGGTGTAAGTGCACAACTCTACTGAAGGGAAAATGAGGCCAATTTTAACTCTACTTTTGATTTTATCTCCAGGTTAGTTCTGTGAAAGTCACCAAAACTGCTACACACAGCAAAAAGTAACCTAGTGCAAATCAGACACAGAAGGAGATATTGCCATCAACATACAAATTAAAAATTAAAAAAAAAAAAAAAAGGAGGGAAAAAAGAGAGAGAGAGAGAGAGAGAGAGAGACATAAACCTGCAATTCTCTGTACTGGCTCTGATAGTTTCTCAAAACCAGATCACTGGATGATGCACAAACTAGTGGTTGGTGCTTGTCAGAGGATGAAAGTTGCTGGAAACAGCAAGTTGACAATTGGAAAGTGCACTTGCAAATCTGGAACTTGTTATAGAACTGATGGAACTGATTATACAGTGTCATTTCCTGATAACTTGGTTCTTAGCTAATTTTTTGTCTTATGAGGTACAGCTTAGTGCACAATAATCAGCGAATTTCCTACTGTTCATAATTTTCCTCTCCCTCCTTTGTACAGCTCAGGATCCACAACTTAGGAGTCTGGTTCTACCAGGACTTGAGGAGACCCACAATCTTCTTTTAGAAATCTTTGGAGTTGGGTTTCTCACACTGAAGCAGGAGCTTCTTGAAACCACTGTCAAAGCTTATTTCAGGAACAGTGTTTCTCTTCCCCTTTCCCTTCACAGAATCACAGCATGGCTGAGGTTGTAGGGTACATCTGGTCCAAATCCCCTGCTCAAGCTGGGCCACACAGGGCCCAGGACCATGCCTAGACACTTGATATCTCCAGGGATGAAGACTCCACAGCCTCTCTGGGCAACCTGTGCCAGTGCTTGGTCACCCTTACAGTGGAAAGGGATTCCCTGATGTTCAGATGGAGCCTCCTGTGTTCCAGTTTGTGCCAATTGCCTGTCACTGGATGCCATTGAGAAGAGCTCATGTCCATCATCTTTATACCAACCCTTCTGGTATTTCACCTGTTAAGATCCTCCCTCAGGTTTTGCTTAACGGTGATGAAGTACTAAAGGAAGGCTGAAGTAGGCCAAGATGCCTAGTGAAAGACATATCAGCAAAAATCTCTGGTGCTGTTCTTGCATGATTAAAACAATTTTGAGGCTTGCTTGTTTTCAGACAAACCTGTAAATGCGGTGCTTAATGACAATGCAGGTCTTGAGTGTTTTTGGAACCTGGTTGCTGCTCCGGCCAGAGCTTACTTAGCCTGGGACCTTTTCAAAAGAGTCTGCAGAAAAACACCTGAAAAAGTCCTTGAAGGCTTTTTAAATACATCCTGGGTTGTGCAGCAGCCTACTGTTACAGTATGCCTTGGAGATGGTTTGATATCCAAAATGGACAAATGTATGTTAGGCTTGAGTGCAGGGGTGACAAGCAGCCTGTATGTTGGTGACAGTTTCTTTGCAAATTTTGTATCTTTCCTGAATTTGGCCCCTATGTCTTGTTTGCAGAGCTCACACAGGGTTTTCAGTTCTCAGGAGGGACCGGCTTAGTTATGTTTGCTGCTTTACCTCTCAGCAAGTGTTTGGAAGGTTGAGGAAGAGGAAGGAAGGCAGAGTAAGTGAACGGCTACCACACTACCAAAAGGCTGGGAGATAATCCAGTTTTTGTGGGTCCTTCTTTGCCCACAGACTTACTTCCTGATAAAGAGACCTACAAACTTGAATTTCCTGTAAGGTGTTTCCCAACTGTTGTTTTGCTTAGGAGATTAATTTTCTCATATTATTTCCCTTGCCACTGTGATTCTTTTCTCCAGTACAAAATCCTCCTCTTTTTATCTATCTAGCAAATTCCAGCTGTATTGACTCAAGGACTGTCCTACTGGGTAGCTGGTTGTAGTAAGGCTTTGTGTAAGACTGCTGTCTAGGGGTGGGTGTACTCCCCAGGAGCCTTTCTAAAAGGATGTGACCATTTACAGGACCTGCAGAGCAATCTTCTCTACCTGCTTATGCCAAGCACACTGCTACTCTTGGGGCTTCCAGAGGAAGTGCTTGGCAGAGCCGCCTGCTGCTGACTAACCTCTCAAAATGCCCTGGGCCAGTGATGTTCTCCATAGTGTGTTGTACCTGTGCATATCACCTACTTCTCCTCATGTCCCTCCACCTCAGAATGACTTGGAAGGTTTGGGATTCTGGAGTTCAGGTGGAGTTTTGCAAGTTAGGGTCAACTTGTTTACATCTCTGCTTGCAGACACAGCAGAGCACAGTAAGGTTTGGACCTGATAAGGCACAAGCCTTCAGCTCTGAGTGCTCCCTCACATGCCTTAGATGAATCAGAATTAGATGTTTTTCTCTGAACATGAATTTAATAAATACATGCAGAAATTGCATGTAAATACGCAGTAGTGACTCCTGCCTTATTAATAGCTCATGAGGTGTGGATGAGGGTGAACAGTACAGGAGCATTTTTAACAGTGCTTCTGAAGTTAAATAACAAATGAAACAGAAGCATTTGGGAATGCAAATGAACTGCCACTGCAGCTGGGAATGTAGGCTTTGGGACTGGCACTTATAGCCTATGTAAATAGTGTTGATGCAAAATTATACAACTCTAGAGTTGTGAGTTAAATACTCCAAAGGGACAATAAAATGGAATATAGTATGGGCTGAGTCCCTCTTCTGCTAAGACTAAGACATTAGCTGAAATTTAAAGTGATATTTAGATAAAACACAGTTTGAGGTTCTGCCCGTTCGGTCTCTCATTGTCCATTGCCTGTTTGACTGAGAGAGGTCATGTGTCATCACAGCCATGCTGATTGGGATTAATAGCTGTTCTTCTACCAACAAGAAACTTTTAACTGTTTTTATGTTGCCAGCAGTTGTATTTGTAAGGACATGATGACTAAGCTTCACATGTTTCTATTAATATAAAGTTGGCTGTCATTGATGTCAATACTTGCTGTTGCTAAAGTGAGAAATACTTTTGATAACCACTTAAAAATTTCTAGAAACTTCTCAAATGTACATTTGGGTATAGATTTGGGTTTAAAGGTTCTCAGTTGCACAAGGCAAAGGAAAACTTTTTTCTGTCAGGACATGAGCAGCCTGCTTGGGTTTTTTTGTTACTTGCCAATTGCAGTGGAAATGATGCAGCAGAAAAAAACTGCTGAAGAGTCAGTTGTATTTTCTAGGTACTTTCTGGTTTTGAAATAACACTATTGATTATTACAAGTGCTGCAGTTGTTTGAACTCAACTGCTGCCAAGTTTTTTCACTGTTGATGCTGGTCAGAATAGAGAAATCAACATTAGAAGCAACTTCTTAACTCCTATCTTGTTATTTTCAATATTAAATTAAAAATTATATTTAAATTAAATGTCTCATTTTCATGACCTTTCTTAAATTACAACATATCTTAAGAGTAGTGTAAAGAATAAAGTGTATTGGAGAGCAGTCTGCTGCTGCTGCTGCTGCTGCTGCTGCTGCTGCAGAAAGCTGTGATTTACCAGAACAGGTGGACAACCAGAAGGTCGTGAGTTAATGTGCAAGGGGACAGAACTCCACTGGTACTATAAATCCCCTGATGAATGATAGTAAAGAATACATTTCTCTCAATCAAGAAAGACAGCATTTTCATCAGATAAAGCCTGTGATGGTGGTCTCTGACAAAGAAAGCATGGTCATATACTCATAGAATCAATCACAGAGTATCCTTAGCTGGAAGGGACCCACAAAGATCTTTGAATTCCAGCTCCTGACTCTGCACAGGGCAGCCCCAAGAATCCCATCCTGTGCCTGAGAGAGTTGTCTAAATGCTCCTTGAGCTTTGTCAGGCTTGGTGATACGACCACTGCCCTGGGGAGCCTGTTCTTACAGGCTCTTAGTCTTAATCTGAAAGCAAGTGCCCCTGGGAAAGCAAAGCACACCCACATCCCAGGAACTTTCCAGGGGGTTGCACAGCTCAGCCTTGGGGGGACCTGCTGTGCTCAGTGTCTGTCCTCGCGGGGGTCACTGTATTAATCAGGGCCTGGGGACCCACCTTCACTCCTACCCTAGGGTTAGGTAGGGCCTCTAGCTAAATAATTGGCAAAGACATTAGTAAAAACTTGTGTTGCAAAACGAAGAGTGTACATTTTATTTGCCAGTATTGCTCTTCAGTGATTCTTCTGGGGAGCTAGAAGAAGTAAAATATTAACTGGGCTGAAAGGGCAGGGAGGCAACTTCATAATAGCTGGTGTGTTTGAAACACTGCATTTGATAAAGCAGTTCAAACAGCAGCCCTGAGCTGGTGACGGAGTAGCACAACTGCAAATACTGCTCTGTGGGAGAAGTTTGGAAATATGCCTGGGTGTATGTAGGTCTACAAATACACCTGGTTTTCTGAAACTGACCTCCAAAATGCAGAACTATGCAGTATGTTCTGTGTTTCTCCTGAGCACAGCTCGATTTGCTCCATCCTTCCCTGTTTGACCTGAGCATCTTCTCAGTGTCCCCAGCTGTGCACTCACAGACCAGCCACAGCCCAGGAAAGCTGTTGCCTCGTCCCTGATTAAGTGCAGTGCTTGAGTTTCAAGGTGCAGGAGTGGCATTTCCAATCTCCTCAGTCTGTGAGCACAGGTGAAGCCCAGCCTTTGATGAAATGCAGCCCTTTGCCTTCCAACTGGGGCACCTCGCTGGAAACAGAAAGGACTTGGCCCCTCACCTCAGTGCTGTGAATTATATTTCAAAAATAAAAGTATAAAATTTAGGTGGAGAGCTCCAGTACCCAAACATTAGTGTTCTGATTCCTGTTCGCTCTCCGCCCGCTCACAGATTTTGCAAAAGTTACTGGGAAAGGACCCATTTGCAACAGGACAGGATCAGGGTTCATCCTCTGCCTGTATCCTTTGACTTCCTCAGCCTATTTTCTGGTGGTGGGACACTGTCTTTGAAGCTGACAAGACTTTCCATTACTTTCCTCTGAGCATTCTTTGAATAATTTTGGTAGAAATTACTAAAAAGTCACAAATAACAAAACTGCCATCGCCAGTTTTCCGTAACTCTTCTCATCTACTTCTGATCATTATTTCTTCAGACATTAGTCCGTTTATGTTGATCAAACACTGCTCTTCTGAACACATTACCTGGATTTCATTTTAATCCATGTGCATTATTTTAAGCTTGGAATTCATGAGTTATAAATACAGGCAGCAGGCCATTAAAAATGTGATAATTAGCTTGGATTAAACTGAGCTTTTTCAGATGTTGGAGTTTCAAACAGCAAAATACAACATATTGTCAACTGTGCTAGCTAACTTTCAGATCCAAGATGTCCTTGATTCATTGGCTACATGGGCATCATAGTTGAGCAAGTATTATGGGGGGGGAGGGTATGTGTGTGTATATAATAATGAAGCTTTTTCAGGGAAAAAAAAAGGTATTTAGGTAGATAAAGTCCTGGAATATCCTTACAGTGAAAACATAAAGTTTAACCACTGATGGAATGAATTTGAATTAGTTAACCAAAAACTTATCCAGAAAAAGAATGAGAAGTGCTGAGAAAGGTTGTGCTGTTGTCTGTTGAATTTAAAGTCAGCATGCTTATAGAAGCTGTTGAAGTACAAAATATCTTTGCATTATCAGATAAAAGCAGAAAACAAACTTCTAGGAAAATGAATTCTAGAATGATAGTCTGGAGGCACCTTTCCTATGTCAAAGCAGACATACCAGAGACAGAGTCCTCTCCCTACCCTACAGGCAGTGAGAGAGAAAAATCAGCTTATACTAGGGAGAAAACCTGTTGCTGTTAGTTAAAAAAAAAAAAGGCATTCGAAAGAGCATTGAGGAAAAATAAATCAACCAGTCAGTAAGAGATTGGAAAGCAGAGTAATTATAAAACAAGTAGTTAATTGCTACAGACTTGTACAATTGGGGGAAAAGATGCCCATTAAGGAAGTTAATTGACTGTTAATAAATTAAGACAGTTGTGTTGCTACCAACAAATTCTTTTTTTCTTTGAATAAAAACACTGGTGTGGGTATTAAGTTAATTTTCCTATAGAAAGAGCCATCTGACAGAAGGTAGGAGCAGTTCTAAAGCAAAACAGAATGAAATGGTTCAATTCAAAAAAGGAAATGAGAAACAAAAATTCTAGCAGAGAACAGGTAACAGAAAAGTTCAGCCCTGAGAGTGTTAATAAACAGCATTAAAATTAAACATTTCAGCTTTATCAAAAAAAAGACCTGATGCATGGTTAAACTGCTCAGACCTGATGCATGGTTAAACTGCTCACAGGGTTTCCAGAAATAATTAGGCAGAAGGAAAGGTGAAACTGGAGCTGACTTCACGGAGTGCATAGCCCAGCTTTAAAGAAAATTAGTAACAAGAACAAGGAAAGAATCACCTGGAATAGCAACTGAAAAAAATAGTAATCCAGATAAGCTGTCCAGAGTTAATGGGCAAAGTGGGCACAGCAAAGGATGCCAGGTAGCCCAGGCACTATGCCTGCCTGCATCTCTCCTTCCCTTCCTTCCTCCCTCCCTCTCTTGAGGGTCTGTTCCTGCTTGGAGTCCCCAGGAGCTCCTGCAGCACCAGAGATGAATCAGCAGGTGTGTCCTGGGGGTTTTGACCCTACAGATTGGTTCTGCAGAGGAAGATTGGTAGGAAATCACTGCATGCTTTTCTCCTCCTGTTCTCTGCACATGAATGAAATGGTGCCAAACAGTTTTCCAAGGAAGTTCCAAAAGACCCACGTACACTGTCACAAAGTTTATAGTTCACATCTTTCCAGATCTTTATTACTCTGCTAAGTCTGTTCTTAAGCTGAGACATCATCAAAACCTTCTGGAGGTCAAAGAGTGAAGAAGAGCAAACTTGTTTGTAGGGTACATTTCCTACATTTCTGAGCTCAGATCACCAAACAATAACATTCTTTCAGCATGTTGTGAAAGCAGTGTCCTGCCCCTGATCAGCTGTCTTTCTCCAGGACTTCTACTTACTGGAAGAAGCTGCAAGTTGAACCGTGAAAAAGCTCAAGCTCTTCTTGAATATCCTTGTCCATACAGTATAGACAACTGTCAGTTTGTGTCTCATACTACTTCATTGCAGCCACACAGTAATATATTTCTTAAAATTGTTGCTTCGTTTTAGTGTGGTGGTTATTATTTTTTTTTTAGAGCTCTCTGGAGCTGCAGGAGCACTTGCCCTGCATGTTTTAAATCTTTTGGGCTTCTTCTTTGCTTCTTTTTGCTTCTTCTTTGATAGCACCTCTGGAGCCCTGGTGACAAAGGGCTACATTTTCTATTCTCTAAAAACTTTGCTGCATTTTCCCAGCTACATGAAGAGCAACAGGCAGAATCAGCAGAGCAAGTTGTGGAGCAGCTTTTGCTCTGCTTTGCCCTGCAAATGTTGGAGGTGACTCCATAAGGAACAGAGGTCACACAAACCTGCTGTGCTGTGTGTGGCCCACAGTGGGGCTTTACATCAGACCCCCAGCTTCAAGAGTGCGATGACTGCAGCTTCACAGACATAACATAAGGATTTGAAGTTTCCTGTCCTGTGTTGTGTTTGTGCTTGTGCCATATCCACCTTTGTGTGGTTGGCAGAATAATTTGTTGATAAGTAGTTGGTTTCGAATGGTTGTTTCAAGAGAAGCCAGAACAATATGGTGCTAATGCTAATCAGAAACTGAGTTTTAGGTACTTTTTATATCCACATAACGTGACTTGGAATACCAGGAGTCTCAGTCTTAACAGCAGTCCCAGAAGGCATTTGAGTGCAGAGAGCCAAGTTTTAATTGAATCATAGAACCATAGAATGGTTTGGGTTAGAAGGGACCTTAGAGCTCATCTTGTTCCAATGCCCCTTCCATGGGCAGGGACAGCTTCCACTAGACCAGGTTTGTCCAAGCCTTGTCCAGCCTGGCCTTGAACACTTTCAGGGAAGGGGCAGCTGCAGCTTCTGTGGTCAACCTGTGCAAGGGCCTCACCACTCTGACAGCAAAGGAAGAGGGCCATGGAGACTCAGCTGGTGGGTGACTAGACCCCTACATCCCTAAACAGTCACTGCAGAAGTAAAAGACCTCTATCCCAGGCACTTAAAGTTTGAACAAACATTTACTGCCTGGTCTAGACACCGTTCCCAGGGCAGCATCAGCACAGTTAACATGTGATCTGAGCTGCTCATATCTCACTGGGACATTTTCTGTGGTGTTCAAGTTCATGTCAGATGTCAGAGAAGATCTTTATACAGTCTTGAATTTCAAAGGTGAAGTCTGGTGTGATGTAACATGTCAATTTTTGTTTATTTCAGAAAAATAAGATACTCAGGAAGCCCTATTATTACCCAGTTTGTGAGAATGAAGTCCCAAGAGACATGGCATGCTGCTTACCCAAATAGTACTTAGTTTTGAAAACTCAGACTTTGCAGCGAGCAATCTAAGCCCACAATGTACTACTCCTCTTCTTCTAACTTCATCCTTTAGCTGGCACTGATTCTTTTAACTAAAATGGTATTTAGAAATGTGTTTAATAAATACTTAAATGTGGCTGGAAGTCTTTATTTGCTTTGAAATAGAAGTCCTCAATGATGCATCAGTAAGGCTGAGACTAGCTGAAGATGATGTGCTTCATAAATCCTTTGCTTGCTGCAGAGGGATGTTAAATAAATCCTTCTCTTGAAACAGGAAAGTGCATCATCAGACAAAAATCTCCAACTGCTGAAATAGTAATTTTGTTTGTCTAGTTGTACATGTCATGATAGGTCTGAGCTCACTGCTATGTGACATCTTATAAAGGCACTCAAAGTTCCTTATCTTTTGCAGGCATATCTTTTAATACTACTGACTGGGTGGAAGAAAAAAAAAAAAAAAAAGGAAAGGAAGGGAAGGGATGTGGTAGTGCAAGTAGCCTTAAACACTGTCTCCTGATGAGAACCCAAACAATTTGCTGTGGTGGTCAGCAACCCAAGTTTAGTATATCATTTTGCAGTCATGGTGAGAACCCATGAGTCCCTTGTTCTGCCTTTTGCATGTTTTCTCCCAATTGGGTAATGTTTCCCCCCTCCCTGTTTTATGTATGAAATCATGTATATTCATTTCCCTTCTTTAATGTGTATCAATTCTAGAAAGTTCTTTGTTCCTTGACGCCCCATTGGATCCTTCCCTAAGTCCCTCCTATGTGTTGTTCCCATTGGTTCCCTTGCTGTCAACCCTGCCTACTCGCCCCTATCCCATTGGCTGAGATCCCTTTCCCAGCCTTTCCCACCCCCACTATAAAACCCGTGGAAACCCTCAGCTCCTTGGCTCGTTGTCTGTGTCAGTCCGTGTGGATAGACCTTTGCGTGGAGCACAAACGGAGAGTCCCCTCTCTTTACTTTTTCGCCTCTGCTAGCGTGCTTTCTCAATCAGCTTAGAGAGAAGCTCCCTCGGCTGAGGAGCTCGACTCCGTCTGCTGGCGTGTACTTGTGTGTTCCAGTGTCACTGCCGTAGAGTGGACGGGACCGTGCTCGACTTCCGGGCTCTCTTTGAACTAGCATGCAGCTGTTGCTGTTAAAGGAAAGGGAAAGGAAAGCTTTCATTTTGATTAGTATTGATCAGTGATTCTGATTAGCAAATCAGAAAAGTAGTAACAGGTTCAAGCCAAATTTAAAGGGAGAGTCTTCTTCCTTCCTAGGTCCAGATACTTGATTATTTTGTATTTGAACTTGATATTCTTCCTTCACAATTTACGAAGACCAAAGGAATAGCTGACAGCATGGGAAAATCAAATTTTGAGATGAAATCACAAGCAGCATTGTCTGTGGCCACATATGCCTGTGTGAAGTGTGCATTTGTGAGGAGAGAGATCTGTGTGCTGAATTGTTGCCAATGCATCAAAGTTCTTGGGTCACAGAGTAAGTTCAGCTGGGAAATATTTTAGCTTTACATCTTTACTTACCACATGCAAACTGAAAGTTTCATTTGCTTATCACACATCGAAATTCGAGCAGCAATTCATGTGGAGAGCAGAGGACCCACCTTTAATCCAAGCACTCCTCCTCTGCCCAGTTCCTGCATCAAAAGCAGAAGGTACGTTCTCCAACAAAAGGGTGCCACAACCACAGCTCTGGGAAACATTTTATTTCTCTATCTCATCTTTGAAGCAGCTGAGGTCTCTTCTTGCTGGAAGAACAGGGAGGGATGGCACCTGACAGACACCCATGGCACTTTTGTCCTAGTCCAGTATTTCTGCTACATTTAAAAAAAAAAAGCAAAGCAAAAGGAGCATTTCTAAAATTTTTAATAGTATTATGCTGTTAGTCTTCTAGTCAAGAGCAATTTCTGAATGTATTTTATAGTGCTTTGTAAATACTTGACCTTCTTTCTGTGTTTGCTTGCTTTTTTTTCTTTTTATACTCATATAGTTTCAAATAATGGCCCTACAGAGTCACTTCAGATGTGTGAGTGGGAACAAATGTGCTTACCAGGAATGACAAAGAGAACGTTTTGTTCACTACTTCTGCATTACAAGCAGCTGGCTTGCATGGCAGCTGCAGCTGGATCTAGACCCAGCTCCCGGTGCTGCAGCAAGATGGTTTTGTATGCACCTTACCACAAGAAGGTTCTCACTGCTATTAGATGCTGTGCAGATCTTTTTAGCCCCCTCAGAGACAGCTCAATGGAAAGGCCCTGTTGCAGTGCAGTGTATGAAAACTCCAAGCACGTAATTAAATTCCAGTGAATCCCAAAACAGTCAAGGTTCAAGCTGAGGCACTGGTCTCTCTGGCCTCAATCAGCAAAACACTTCAGTGCGTGAATAAACCTACTTTGAATAGTCCTATTGGCAAATCAGTGGGAACTACTCATTGCTTCCAGTTAGGTATAGGTTCAAGAGACTTGTTTGATGTGGCCACAGGGCCCCACAGTAAGTGCTGTCTTGAACCAGAGCCTAAATCCAGTTTACCATGTGGTGCCTTTTTGGCATTGCTGATTTCTTACCCGGCAGTCTTGCTCATTTAGACTTGGACACCTTCATTTCAAAAGCAATGTTAAGCACCTTTAAATGCCACTTTCTCATGATAAAATTTCAGTGATGATTTCCTTTTGGACAGTAATATAGTGGTAGATTTACTCTATAAAAAACTATGAGTTGAAATTCCCTTGAACAGAATTTACAGGATTAGAAGAATATCGTAAACATCTAAAACCACTGCACATACAGTCAGTCATACTCAGGAGATACAAAGATCTCAAAAACTGCCAGTAAAAATGGTGTCTTTGGTAAAATCCTCCTTATGTTTCATCTCCATGTCTCACCTTTAAATACAGCGTAACTAGAATTTTGCCTGTTACCACGTTTCAGCCGAATGACAAAACATAAACGTATTTTTATTAATTGAAGGTGAATTCTGAAGCAGCTAAAGTAGAAGACCAACCTTAGTAGCACACTTTTTCTGCTCTTTTTCCTTCCAGAATGTTCTAGGAACCCAAATTTTTCAAGACCAAGTTTGTTCAAATAGACTGTGCGATGTGAAAGAGCCACTAAATTCATTACTGGTAAAACAATCCTAATATTCCAGCACAACCACTTTGGGTCGTTGAAACTCAAACTGTGGTTGGAACATTGCCCATGCATTAGGATACTCTTCCAAAGCCTGACACTTCCCCTATTTAGATTACTTAACCTAAATACAAAGAGAAAAATAGGAAGAGAACACTTGTGCTTTCTTTTAGAAATGGGTCACTCATTAATACTAGGGTTTATGAGATTTAAGGCATATTAAATTTTACCAGCAAAAAAGAGGCACGTTAGTCAGTTGTCCTGTACTGTGTTATTTAAAGCATATTTCACTTTTAGTTATTGTACCATTAAATAAGCACTGCAAAGTGCCTGCAGTCAGTCAGTACTGTCTGAAGCCATACAGGCCAGATTTCCAGGCACATAAATCCAGCTGAACTCCAAAAGTAGTTTAGACAAACAGAGATTTTATGATATAATTGATAGAATCATAGAATGATTTGGGTTGGAAGGGACCTTAAAGGTCACCCAATTCCATTCTCCTTGCCATGTGCAGGGGCACCTTTCACTAGACCAAGTTGCTCTAAGCTCTGTCCAACCTTTCCTTGACTGTTTCCAGGGATGAGGCAGCCACAGCTTCTCTGGGCAACCTGTGCCGGGGCCTCACCACCATCACAGGGAAGAATATTTTCCAAATATCTAACCTAAACCTCCCTCTTTCTGTTTCAGTAATAATTTTTAATTATGAGCTCTCTCAGCTTCTGTAGGATGCCAGAACTCATTTAACTCAGGTGCTCATGTTAGGTACTGTTCAGTGTTAGGTCTTGTTGAAAACTACACCTCCATTGAAGTATCTCTAGTATCTTAAAAATACTGGATATCACTCTTTGGGTAGTTTCAGATGTGATCAGATAGTGATAAATTTGTACACTGACCTTTACCTAGTTATATGAAAAATTATTTGCTATAAACAAATAAATAAAGCTCCACTTGGACAAATGTAATTGTACATTTTCTTAGGTATCTCTGCTCTGTCATAATAATGTCTCGCTACCCACCAGAGGGAGCTCAGTCAAATGTAAGGGCCTGTTCCACCAATGTAAATTAGTGAGAGCTATTTGAATGGTTATAAATAGATTTAAGCACATTTTTAGCAGTTAGTGCCTAGCTGGATGTAATCTATATTAGCTGGGAACTGTAATGTAGGTGGTTTGGTTTTTTTTTGCTTGAAAGAATACTCCTTTTCTGAAATTATTTCAAAAAGAAGTGTTTGCATTCTTGGCACAGATAATTCGTCAGGAGGTACTTCTTCATACGTGAGTAGCTGGCTTTTATTTTCACAGCCATGGAGGGTACACCCTGAATAAGTCTATTGTTTAGAACAGCATTTATAGGAGTACGTCTGAATGTGCCTCTGTCTTCCATTTGTATTTTTTTGTACTGACATCTAATCAGTAAACATATATACTGAAATACTTGCAGACCAAGAGTACAAAAAGGTCTGACCACAAGACAGTCAAGGTAATGTTAAATGATGTATTTGCTTCTGACTGCTCTTAAAAAGTTCAGAGTGGTTAACTTAATTCAGCTGTCCACACATAGCAGAGGAATGTGAGAGTCAAAGGCCCAAGCTGGGGGAGAGCACTGTGATGAAATGGCTGTGGAGAAGTCTGTGGCCACAAGGCAATCTGGGCTGTGCACTGAGATTTGTCATACACTTGTAAGAAAGTTACAAGACAGAGGTGAAAGTTTTTCAATCACGGAACATCACACTGCTCTCCCTTCATGTGGGAAACTGGGGACCTAGTTCATAGAAGTACCAAACTCTACTTGTGCAGTGAAAGCAGCAAAAGCCCATTACTGAGGATGCAATTGTTTCAGTACTGAAATGCTCTGGCTTCAGTGCAGTTTTTACTCTACATAGGCTATTTATCAAGGCTTTATTTATCTTTAATGCAAATACAGCAGTTGATGTAGAATTGGGCTCAATGACCCTTATGGGATCCTCCCAACTCAAGGTTTTCTATGATTCTATGATTAGCGGAATACAGTCATATCCTGATACTGGTTATTCCTCTTTCTGTAGAAGAACCATCTGCAATGCTCTGGCATCTGTATCGCAGCATAACTCTGTTAATCCTAAATGTAGTTGACAAAAACATAACCTTAATGAAGTAAATATTCCAGTATAAAATGTTTGTGTAAACTAGGCTTGGAAAAGCTTTGGGAAACATCCAAACAAAAGCTTCTTAATGTTGAGCTTGGGACAACAGCCTATACATTCTATTGGTGCAAGCCATAAGCAGCCAGAAAGCAAGCAGTTAAGGCAACAGCTCACTCACCAGTTCCTCTTCCTAGCTGTACCTACTTCCTTTCCGTCACTTACAGTTCTCATATCACTTAACTCATTCTAAGCACCCAAAGCACACTTTGGCATCTGGCTGCACAATTGTTACATCAGCACACACATCCTCATTTCATTTCCCTAATTCCTGTGTTAATATTTAGATAAGATTCAGACAAATAACTAAATCCACAGACCACCTACCCTCATATTTTCTAACCAGTTCAAGGAAACCAAGCATGTGTCACAGCAGGCACCTGCATGCTGGTAGAATTCCTTGCTGCCACATACCAGCACCGAACCACAAAACGTCCCACGTAGCATTTGGAAACCACCTTGAGCACATGGTGATCATCAGACCATGTCATAAGATTGCCAGCCAACTGGATCTGAGCTCTAGGCTGACGCTGCTTACTCAGTGGGGATGGATTGTGGTCAGGGGGGATTAAAGGAACTGAGGTTTAGAACAGGGAACTGATAATTGGTGTGTAGAAAAACAGAGTGACTCATATGCTAAATCTTGTGCTTTCTACAGAATAAACCACATGCAGTGGAGGAAGCCTGGGTTGAGGATAACAGTGATTTGTGAATGGTTGTCATCTTTCATTCATATGGGTATGAGTAACATATGACATTACTTGTAAGGAGCACTGAAGAACCTAGAGGTGACTGGCACTGTCCCAAGCAAGGCAGATTCTTATAAAGTAATCTACTTTGAATTTAAAGTGTCAGCCTGACAGTTTTGGTGTGCACGTGAAAGACCATCTTGATAACTCCCAGTTTAACATTGCAAAACCAAGTGACTCTGTGAAGGAAATGGTGAGGTTGAGGTTGCCCCTCCAACTCCACTTTGCTACCTTCCCTCCCTCCCTCCCTCCATAATGTGCGCTGTCGTGCAGTCATGCAGTCAGTGTCTGGTAGTGTGCCAGAGAAGTCCATCAAGATGGACAACAGGGCCCCAGCTTTTTTGGTACTTGTTCAGCCGTAGTCTTTCATTGCTGCACACCTTCCAGGCCTGTCATGAAGACAGTAGTTTCATTGTGGGTTATCCAAGGATATGTATCACCATATCATCCATGCATGTGCATGCCACGACATTCCACCAGGAGGGAGAAGACCCTCAGAGCTGTGGGTGCTCAGGTATGTCTGTGGAAGTATGAGGATGGGTGAGAAAAGTCATGCCAGCACCCAGGTTTGTCAATTCTCCTCACAGTCCTGCTGGATAGGGCCAGTGCTCTTTCTGTGTCATCACTGCCTGGACTGAACTTCCTTTCCCTGCAGCCCATTTTTTTCCACCATTGCACATCTTGTACCCCCCACAGAAAGAGAGGCAAGACTCCTCCAGACAAGTTTTCCTTGTTCCTTTAGACACTTCTGCATTGTGCATTGATCAAGAAAGGAATTTTAGGTAGGGAAAACCACCAAGTGGCTTCACAATTAAGACTGTGACTAGCTCATTTCTGCAAGGTTTTCTGTGGTTGGAGATGAAGCTGCAAAGGGTCACATGGCAGAGCTCCCCAACCACACAACCCAAAGGAAGGCTGAGAACACCTTTCTGTCCCACCTGTGCCTATTTGTTCCCACTATTAGCAGCATGTAATCCTCACAAAGGCCCAGATGGCAATAAAGCCTCTGGGGGAAGGTGACAGACTTCCAAAGATCATTAATTCACAAAACAGACAGAATAGAGGTAGTCCTGGAAAAGGAAACATTTGGGGAAAAAAAGAAAAAGGCACTGAACTCAGACTCACAGGTCCTCATCTTCCAGACTTTCCAAGTGTCACCCTTGGCTCTGGCTGTTTCAAGACCGCATGAGTCATATCCTTGCTAACTGGAAGCCTTAAACGGAGTTTGTTCAGCATTCTTTATGATGGAAGGAAGTTAGTTAGCAATGATAGAAAATGGAAAGCACAGGTCTTGTTTTTATTTTAAACTCGTGTACTTCACTGTTTCTTAAGTGGTTTGAAGCAAATGCATTTACCATGGTAGTGGCATGCTTACTTTTGCTAACCTGAATAACCTAGATAACAACAAGAAATACACTTTGTAATATAACTGCAGTTCTCACAGCCTGTGGTCACGTTATAAAATTGAACCTTTCATTGGCACGTGATTTCAAAAGCTGAAACAGGTTTCTAAATTCTTGGGTGAAATACAATGTAAAACCATCTTTGAAATAATTGTATAAAACTTGTTTTTATAGCATGATACATACAACAGCACCCAATGTGCAGGCCACTTCAACCAGGGCACAAATCATATTGCCTACTTGGAAAATACAGGATCAATATGATAAATGCTTTTTAAAAAAGCTTAATTTCAGCTATTTAGTCAGCAGAGCTCCACTGTATCTAGAGAAATACTCAGCATGTCAAAATTGGAGACTTACTGAATGAAATATTTCTCACTATTATGCTCTTAATAAACAAATCAGGAGATGGATGATAGACACAGAAGGTAGTTCCAGCTACCTTTACTCTTTTGAACACCTGGATGATTTTCTGGGTTATGTCGACTATGCTACATTTTAATTTAACTTGCCTGTGAATATTTTTGGAAAATTCCATTTCCCTGCCTTCCTGCCTTTGAATCCCACTTCCCCAACTATTTTTTCTTTTAAGAATAGTTTTCAAGAGATACTTTAATTTTTCTTCCTTAGTACTTCTATATCAATTTTACTCATTTGTATTGTGATACAATTTCTCGGAGTCACTGCTCTGAGGCACATGAGCATGCATGCAGGCAAATTCATTCATACAGGGCTGTTAATTTTTTACTTTCACCACAACTAAAAGCAGGAGGAAAATTTGATTGCACATAGCTACAGTCCAAGTTGAATAGAAATCTGACTTGAATTAGTTTGGGATGGTTTAAGAATTTTATATTTATCCAGGCTGGTAGGCTGGACCACACCAAAAATTCGGTGTCTGCACATCTGTAAAATATTTCCTGAATTCTTCCAGACTGGTCAGTACCTACAGGTTAGGAAAAACATGCTCCCTGACTAGTCTCAAAGTGCTGATTGTCACAAATGAGGCCCAAGCTTTCCTTCTCCACCTGACTGTGGCTCTCCCTCAGGTTTTTCTCCCAGCATATGATCTGTTATTTTTCTAATCTCTAAAGCATAGTGGCTGCACTTAAATAGAAAATTTCAAGGCGAACACAGTTATTTGTAAGTAAAGATCTGCTGTGTGATTCATTTGCATCCAAAGCCAGTTTGTCAATAAACTGATTTTATGTACTTTATATGGTTTTCCTTGAATTCACTGAAATAATCTGACTGGATGATGTTTTCAAGGCTAGATAGAAAAACCTTTGACTAAAATGACAAACTATTTTAAAATGAGAATTCTCTTGCTCAAAAGACACAAACACAGGCCAAAAAAGTACTTTCTATATTCTGTGGTCAAAGCAAAACTCTGATTCCTCTTCAGGTTATGTTTCCCATCAGTGGAAAACTCAAACAAGGCTTTTCCAACACTTCCAGGCCCAATATTCCAAGTGGTTTTTATTATGTTTTTTTCCTCTTCAACTTCCACAAGGTACAGGGAAAATTGGATCCTCAGATAATAAGGAAAGAGGAATAAATACAGTGTTATATGGCTCAGGGAGCATCCCAGCAGGAAGTGAGTGCCTCAAGAATGGTGATTTCCCAGGTACAGCAGGAAGCAGTGCCAGGTTTGGATGGTGACGCTGCCCTGGTGGCTCAGGAGGAGAAGTGGAAACAAGGTTGTCCTCTCCAGCTACCTCTTCATGCTCTCCTGCTGCAGTGCCAGGTGCTTGGAGTAACGCAGAGCAGGTTTTCACACCTGTGCTGCAGGGAATACTATAGGCAATTAGCACAGAACAATCTCGGGCAGCTTGTCATTCTTTTTTTGTCCCCTTTGCTGCCAGGAATTGTTCTGATTAACATGAAATTCCATTTTCATAATAGATCAGTGATAACAATCAAAGCTAAAGTTCTGGTGGAAATCTTAAGTTCATAGTTTTCAATTACTAAGACACATTTCAGTACTAATAACACATTAAGTTGAATTCCAAGCTCATGAAGATGTGACAAGCTGCATCTGTCAAGCAGAGTTTAAAATACAAGGTATTCTGAGAACATTCAGAACATAAAAGGGCTTTTCTACGTCAACTTTTAATGAAAAACTGCTGTATGAATAGAAATTGAAGTATAACAAAGATTTTTCAGTTGATCTAAGAAAATACAGAGATAAATAGAGCAAGTAAAACTGACACTTTACTTCCTGGTTATTTGTGTATCATGGAACTCCTGTCCATACTTAACGGCCACTTATGCTTCAAAACAGACCAGAAAATAAGAACAAAAGATCCTCATAACAATTTTACTGACATAGTCTCAGTTGAAACTATGATGAAACTATAATTCTTACAATAATTTTTCATTCCTTGCATGCCAAAAGTACAATAAAAAGGCTCTCAAGTAATCTTTACACTTGAGGAAGGTAAGTTGGATCTCATCTGTTTGCTTTTAATTTTATAACTTGCAAATTATCACTGGCAGTGCATTTATTTGATAAAACATGATTTTGTTACTTCAACTTTAAATGTGAAATTTCTCAGATTTTATACAACAGTGACATGAAATATAATTTTTACCAGTGAGGAGATCTGCTTCAAGATAACTTCCAAACACTTTAGGCATGAGGAAAATAATTTTAAAAGAGTTCACCAAACTAAAATTAACATGCTTCTATTCCATATATTATATTTTCCCTGCTGTATGCCTTAGTATGATCCAAATTTCCAGCACAGAGACTATTTATATAATTTTCTAGTGTGTCCATATCTTCTTAAATTGGAAGAAATATGTTTAGAAAAGAAACCTGATCCACTAGAACATATAATGGGGATAGATTAACTTCAATTACATTACTTGAAATAAAACATCCATTATATAATGGATGAAATATCCATTATATTAAGCTACTGGGTGGCAAGCATTAAATCAAATATAGACTTCTACATACTCTGTATCTGTAGTAAAGTGTTGTAACATATTAAACAGATCTTTATTTTTAAATCTCTTTCCAGCACAGGAACAATCCTGTATGAACTGCCTCACATGAGCTAGTTGGGAGTTATGAGGAACCCTGTCTTTTTTGGTACTGTATTCTGAGCTTTTCCAGTTGCTCCACGCACTGCGTCTGGGCCAGCTTCAGTGTTCGGTTCTCCTCTGTCAGTTCTGCATACTCCTTAGCCAGCTGAGCAGCATCCATGCTTTCTTTTTCCACTTGTTCCAGTCTGGCAATCAGCTCTTTTCTGATAATTATGAAAAAAAACCCAAATATTAAAAATAGCAGTAGGCAAAAATTTGTTGTCATGTGTTAGGTCAAAGATGGGCTGTGGGTTGTTAACTTACTTTGTATTACTTGAACTTGTGTGAAACAAGGACCTAGAAAATTAATTTTTTAGAGTCCTGTTTTTTCCCTTTAAAAGATGAAGCTTCCAAAATCTCTGATAGGTTTGCTGTTCAGTGACCAAACCTGAAAAATGCTGTGTTCATGTGTCTGTATTTGGGACTGCTCAGCAGAAGAGAAGGCTTTGGGGAGACCTTAGAGCCCCTTCCCGTACCAAAAGGGGCTCCAACAGAGCTGGAGAGGGACTCCTCACACAGGTGTCAAGACATGGGAATGGCTTTAAACTGAAAGAAAACAGGGTGAAATGGGATATTGGGAAGAAATTCTTCCCTGTGAGTGTGGTGAGGCCCTGGCAGAGGTTGCCCAAAATCTGTGGTTGCCCTATCCCTGGAATTGTTCAAGGCCAGGTTGGATGGGGCTTGGAGCAACCAGTCTAGTGGCAAGTGTCCCTGCCCATGGCAGGGAGTGGAACTGGATGAGCTTTGAGGTCCCTCCCAATCCAAACCATTCTATTGATTGCATGATTCTGTATTACAGCTGGAGATGGGGTCAGTGGCTCTCACCCAGGAAGAGGTGACCGGTCCAGGGAGATGGTCCCGAAAGGAATCACCTTCCCAAGGCCCAGTGTCTTCCCTCAGCTGCTGGCAGGGGGGCCCTTGCAGAGACTGTCAGCTCTTTAGTGATTATCAGCTCGTGATTCCAGCTCAGTTCTGCAGGGCATCCTCCAGGCCAAGCCAGACCAGAGAGAGAGACGAGAGGCTTGTGTGGCTGGTTCCGCACAGAAGGTAGCTTTATTGTTGGTCCCCTCCGGCGAAGGGGAAAGCCAGGGATGAGAACTCTCTCTGACCCCCACAGGAGCAGAGGCCTTAGCTTTTATAGGGATACAGGGGATGGGTGAAGGCCAATGGGTTACAAAGGATCTGCACAGGGTCTCCTAAAGGATTGTGGGTCTGTCTTTTCTCGCCGTGACCAAAGAAGTGGTTGCCTTTCCAGGGAGTCCTGCTGGGCGATTGCAAAATCTCTTATCTCAGCAGAGGTCCCGCCAGGGCAGGGGCTGGGCATACCCCACAATTCTGTGATTTCTAACGTCAGTAAGAGCTGAACACGCAGTTCATGGTGGAGAATCAAGTTCCTGGAGATGTCTTGCTAATACTTTGCCAGAAGAATAACAATTTATTTTTCTCTCGATACCACATATCATTGAAAGAGAGCGAGGTGTTTTTGTTTGGTTGTTAGATTTATCAGTAAATTCTGTGAAGTCTGCCTGGTTTCCTTTTCTCTACTACAGACAAATCCAGTCAGTAAGTACTAGGCACTGAATCTGAACTACATCTATTGTTTCTATACTGTGTTTAGGCTCAGACCTTAGCCCTGCTGCTGAGGAAGAGTGATACAGCTGCAAACTTGACCCTTCCTGGTCCTCTTAAGTGGAGACACAGGAGGATTTAAGCTGTGGCTTCTTTTGGATGGAGTCACACAGTGCCCTCCAGAGCTGGCCAGGAGCTGGAGTTTCCTGTATAGTATCAACTGAAATTACCTCAGCACAAGTTAAGATAAAAGAGGTCTTAAAACACACTGAAGGCATGAGTAATTCACTGAGTATCTAATTGCTCTCCCCTTAGTCACCCACTAGGCTAGCCTGGTTTCTGGGGTTTTTTTTCCCTTTAAGTCGAAAACTCCGTTACAGGAAGTCCCTTCTGAAAAGTTCTTTTGATCATTCTATCTCAGAGATTAGTTAATCTTTTAACTGTTCATAGTCCTGTGACTTTATTTCTCAGTCATGTCAAAACAATGCTTGTAGATCATCAGTGGGAAGTTGTTAATGCCTTCATAGTGGATAGATTTCACTGCAGTCCTTAAAGGAGCCCTCTTGTCAGCCTAGACCAATGCTTTCAGACAGGAAATTCCTACAGATCAGGAATTCTATTCCCACAGGTCAGAGTATTCATGAAAAAAGAACATTTCTGTGTTTGCTGATCACTTATGTTACTTGTAGCTGCAAAGGCACCACTTAGAGCAGGAAAAATGTAAATCTGGCTTTTGAAAAACACTTCTGTCTAGCCTTCTTTTAGGATCAGTTTGACCTTCCTCTGTCTTTACTGCAGCTTTCAGTGATAGCATGTGTGCCCATGGTTTAGTTGACTGTTTACAGTCACAGTTACCGCAGGTCAAAGAGTCACAAGTTAGAAGAGACCCTTGGCACAGCCATTTCTACCAACTGTGCTTCCCTTAGATAAAAAATAAAAGGAAAAAAAGAGAGAAGAGTTAGCAACTGTTACAGAAATTTTAATTCATCTCAAAGAGGCAGCATATAGGCACCCTCCTATATGTCTTTGTTTTATACTACTGAGGTAATGCAGAGCAGCTATGCTGCAGCAAAGCCTCTTCTTTTTCCTTTCACCAGATGACAGGTGCATTCAATTAGGCTTTTGAGAGAAAACATCAAAAGGGTATTTTTGCTCAGTAGCATTCTGTTTACATTTAACACAACATAGCTGTACAAGTTTTAAACACAGCAAGCCACTAAGAGTTTCATTTCTCTGTGGCTGCGCCATTCTAGATCAACCAATTTTCATAGAGGGCAAGACAATCTTGCTAGACAGCTCTTATTCATGGGCCAAAGGCCATGGAGGAATGATTTCATGTGAGAAATACATTCAGGGACAATGAGGTTTTACAACTCCAGTTGCCTTTTTTTTTTTTTTTTTTTTTCCCAGTCTCTCTGGACTTTCTCTGGAAGACTTTTGTCTCTGGAGAGCAAATCAGAACTTCTGCGATATTTCTTTGCAGTTAGTCTCTGGTGCAATGTTGGACTGAAGGGCTAAATTAAGCTCTTTCAAATTACAGATTGTTAAATCAGAAGTGTCCAAACAAATGAATTCAGAATCATTCTTCCTTACTTTTCTTACACTCATGAGCTTCTTAAAAGGGAGATGCAGTGAACACACTAATAGGTAATCAGCATCTTAAAAGCAGGTGGGGACTTTCAGTACTTGAAAAGGAATGGTACTGACTACTCTGGACTTGAGCCAGGAGAGGCACAGAAAGACAACGTGTAAACTCAGACAGCTCTATTAATGAATGTCAGTCCTGATTTGATGACATTCTGTGCAGGCATGGCTTTCATGCTGCTTTCCAGTAATACTCAAGTAGCACAGATAACTTCCCTCCCCCCTCCCCAGGATTTAGCTTTGCTAGCAAACAAACTCTAAGTGCATTAAAATCAAAATATACTTATTGCTGTAGTCCACACTCTTGTACCTCCCTCACAGAAAGCAATTTCCTTGCACTGAGGTAGTAAAATTGTCCACTTCTGAGTCAGCAGAACCTACTTACTCCCTTCCCATCAGGATCAACACCTGTTTGTGGGATAGGGTGATGTTTCAGGCTAATACTGTCAGCTTGCCACAGATCTAAAATTAGAGTACCAGGGAATTGCTAAATGTTATGAATGGTGTAGTTTACGGAGCTCACAAAAGGATGAGGACAGTAACTAACATTTACATCTGATCTAATCCAAGATTTGAACTTAGCTTTCAGAGAGGTTAGAGAACACCATACTAAGCTCTTGCACCATCTAGACTTTGTTGTGGATGCTTAATAAATAGATGTTGCACTGTGTAATCTGTGTTTTCTGTTAATGGTTACCCCAAGCTTAAATATTAACAGTATTGATAAGGTATTTTCTAAACTAGTGCTGAGGTACTCAAAGCTTTGAGACAATCTGTAACTTGCACTTGAAGTGTTCTTTTTTGGGGAGGGGTTTGGGAGGCAACATTAGTGATTTGCATCATAAACCAATAAACCATAAGCCATGCCAAAGCAGGAGAAAAGCACGCATGGTCTTAGCGAAATTGTTTCTCTTGTTCTGGCCTTAATGACTGAACATGCAGAGAACAGAGTTCCTTAACACTCATATTCACAAGGAATAAATACAAAGAAAAGTGACAGACAGCAGATAACTGTCTGCAGATGAGTGTATTTAGAGATGGACTGGACACAAGGAAAACAGTTTCCAGAATACAAAAAATCAGATTTGTCTTTCCCCCATTGTGAACAAGGTATCCAGGATCATGCATCTGTGGCAGTACAGTATCTTCCCCAACAACTGGTGTGTACTGGTGGCCATAAGGTCATTTTCTCTTCCCATATTTGGCATGGCTTTCACATAATGGGGAATTATAACACATTGTAAGGTAACTGCTGTCTGAGGAGATTGTCCTTGCATGTTCAGAGTCTACTAATTAATGTAAAAACAACATCACTAAAGACATTAAAGTTTGCTTTAATGTAAATGAAAACATGTCTCAGATGCCAACACATAAAAGGTCAGAGAATGACAGAAAAGTTTGAGTTGGAAAGGACCTTCCAAAGGCAAGAACACTTCCTTTAGAAGAGGAGGTCTCCGTATTAGAAAAGCTGTAATTTAATTTCTGGTATTTGGCAAGTAACATATATTTTGCATACATGTGAGATGATGAAAAAACAGGTCTAGAATGCAAAAAATTACTGAGTTAAAAGGTTGCCTTTAAGGTTTATGCCAGTCTTTTTCTGAAGTACCTGGAAGTCTGAAAACAACTTGTCTTCACAGTGTCGAGAAAGACACTCAAGAAACAGTGTACCTGGAGAAATCCTCTTGACTAAAAAGCTTAGAAACAGTCCTACGGTCATGAGAGCAAGCTAAAACATAAGAAAGGCTCCCACAAAATTAAGCAGACATCTCCACTGTATGTCATTTGCCAAGAGAGCCACTGGGATCCTGGATTTTATCAGAAATAGCGTGTTCAGCTGGACCAAGGCAGTGACTGTTCCCCTGTGCTGGGCACTGCTGAGGCTGCACCTCAAGTCCTGAGTCCAGTTCTGGGCCTCTGACTACCAGAGAGACATTGAGGGGCTGGAGGATGTCCAGAGAAGGGAATGGAGATGGGGAAGGGTCTGGAGCACCAGCAGCAGCTGAAGGAGCTGGGGGGGGGCTCAGCCTGGCGAAAAGGAGGCTCAGGGGGACCTTCTCACTCTCCACAACTCCCTGACAGGAGGGTGGAGCCAGGTGGGGGTCAGGCTCTGTTCCCAGAGAACAAGGGACAGGGTGAGAGGAAATGGCCTAAAGTTGTGCCAGGGGAGGTTCCGATTAGATATCGGGAAAAAACTTTTTAATTGAAAGGTTTGTCAAGCACTGTAATGAGCTGCTCAGGGAACTGGTGGAGTCATCATCCCTGGAGGTGTTAAAAAAACACGTGGAGGTGGCACTTGAGGACACAGTTTAATGGTGAACAGAGAGGCGGTGCTGGGTTGGTGGTTGGACTTGATGATCCTAAAGGTCTTTTCCAACCTTAACAATTCTATGATTCTATGTCTACTGTAATGTGTAAAAGAAGGAAAAGAAATCATATCCATGGCCAAGAAAATGAATGATCCTAAACCAGGTGGTGATCAAATGATATTTTCTGTAGAGTTATATTAGAATTGTCTGGGGGAGGAAAAAGAGATAATCAGCCAGTGCTAAGAATATAAGATAGAGCTAGCAACCATGGCAACTCTAATATTTAACTACATAATCCAGGGTCATTATCTAGTAATAGCAATATAACAAGTGCTCAAAATAACCAGCCATCCCATCCCTTTCACCCAAAGTTAGATACCCAAAACCATCTGTTATGGAAATACGTGTGTGTTTCTGGGACATAAATTAAATTACATTCTGTGCCCTAAATCTGGTGTGTTCTCGCTTCCACACCCTTTTCTTTTCTTTTCAAGCATGTCTCCCATTCCAGAGTGTTTTTTTCCCTTGTACTACGTATTGCTGGCATAAATGTGAAGAGTTTGAGTGAAGATAGCAAACAAAGCTATGATTAAATTAGCAAAAAAATCTACCCAATGTACTTTCAAATTCTTTCTTCCTTTTTTGTTCTTGAGTAACTTCTTTTCCTTTCCTTATTTGCTTTGTCCTTTGATTTTCCCTTTTTTGAAACTGCAACCTCTTTTTCTCTTTGGCATTTCCCATTTTCCTGTGAAATACTTGTCATCTTCTCTCCCACTGCCAGCCTAGTACATTCTCTTGCCATCTATATTGCACAAAAGAAAAACTAAGTAAGCTTTGTTCTTGCCTTGATGAAAAGCAACCCTTGTCATTTCACTTCACTGACTTTTTACTTTGGCCATACTTGATGTTCACATTACAAGTCAAGCTAAGCAGAAGTAAAAGCCTTTGAAAATTTGTAAAAGATTCAATGCTTTTCACTATTTATAAAACAATACTTTTCAACTTTCTATTTCTTAAAAAAAACCCCATATATATATATAAAATATACCTGCATATATTATTTCATGTGTGAAAGGTTACACTGAACTTTGGTGGTTGGAACAAAAATTGTTTAAAGTAGAATTATCTCTATTCCTTTTTTTTTTTTGCTAAAAAGCTCTAATACTTGTACAGATATTTATGTCAGGTTAATATTATTTCTTCCTCCTAGCCAACAAATAAAAAATATTTGCGCAATCAATTTTCTGCTTTTTTCCTGTCAGTCACAGCCTTCAGCATTCTGTGTGTACTATCAGCAGGCACCACAGGTACAGAAGCTGCCAGGTGGGACTTGTCATTGGAATGACACAAGTGAATTGATCTGTGGAGAGAAGTTGGGAGCACTGGCAAGGGTACCATCCAACAGCACTTGTGATTGCCTTTGGTAAAAATGTACACTGAAAAACACTATAAAAGCTGTTTGTTCCCATTAAAAGGGATGAAACTTGATCACTGTCCATTTTATCAAAATAATATTTAAGAGAAATAGACAATAGATAGCAGGTGTAGTAGGCAATTGGGAATCTTCATTTCCATACATTCAAATTCAAATGTAGAAGAAGATGCCCACAGCAGGGGCAAATTTTAGAAAACTGTAAACTCCATGTTTTCAATTTGATTATAATTGATTTTTAGGCTAAAAGCTTGTGCATCTCATCAGACTTTTTAGATAAGTTAAAGCATCCTTCCCTTCTAAAAATGGAATACTCAATACTTCCAGCGATAGGGCAGCCAGGGCTCTCTGGGAAACCATTTCCAGTGCCCCAACATCCTCACAGGGAAGAATTTCTTCCTAATATCCAATCCAAACCTACTCTCTATTGGTGTAAAACCATTTTGCCTTGTCCTATCTCTACATGCCCTTGTAAATAGTCTCTCTCCATCTTTCTTGCAGGCTCCTTTCAGGTAGTGAAAGGCCACAGTTACAAGGTGTATATATAAGTATATACACGTCTAAGTATATACATGCATATATATATATATATACACACACACAGTCCAAAACATGCATGCCACCCCAGCCATTCTAATCCACTCTTCATTCAGTATATGCTACCCCCTAAACTACTTTTAACTCTCAAACTGTAAGTGCTGATAATGTTTTTAGACATCAATCAGTGAACACTAGAGCAAAACTCTTTTACTTCTCACTTACTCCATTGCCTCCACACTTATACTCCCTTTCTATCTAGCTTTAGATAAAAATCAAGGCTAACGTGTTCAGGTTTGTTTGCTTACATGTATGTAAAGTTACACGTGTCCTAATAACTTTCTAATCCACCTTTCAATTTCAACCAAACTTCATGTGGTAAAGAGGTCCCAGTTAGTTTCTGGAGGGTTTAATAAAAACAGATTGCTACAGAAAGGAAAGATAGCCCATGGGGAAAAGGCAGTCTCATGAGACCTGCTCCAAAATACTACAAAATGGATAATCTGCCTGGATGGAAGAGTTATAAACAGTACACATCTGGAGAAAAAACACCTTCAGCTGGTACTTGCAGCTTGTTAAACCTCAAAATCAGGCAACCACAGTGCACCAGTCTGTAGGAAATTAAACATCTTTGATCCCAGTGCGGTAGGATCACTTTTTCAGATTGAAACACATGAGAGGTGTGAAAAGTGCTGCCATGATATTTGTCATGTTTAGGCACTTCACAGCTATACAGCATGTGAACACAAGGCAGCAAATATGTAATTAGAAGGTACACAAGACTCACAATAATATAATTCCATTTGTTGCCTTATTCAGCCATTCTTAACATATGTTTATGGGAGCATGGAATTCACAGAACAGGTTCAGCAAAGATAGCAGTGGTGGAAGCTTCCTGACATTGTTCCACTGTTGACATCCATTGGTGGAATGAAGGAAAATGCCAGCCTGAAGCCCTTTAATTCATCCAGGATAAGCACCACTGAGAGGCTGACCTCTGGGCTCAGAAGTTGATTAGGATAGTTGTGAGTTCAGGTTAACAATTTTGTGTATGTACCTGCTGTTCTCAAGAAGCAAACCATTTCTAAGTTAGCTAGTACCACAGATTTATCGATTAAAAAATTTTCATTCAAACAGCAATGTTTTTTTAATTCCAGAAAATGCAAAAATATACATGAATGTCTCATTTTCATGGCTCCAAGCATTCTTCATAAATAGGCATAACTGATTCAGGGATGTGCTAATAATAATAATAATAATAATAATAATAGTAATAGTGGATTTATATTAGACTCTAAACCCCAAATGATTTAAGGCTACCTTTGGTGTTTATACAACTAAAGTCAAGCACTTAAACAACCATTTAATATTTTATACTTTGCTTGGATTTCCAGAGTAGACAAAGACATGTGGTTTCCACTGAATTGATTGCCAAATACATATGTGAGCAGCTTATATTAGACAACCAAATTTGAAAAATCATTGCAAATTTTTAATAATTAATTATCTTCCAATATTTTTTAAAATACCAATTACTTTTGATTGGTCTAGTTCAATTCATGATGGATCAAATGGAAACACTGCAAAATGATGAATCAAATGCAAAATGCATTTTCCCATGACATTCGACATCTTCTTTTTTAGCTTTTGTTCCAGTCTGTCAGCATCTGAGTGCCATACCAGGTCCTTCAGTGGAAGGGGATTTGCAGTGGGAAACTTCAACTAGCTTTGACGCTTCAGGCAAAAAGTAACTATATTGTGCCTATAGCCATCAACCTGGATAAAGACATCTCACTTTCTTACCCTGCATAGTTTGGATTCAGGGAGTTCTTTGGCTGTCTTGTAAGACTACAGGATTTTAATATTTTCCCTCCCATCATCTTGTTTCTGCAGCTGAAGATTCCCATGGATGCAAACTTGGCTGAACTGCAAGGTCAGCTGGGCAGAGATTTCATTACTCACCTTCTTTCCTCTCTCTGAATTTCTTTTTCAGGTTTCTTGGGGAAAGGGACCAACAGCCACAGAGTGCACTTTGCCATTAAATAGTCAGGCAAAAGATGACAGGGCTATGACTACAGGCCATAGACAAGAAAAAAGTCTCCAGCTTATTCACTTTGGGTATGAACGCCTGAAATGCCAATGTATATTGAACCAGCGTACACAAAAACAAAGCACCTCACAGAAACATGTTTACTAACATTGTCAAGTATTCGAAGCCTAAATGAGGATCCATTATGTTCTTCATTAAAGCATGCAAAGTTTATTGAAAAAAACCTAAAATTGAAAAGGGGACCTGTACCAGCTGAACTGGATTGTTATATGACCTAGAGGCTGTCAGTGAAGGATTTAAGGGACATCCACAAAGCTGAGGGCCCAGAGCCCTTAGTGGCCTCAGTTGATCCTACAGAGCAATGGACAACTTGTGCTCTACTGTGACCATCAGGCAGAGGCATGAAATCATAGAATCATAGAATGGCTTGGGTTAGAAGGGACCCCAAAGATAATCCAGTTCCAACCCCCTGTCACAGACAGGGAACACCTTCCACTAGGCCAGATTGTTCCAAGCCCTGTCCAACCTGACCTTGAATACTTCCAAGGATGGCACAGCCACAGCTTCTCTGGGCAACATGTGCCAGGGCTTCACCACCCTCACAGGGAAGAATTTCTTCCCAATATCCCATCTAGCCCTGCCCTCTGGCAGTGGGAAGCCATTTCCCCTTGTCCAGTCACTCCAGGCCCTAATAAGTAGTCTCTCTCCATCTTTCTTGTAGGCTTCCTTCAGATACTGGAAAGCCACAATTATAAGGTATGTATAAATAAGTATATACATATATAAGTGTATATGTATATAAGGTCAGAAAATACAGTGTTAAACCTTCATGTTTCAAACATGGTTTTACAAAGAGAATATACAATAATAAATCCTTTGGGAAAGTTACTCACTTTCTTTCTTCCAGCAGGGCAATTTCTTTCTTGACCTCATTGTACTCTTCTGCTATTTTGCAGTGCTGTTTATACACCTGCATAGATTCCTTAGAGTCATGGCAAGGTGGCAGAGGCTTTAAGAAAAAAAAGAAGAAGAAAAAAACCCCACTGTTTTTTGAATGAAATATTTGTTAAAACCCCACATATTTTGAAAGATACAGTATTTATCTAAATTCCTGTGAGAATACCTAAAGAATTTGTTCCCTTAACTGCAGGAAATGGCCAGCTACTCCTAGTGATGGCCTTTCATGGAAGGAAAAAGCCCAGAATAGTTCCCTGCATAAGAATATGTGTAAAACTTCAAACATTGTAAGAATTTTCAGAACTCTCCTTGTCAGCTTTGCAACATATCTCTGAAGATTTTTCAAATAAGGATTTCTCCCTTACCTCCCTCTTTTTCAGCTAGAGTGATATGTAAATGCTAAAGCTGATGCATTGGTCAGACCTACCACATACATCTTTTCACTGCAGGAAATGATATCGTTGCAGCAAGATCAGCCTTTTTTCAATGCACACTGAATGTGATAAGTATGGCAAATAAAACCAATCTGTCCTAGGACTCCTCATGTGAATTTCATCAAAGTTCTTGAAAATACATTTTAGTTAAATGTAGGCGCTTTTTGCTCCTTAAAAAAGAATGCATCTTAATTCAGGCTTCAGGCTTGACTGTCACATTTTGGTTATAACACTTTCAGGAAGTATTTTTAAGTTATTCACCATGAATCTATTGACTGTAAATGAACTCGAAATAGCACGCTTGAGCCACATGTTTGAAGTAAAAGGAAACACTTAAAATAGTTCCTTTACTGCCCAGTTAAATAATATCCAATTGAGTTATTAGATTATTAGTTAGTAGATTATTTTGCATTTTTTTCTGTCCTACCCTGACTCTTCCGTGTAGTATAATATTCCCTTAATGACATTATTAGGAAAATAAAAGCACAAGTAGTCGGACTTTTCTATTTATGATCTTCTAATCCTTTGTTTTATCTAAACTGGAAATTTAAATTTTACTAAGCATATTCAGAGTCAAAGATTAAAAACATTTTTGTTCAGGAGACAGGGTAAGCTGGCTTCAGACATAACCCAAAGCACAGATGTAAGTAATATATGGACCTTGCAAGTACTTGTAGATGGTATGTGATTCCTCACTGAAATTTTAACACAGATGTTCCATGTTCTAAATGTGAAACTGTTGCAGCAGAATTGTTTTGCAACACATTGTTTCATCCTCCTTGATCTTGGAGATTTTGGAAACCCAAGGAAAAAGACAGCTCATTACTTGATGAATCTAATCCCTAGAAAAGGGCTTTTAATTGCATTTCAATGTGGATGAGCAATAGCACCATTCATATAGCTACCCAAATAATAAGCATAAATTTAACAAGACTGAATATAGAAGTCTCAGTGCTCTAATCCAAGAATGCAGGGATGAGCCAAAGCAGCATCTCTGCTATCTACCAGAGATCAGCCACCAACAAGTGCGTCACAATAAAACAATTTTGAACAGTACCAAGGGGAAAGTCCCCAAACAGTGATACTTCAAAAGAAAAACACAGCAAAAACAAAGCAAAAACCACCTTGGATTTGCTTCCAATTTAGTTTCTGCTAATCTAGCTGGTTTAAATCAGTTTAAAAATTAAAACAGTGTTCAGTTTCTATATTCCAGCTTCCCACTCAAAAGATATATATAGAGAGCTAAAAATTATCTAGTCATGCTGAAACTTAGTATCTAAGTCTCACTTAGAACCAGTTGCTGACTTTTAAACCCCTTCCTATTATTGTTTCCTCTTCAGTGACGTTTTTTCTTACACTGATATTTTAGCACTTAAATTAAACTTAAAACAAATTGTACAATCAGTTTACTAATTTCTGTTCATAAAATTATTTTCAATTTGTCTGATGGTATTAAGCACTATATCAAGAACCTTTAAATTATTAGTGTATTTTTCTTTTAAACATAAATGTGATTATGTTTTCAAATGACTAGTATCATTGGATCATATCATAGAGTGGTTTGGGTTGGAAAGGACCTTCAAGAGTATCTAGTTCTAGCCCCTTTGCCATGGGCAGGGACACTTTCCACTCAACCAGGTTGCTCCAAGCCCCGTCCAACCTGGCCTTGAACACTTCCAGGCATGGGGCAGCTGGAACTGGAGAATTTGGTTTGCTCCTCTGTAATTTGAAGACTTCTAAGAAAGGTTTCAGAGATAGTATCTACAGCATCCGTGAGTAATTTCTGGTCAGTAGGATATGAAACAGGCTTATTTAGCAAACACCTTCTACTGCAATAACATGGGAAAAGGAGAGATACAAACCTCCATTCCACCAGGAAGGACTTTTCTAAATGTCTGAGGCCAGGCAATGGGAAGTATTGCACATACTATCCAATGGCATTCCATGAAGTCTGTATAATATTTTTATGTTAAGAGATGGCTAGTTTACCGAGGTGACTAATTTCAGAAGGCCTTAATAAAATTCAAGTTGCAGTATGGGTTTTTATTTACTCAGAAACAAACAGCCATACTTTAACTTCCTCTTAGGACAGCCTGAGCTTGCTACTTCATGAAGTACCTTGCCTGTCCATAAATTAATATAAATAAAAGTATACCTGCTAGACAAGCAAAAAAAACCCTGCCAAAGTAAGTTGCATTAAATGGCAACAGTTGCTACTTTTCATCCTGTTCATTTCAGGCTTCAGTGTCATCCACCCTCATTTTCCTGTGTGGGCAAAATATGCACATGCAGCATCTCTCATTTTGCTCACAAAGCTAGTACAAAAGCTACAGCTGTAAGTTATACTGGTGGTCTAACCTATTATGCCTGATTTTCAACAAGGTCTGATTTTTCCTTGTATTTTGTTGAGTAACTCACTGTAATATTGATAAATGTTCTACAGAATCCAGCAGGTAGACACTAAGACATCCTCTTATAGACCATCCTGTAACTGCACATATATATGTAGACCTTTACCAGACATATGCACTGTTTATTTAGACTTTTGTTCAGAATCCAGATATGAAAGGTGTTGGAAGATGACATGCAAAGGCAGTTCATGAAGAAATAGGAAATCACAGAATGGTTTGGGTTGGAATGGACCTGCTTTCCTTGTAGGAGAGGTGCTCCATTCCTCTAATCATCTGGTTGACCTCCTCTCTGCCTGCTTTTTAAGGCAGGTTGAAGGAGGTATTCTAAATAAAATCTTTGCTGGGGGGACACAGAATGACAGTTTTCAGGTTTGATTTTTTTTTTTTGCTTCACTCGTGACAAATTCTTTTGCCTTGCCATATGAGTATCAGCATTCCATATCCACAAAAGCTGTAGAGTTGACAGTGCCACTCAAGCGTTCAAAAACTTTAAGACAGTTGATTTTCTAATTCACTGAAGTTTATTTGCATTTACATGTTTGTTTAACTGTGAAAAAAAATTAAAACTTTCTCCTGAAAAAGTTGAAGTTTCAAGAAAAAAATGTATCAGGCAGTTTTTCCAGCTCATGTGAACTTGTCTAGAAGTCTTCAGCACTGGTCTAATTAAAGAGTGGTGTCTTGCTTTTTGCAAATTTGGTAACTTTCAGCTAAACTCTTCTGGAAAACTGGAAAATCCAATGCCAATGTTTTGAATGTGGCCTATGTTCCTTATATGGCCTTGTGCACTCCTCTATGATGGAAAAAAACACATTGTGCCAAGCAAAAATAGCACATTGCAGCTACTTTTTGTTGTGCAACTGGAGCTCTTCCACCAGTTTCAGATACCTATTTTAGGATACATCTAGTCTAGTCTAGTTTTACTATGAAAGTAAGCAGTTCTCTTTCCTCCAAATAATTCAGGTCAACTGGATGAGAGCAATTGTGAGTTTCGCTCTCCTTCCTGGGAGATTTTCCATTCTTTTCTAACCTTAGTATGATGCTCTGACTTGGTGAACATGCATACATGTTAACATACATGCATAACATGGTCTTACATAATCTAAGACCAAAGTTATCACAGCAGCATTACAGGAGACTTGTCAAGTTCATAGGCAATCAAATCTAATTATAGAGCACCACAGTGCTCTAGGAATTCTCATGGGAATCAATATATATTTCAAAAAAATATAGCATCCTCTTTAAAAACACAGTATACTTTTAAACTTTCTGAAATTAATTTATGTGTCTAACAAGAATCCTGGCATTCAGTAGAAGCAATTAAAGTTCCAGACTAAACAAGGTTTCTGCTAAATGCTTATATCACACACAACACACTGCCACTTTCATAACTTTTTCATTACATCTGTTATATGGGCATTCTCCACTAAAGCAAGAAAAACTATCCTTTGACTTAAAAACTGATGTTATAAATGGTTGGAGCTTTTTCTCTGTTGCAGCAATTTTATAGTCATCTAACTACACAGATTTGTAATACAAAATGTGACATAAATGTTTCTCAAGCTCACAATTTCATGAGAAGAGTCCACAGAACCATGTAATTGTTTTGTGTTGGAAAGGACTTTAAAGATCACCTTGTTCAAACTCCCAGCCACGGACAGGGACACCTTCCACTAGACCAGGTTGTTCAGAGCCCCATCCAACCTGGTTTTGAAAGATAAAGAATTATAGAACACCCTGTGTATCCATATGTGACTTGTGTTCTTCCCTCTTCAGGATCCAGCTCTCAGCTAGAATAAAGACTTCCATGGAGAACAGAGAGATGAACTGAGCAAGTCACAGGAAGGGTTGGGACGGGACAGACAATGCAATGGGCATAGCAATGCAGGTACTTAACACTAGATACCCTCCTCTCCATTCAGTGACCTAAACAAGGCCTTTCATGCTGATGTATGTTTCTAAATACTGCAGATAACCCGCAGTAAAGTGTCTGTCAGAGGGGCCACTATGCAGCTAATCAAGGAAGTGCCTTCCAAGGACCTGTCCAGGTTTTACACAAGGCAAAGGTTAAAGTTTCCCAGTGACAGAGTGACAAGTGTAACCAGCCTAACCTTGCTGCACTACCCACCAAATGGCTCACACACAGGAGAGGGGAAAAGACACCAAAGCCCAAATAAGCAGGTAATGCTCGTCAGTGGGAAGAGAATAATTTCCAATATTGCAAACAAAAGGAATGGAAAGCAAGAAGTTAATTAATACGAGTTTTGTTTCACTGATAACTTAGCAGGAGGTTATTTTGGTTGTGGGGGTTTTTTTTAAGAATAAAGCTGCAAATATAGCTTAAGCTGCTCTGTCCTCATATGTAGGGCTTTCATGTCTGGTTGACCACATATCAGTTTTGATTTAGAGTAGTTGAGTTATTTTCTTACAAATTGCTTCTTGGAACATGTAGAAAAATGTAACATTCAAAAAAGTAATTTGAAAATAAAACATGTTAGTCTGAAGCTAGCTCGTACATCAGAATACACATACTGGTCATTTTTGTTCTTCAGAAAGAAGCTGCAAATACAACTACCCTTTAGTAAGAGTTCTTATAGAGAATTAGCTTTTTTACTAAGTCTCCTAGAAAGACCTTGTCTCCAGGCAATCCCACCTCTACCTCTGTAGAGCTGGGTGCTTGGACAGCAGGGTTTGTTACCCTGCCAAGGGAAGGCTGCACTGAACTTTGCCCTGCCATCTGATACTGCTGCCCAGGGAATAGGTATGGAAGGATTGTGGGAGGAAAAGTGGGACCACTAGGTAATTCTGCTCAAATAGCCAAGTTGTCTGCCAGGGCCTAACATAGGAAGACGAGGGCTTGAAGCCTAAAACAGAGGTGCAAATTGCTTGGTACTCAGGCTGTGGTCCACTGCCTGCATGCATAGAATTCTAAGGCTCTGATTTTCCAAGTGACTCGGTGAACTTACATAGCTTTCAAGCTGCTTTCAAAATCCAGCTTAAGGATCAGCTAATTTAGGCTTTTTGTTTGTTTGTTTTTAAAATAGGTTTCAAAATTTTCCTTTGTATGCTTGAAACCTGAAAAGTTATTACTTTTTTTTTAAGGTGCTTATTACAATATAGCCACCTAACCTGGATTTATAGTTTGCTTCTTTAAATAAAATTCAAATGTTTTTGACTGTATTTATGGCACAGTAATGAAAATCTTGTGGTTCTAAGATATATTTTTATTATGAACATATGTACCAGCATTGTTACAAATTCAAGCATTTCAGGCTGCTATTGCTACAGTTGATTGAAAGGTTCATTTACATGACCCTTCATGTGTGTGCTCTATATTAATGCACTTTGGGACAGAAAAAAGCATGGATGGAATGACAAGGGATACCACCATTCACTACTTCTGTAGGTCCTAGGGAAGCCCATGTTTACTTGTTTCTGTAATACAGGAGCTACCTGTTTCAAAGCTGGCATGAATCGCAAGCACATGCCATACAGTTCTGACAAACCCTCAGCAATCTGGATTGTAGCAATTGAAAAAAACCACAATTAATAAGAAATGTAATGAGGTAAATGATTACTTTGTATCAAAATTTGTTTGACATTTTAAAGCGATCATAAATATTGTAATTACATAAAATAGGTATCACATGAAGCTGTGATGCAGGTTGGCAAAAGCAAGGAAATTCAAGTTTTTATTGCTAAATTTGAATGCAATGTTACCTCTCCATCAGCTCAGAACCCTGTGTTGACTTAACTGCCCTTGAACATAAAGGCATTGAAATATAAATATTCACATAAGCTTGAAAAGCTAAAGGATGAAGTGCTACCACAAATGTTATACTTTTAAGTGGTTGAGTCAGACAGGTAGTTCTCATAAGTTATCCTTTCAGCTACCCTGATATTACCAAGAGAGTTTATGAAAGACAATAAAAAGAACATTATATGAATCAAAGCCTTTGATTGTTTCTTTGATTTTGTTATCACATTGAGATCATGAGAGTAAAGGAAGGTTTTCTTGAAAAAAAAGTCAAGTACTTAACAGACCAATAGGGTACACTTAGTGGGATTGTGTTAGTTTGTACTTAAAAACTTCTATTGAAGAGCTATTATTTATCCAGCACACTTGAATGTTTCCAGAGGAGCATTTTCAGTCTATCATGAAATTCCATATTTAGAGTATATTATAGGTTCCAGAAATATGGGTCATAAAAGTCCTAATAAAAAAATCATCACTTGCCCGGAAGAGTACTTATATCTATGCTAGTAATTTTGTTTTTATGTATCAATAGCAGCAACAATAATCATACTTTTCTTTTTAGAGCAACGTTCACCCAGTGATCTTAATGGTCTTTAACAAAAAAGGTAAAATTTATTAACTTAATTTCAGAGATGAACAGAGCGATGAAGAAACTCCAGGATTAGGCAATGTGTCACTGATGGAGTTGGAAGCAAAATGCAGGTTCTTTACTTTCAATTCAGTGCTTCAGCCATGAAATATGATTGCTTTTCTCAAATTCAGTTCTTCTGAGGAAAAAGAAGTACTGATCATGTTCGCTGGGCTGGAAGGTTAGTGGAATAAAGAGGTTAGCATCCTACCCTGTTCCTTTTGTCCCAAATCTTAAGCAGTTATTAATTCCTACTTATGCCTGAAGAACCTGCACATATCCTCAGGATGAGAGGGATAGAGCAAGAAGAGTCTCTGTCATCCTCCATTCCTTTCTCAGTCATCCTTTTGATGAGAGCAGCAGGACAGAAGCATCAGCCCTTGAAGTCAGCAGCCCTCCTGTGTTGTCTCACGAGTTGATGTGTACAGGAAAGATGACATTATTGGACAACGAATGGTCTACTAATACCTTTCTCAAGTTACAGTCAGGAAACAAATGCCTTCATAGTGAAATATCAGAGGAAGTTGAAATGCTCCTGGGAAAACAGATGATCTGAAGTAGTCTACAAAAGCCAGCAAACACTCCAGAACCACCACAGAGGAAAAAATAATCCCTGGATGCAGAACAGGCTTTGCGCCTGGTGAACCATGGAGCTGCCATCAACTGCTCACTGTCCAGTATATTAGGGGCCCATCATCCTATGCTGACAAATCAGACTGGTCACAAAACTGTTCTCTTGGAATGCTTCTGAGAAAACTGATGATATCATAGTGCAGCCTGCAGGCATTAGAATATATAATGCCTGTCTCATTCCTTCTCCCATCAAATGAACGAGAACTCTCTTCATTGCACTGCAGCAGCACTGCAGGAATTGTATAGAAAATCTTAAAAGCAGGCAAGATTGTTAAAATAGTAATTTCCCTGCAGTTGGACTAAAAATGTTAAATTAAATTTTCTGTAGATCTTGAAAAGACAATGTTTTCTTCTATGGATATATACGGTCTTATTAAATGCTTATAGGCTAGAAAAGCACCACTAAAAACTTCCACCTTAGTATAACAACTAGAGGCTATTTATAACAACAAATATAGTGAATGTGAAGTAGAACTGTCATAACAAAATAAAAGTTTACCTGCAGTTGCTGATCTAGTTCTGGAAAAGCCAAAGAGAAGTTTTCAGGGGAAGCATCATCTAAAAGGTAAACATGATGTTAACAGTTATTGTGTACCAAAGAGGGGATTTAAAGTAATCTGTTTGATGAAGTTCTATATTGCAAATATGGACAGTAATATCTGGCTCCTGAAAACACCTCCATCTTATCTTTTACACTTGAGATGCCTGACTAGAATCCTTGAAAACACTAGTGGGTTGGTAATAAGAAAAGTTTATTTTGGAAATACAGAAAGTTTATTTTGCATTGCAGTGATTAAGAAACAAAGCAGTTAGTCCAGTAGAACATGTGATATTTTAATAAAACAAATAAATCTAAACTGTCTTTCTTTCTGAGCTCTCTCCATTACACTGCTAAGTAAAGGACTGTCTTAAAGGACTTTAACCTATCTATTACAATCCTTATGGGCTAGAGTTAGTTCAATCACGACAACAAACCAAGCTGTGTTTTTATTTGTTTGTTTGTTTCTTTCTTTCTTTTTAGTACAGGCTTCCAGCAAAGGTGGGACAGATTGTGCCAGTTATGTCAGAGTTGTGATGTGGACACCTGCCCACTAGCTGGACTGAGATCAGAAATATGAATCACACTTGGTAGCGCTGCTGCAGTATTTCTTTCTCAGTGACTTTCACACTCTCAGTTTTGCATTGGATTGTGATGACTGTTTATTTATCTTACTACAGGTTATGGGAGGTGAAGAGAGTGTTACTATTAGCTTACAGTCAGTTATTTGTAATGTGTCAAAATTAAATAAGAATGGCTCTTACAGGAGAAAATTGCTAACACAGTTCAGATCCTTCAACCTGCTGTGTACTTGTAGACTTGAACACAGCAACAAAACCCCAACAAGATCAAGAGGCCCTCGTATCAAAGCAGGATTCTAAAAGAGTACAGACTAGGATCTGAATTATTTGTCAAATATTTGATACCTCTTTCTCCTAGCCTCTGTGGTTATACAGCAGAGGAGCTTAGGGGGGAAAAAGTAAAATAAGTCACCTTATCCTATGAAGAATAAACATACTGGCTAACACATGGTCAGAGCCTTACTCAATAAAATAGCTAGAGCTGGGTGGCCTCTGGGAAGAGATGCTCAGAGAAGAAAAAAAAATATAGTCATACAAAAGCAAAAGCTCTTGAACTTCCTCAGTAAACAAAGTGAAGTTCCTGTATTTTTGTGGAGTAGTTGTCTTGGTAGCACTATCAAAAAGCCATACCCATGTCATGTGAGTGTCCCCCTCCTTTTTTCACACCATATGCCAAGCATGTCCATTCTGGAAAATACTTAAATTGCTTTAATTGTATAGAATTGTATCATGCTAATATGCATGTGTTTACCTTTAATTTGCTATTGCTTTCTTCTAGAACATATAAATAGACTAATATTCTAAAAGGAGATAGATGAATCATATGGCAAGGCTAAAAGGAAGGACAGAATAAGACTCAGTCTGACTAGGGCTACAGCTGCTCTACGAGTATTTGGCTGAATAGCTGATAAATATTCTGACAGAGATACTGGACCAGAGTCATGGATGGCAGTTAAAACTGCTATTTGTTTTGACAATCCAGCAGTATGATCTTTGGTACAGTAGCTTTATGGAGGGATCTTGAGCATCTTTAAAATTCAGAAAAACATAGCAAAAGCAACACTCCAAATTATTAAAAAAAAAATTTGAAGAAACAGCAGACAGTAATTACTTTTTCACAGCATCAGTTATTAATAAGAAAATAAAATTAATGCAGTGTCAGAATATTGGAAAATAAATTGGATTATACTCTGAAAAGAATCAGTTAAAAATTTTGGAAGTACTTTATAAAGGATGGAATAGAGAGAGAAATTAGTGTAGAGGAAATCCTTTCAATAAACAGATGTTCCCTGCTTATTTTTTGAACTCAAGTGACTGAGTCAATGGTACTAAAAATAGAATGTACTGGTATCCTAACCATTATGACATACCATAGTACATTTTATAATGGGCCTGCCCCAGCATCTATTGAACAGCTGCTAGGGGTTTTTTTTAGTTATACTAGTTTAAGACTTGTTTAAATCATCATCTGATGTGCAGAACATCATCAAGAAATGCTACAGACTTCAGTGCTTTGAAATTATCCTGAGTTCCTAATTCTCTTAGGCTCTTTTGAGTATTTCGGCTGAAGTATTTAGATTACAAAAATTAACAGAAATCCTCATAGCGAACTGCAATCTTGTTTTCCACAAAAAGAACAACAAAAGGCTTTCCCCACAGCTTTCAGTGAAATAAATTATTGCCTCAGATCAGTCCTTATTTCACTGTTGTCAAAGTAACAACCACAATAACAATAAAAATCACTTGGTAATAATGAAACACTGTAATTTCACACAAGGGGAAAGCAAATGAAAGCAGTCATTCACCTCCTAAAATTTTTTGAGGATGTTTTCAGAAAGTCAAGGGGAAAGACATAAACTCTTGCATTTTTTTCCAAAGAATTGCTATTGCCCTTACAAGGCAGAATACTGGGCGTTATGCAGAAAACCAGTCAAAATCACATTGACTTCTAGCCTTAAAAATCTATTGACTCTGAAAATCAGATACAAGAAATGTCTGAAATGCGAATGAAAATATTCTGAAGATCAAAACATTCTCAAAACTATCTCCTGATCTGTGTTTATCTTCTGCTCTACCTCTCCTTAACTAGAAAACAAAACTCTGAAATACCTCTCTTTTCCCCTTTTCTCAATTAATTATCCATTTTTAATGAGTATCTAGATTAGTATAAGGAATCATTGGTATAATTAAAGAGCCCTTTTATAATAAAGTTAGCGTCTTTTCTGTACCACAAAGCCCTGAAAATATCTAGGCTGATTCTTCACCAGCTACGAACAGCATCTCATCCCTATAGTCATTACAAAGAAAGACATAAAGAAAAATTATTTATAATTCAAGCTGGATGTTGAAAACCTATTTTGTTCAAAATAAAAATATTTTAAAAAATCAGAGACAGAAACTCACTGCACCTGAAAATGGGTCAAGATTTTGGTCAAAAGGAAACAAGAAAGGACAAAAAACATACGTGTGTATATTATGGCCACCCCAGAAAACTCAACAGCACTATCCTGTGATGCAAAAGAATCAGATCAGGGACTTCATTACAGCCACCTAAGTTAATGTATCTGTAACATGATTTCTAAGTGAGTAGCATTTCCTTATTTCCCATAGATCCCAAATCTAATTTTGAAGTTCTATATTTAAAAATGCCCTAAAGACCTATACCCTGATTAAAACCCATGTATTTTTAACCAAAGATTCAGTTCATGTGCATGAAATAGTGTGATTTTCATGTCTGTTTCATCAGGTTCATGTGCTCACTTGGTTTGCTGCTGACAACTGTCATTTGTAACAGAGAGCATCTGAACTCTACTAACATTATCTTTGTACAAAAGGCTCACTACTTGCCCTGAGGCAGCTGATATATGCTAATGTTGCACATTTAAAAATGAATCTTGATTTCCAGAAAGCATCACTTATTTAATCATGTTCTGGTCTCCTGGAGATTCCAGTATCACAGACCTCCATCATGTAGTCAAATGAGAGAAATCCTTCACATGTTGCTGTCTGACTGACACCATGTTTGGCACAATGAAGTGTAATACCCAAATCTTTTCCTATATGGCTGTTCCATTTAACTGAACTGTGAGCTAAAGGCTGTAAATCCTTTAAAAACAACATCTGATTCACTTGCAGTATAATCTTGCAAGTTAGTTTCTCTATGATCTTCAAAAAGACAGAAATAGAATATAAAAATTTAAATGTGTTGAAAGCACATTAAGGTTGCTATATCAAGCACTTGAAACTTAGGAAATGCCAATCACAGCTCTGCTTCCTTGAGTAACTGAGTTATGATCCAGTATTTAATTATACAGTCAGGTACTATTTTTTTTCTGCTACATGTGTGGGCCAATGTATTCAGATCTCTTCCTTCTAAATTAAAGAATTAAATTGGTAACATAAGTAGGTTGCGACCCTGTAAGTGGATCACCCCTTGCACAGGAAAAGTGCTCAAACTGAACTGCAAGCACCACAACTTGCACCAACAACAGAGGCAAACTGCATGTCAGGGTCCAATCTTGGTCCTGGGAGGGCTGTGGGATCCAGCAGCTCTGGGGCTGGGTACTGACAGACAAGCATAGACTCATCAGATTCATCCTGGAAGGCTGTGTGGCTAAGTGACTGCGACTTGGCACTGCTTTGTGGAGCTCCAGGGCTTCTATTCACAGCCCTGCCTGACATGACCTTACACAACCTCGCAGTTACCTCACTCATAAAATAGTGGGGAACGGTCACTGCCCCACCCAGGAATAGGATGTGAAGGCTTGCTCAATAATAAGAGTTGTGGACCTCCCAAAAATAGAAACAGTCCATAACAGAAGAGGTAAGAGCAAAATCCTTCTACTTCATAGAATTTCACTCAAGCCTAAGCATCCTCAGATGAATGTCCCTTTGACGGTATATCACCTGATTTCCCATCTAATTCCCCAAGGACCGAGCCCTGTAGGCTGGGTGTAGATTTAGGAAATTAGCTCTATAAATTTTAGCCATCCTCACTGGTTTTCAATCAATGTGCTGGAAAGCCTCTGTTGCCATTACAACCAATATGACACTGGGGTAGAAATTTGAAAGTTGCTTTTGAAGAAGCAACCAATACAAAACAGTCTTGCATGATCAACTAGAAAAGCAAAAAATTCCTTGTAGTCACTAGGATAATAAGCATAAAGAGGAGTAAAATAAGTAATTTTGCTATGCTTACAAAAATATGGCACTGTTCCACTGTCTGTCAGGTTCATCAGAAGATGTATGTTTTGCCTTTGTTGTTAGTGATTTTCCTGGAAAGTCAGAGGTAGACTAATTTCAAATTAAAGAACTCACTAACAATTTTATATCCTGTCATTTATAACTGCATACCATGAGCAAAACTTCTCAGCTAGATTCAAGCTTTTATTCTAGGAGGCAAGGAGATAGGAACCTATAAACCTTCCCTTTGAACTATTACACAAAACAAATCCAGCTGTCTAAATTCCATGAAGTTCATATATTTGTAAGTAAGATTGATAAAAAATTACGACACACTGAATTTCACTGGTTAAATGAAATTGATGCTGACAAACTACAAGGAATTTTCAGCTTTGGAACACTTATTTGAATCTTGTAACACCACATTCAGTTCAAGCTGCATTAGTTTCCAAGTGATGTAAAGTTGGTTGAAATAACATGTTTCCAATTCATTACTTTAAAATGGTAGCTTAAGTCAAACTGTTGCAATACAGTGTGCAGACCCACCCTGGGAAACGTGTGTTAGTGAACTTGAGTGAAAGAGCCAAACATAAACATTTATATATACAGGAATAAGAGATACACAATAAAACTGTCTTCGTATATAGCACCTGCTGATGGGCTGCTCCTAAGACTTTTAGGGAACTGGTTACCCTACTCTCACATTAAAAATACCTCACAAAGCTGGCCAGAAATTCAGTCATCAGGTGTTGACTGACAAATAATGTAACACAAATTATTTCTTGTACACTCAGGATAAGCCAGCTCTGATCTTGTAGGTCAGTTAACACAAAGTAATTTCTTCTCATGAGCTGAGAGTAGTTTTTCCTTTCACTGCTCCTCACACCCACTGCTTGGTTACAATCCTAGCCAGTGAGATAATCACCACCCAGAAGAAGCATTCCATTTCCTCTTTTTATATCCAGTTATGCTGTCAGTTCCTCCTAGTAATCAGTTGCACAGCCCCCGGAAGGAGGATGCAGCCTTTCTTGGCTAAATGTGTCACTGTGCCTTTCAAGTGAGGTAGAATTTAAGGAAAAGCTTAAGTCTGAGAGATTTCCTCACCACTTAGCCCTTGTGAAGAGCTTACTGTATCCTAGCAGTGCATGAGCTTCAGCTGATGCTTTACTATCACACATCATGTAACTCTTGTTTGCACTGAAAACAAATATCCTTGTCAAGGAGAAAAAAAGGTGAAAAAATATAAAAGAGTAAGGGGGAAAAAAAAGCACCTGCTAAGGAATACCTAAAGGTCTATCTGTTGAATGTTTTTGTAGCTCATCTTAAAAAAAAAAAAAAAAAGTTAAATACTTGTTTGTAGTCTCTTGATTCAACTATGGTTTGCTGGAAATTTTCACACCTATAAAAAGCTTATTTCCTTTGCCTTCTTGAAATATATCGAACATGAAAATGCTTGAAATTCTTATAACATAGTAAAACAATAATGTAAGTTTAGACCTCCTGGTATCCCCAAAGGGATGTGATGCAGATGGGAACATGGTACTCACTCTACTGGTTGCTACTTTTTTATGAGTACTCATGAAGATTCCAGACTGTATACTGCAGGAACATTTGTATATATACAATAAAGGATTCAAAATGTTACCAATTTTAACATTTGGAACAATTTAACAATATTTAGAAGAAAAAGATTACGTTTCTCTAATTGAGTTTATTTTTGTAAACATTAAGAGAGAGGCTGGAATTATTAGCAGGATAAAAAAGTAAAAAATAAAATATGATGCAATGTTAAGGAAGCTAGGCTTCCTGCCTTTCATGTCCCCTTCTTCCAAGCTATTCAGAACCTTGTCATTTCCTACTGCCATCTCTTGTCACAAACCACTCTGCTCTCTTTGATTTTCCCATGGTCTCAGCTTTCCCTGACTTGGTTTCAGTGTCTCACATTAGCATTCTTTTTCCATAATTTGTAAGAGCACTCCCCTTTCTTTTACATCTCTCTTCAATACCTATTTGTGCCATAATTCCTGCAAGCAATTTACCATGTGACTGTATCTTGAGAGATGTGAATGATTCCTTACTGCTTTCTGTAATGAAAATGTAATTACCGGGTTATTTTAATTTATGAAAAAGGGCACATAGATTATCACGTGTTTCTTTATATTCCTTGTCCCAATCTTTCTTTGTCACTCATCTTTACGAATTGAAAGTTAGGTTCAATAATATATGAAGACTTTTGGTTTTTAATTCCCTTGCTTAGGGGATGAGATTGTATTTTAGTATTGTAGCTGAAAATTAATAGTACACAACAATTAGCTAGGAAAGATAATGCATATTCTAAAATATTTTTAAAATAGAAAATTGCATTCAAATTGAGATTCTGTTCACACAAACCTCAGGCAGCGACCTCACACATTATCCTACAATGCATAGAGTCCCATAAAGCACTTGACATCAATAGGTTTCAGTCGTCCGTGTACCTCATGCCATAAATACATCTCAGCCCTGACTCCAAGGCACTCACCTTTAGCAAAAGCAACAGACAATTTTTATGTGATGCTTTTCAGCTTCCCCTTGGACTTATTTCATTCTGGCTTTCACTGTTCGGCAACAGCTCTCTGGTCCTTAGCAATATTGAAGGTGCAAACTAATAATATTTATCTACTCCAAAGGGTCCGTGTGTGTACAGGGTGTGTTTGGGGAAATTAATACTCCCTCAGCACTAGCTGATAGGATAAACATCAATGAAATTTCTGCTGCTGTCTCAGAGAACATGCCATGTGGGGCACCTGTTTCCTTGAAACCTTTCACCAAGCTGGGCATGTGTGGCACTTTCCAACCTTCCTCCTCGAAAAAATCTCTTCCTGTTCTAGGCTCATTTAAATTTGTCCTTTTACTTTTCTTGTTTTACAATTTCACAAAATCAGACACACTGCTCATGCAGGTAAATTTGATAGTTAATTACAGTCCTAATTGCATTCCACAAACCACTGAAAGAAAGTTAAGATTGAACCTGTCAATCTAGTGGGTTTAGTCTAATGAAATTGTTAATGGAAACATTAAAAGGTATCAGACAGGGAAACTGATCACATGCTACCACTCAGGGAAAAAAATCCATCCATTACACTGGACTAGGTTTGATATTGTAAACACTGGTAAGTTAATGTAAAATTTAAAAGCAGTTGTGGTTTAATAAAAGCATTGTGGTTTACTCCATAAATTAAACTGTACCTGGGGAATCATTGAGGCTGAAGGCAATTCGTATTGGCTTATCAGCAGGTACCCTGGCAGTGGTGATCATGTGGGCACTTGAGTCAATGCTTTTACTTGTTTGTTCCAGCTGCAATAATACAAAAAATATATTTATTACAGAGCATGTGACATCATTCAACAAATGAGTTTTAATGCTTTTCATGCACTCACAGCTGCCTTTCCCATTCTAGCTAAGCAATGTTTAGAATCAAAGTCAAGGGAGCGCCATTTCACTTTTTCATTTAAAAAGAATTTAAGTGAAATTCAGTGCAGAGACTGCTTTTATTTTTGCTATTTATAGATTAGAAAGAATGATGGCAAAGGAAGCTGCCTCTCTTCTCACCTGCTTGCTCCCCGCCATTGCCCCTTCAGCAAGCCTTGACTCGTGGCAATGCTGCCTGGTTCTGAAGGTGAAGAAGGAAGAAGGGGTGGGGAGTTGAGAGTAACATGACCCCAAGCCTGCCCTGTGATTGGAACCGTGCACACCACTCCACGTGGTGTCAATGAGGAGGCACTCATCCTCCTACCTTCCACCCATACCCCCCCAGTCCAACTGTGCCTGCAAGTCACGCACTTCATGACCAAAAATTCATGGGGTCTCCAAACCTTGGTGGTGATTCTTCAGTGGAAGCCTGTGCAGGTGTAGGGGTCTGTCTGCATGGGTTTGGCTCCTGGGTCAGGACCTTACTCAGCCCTCCGTCTATTCTTCTGAGACCATCAATTCCAAAAAGTGATTTTACTGTGATGAAACCCTGTCCATTAAGAAAACTGCTAGTTCATTTCAAATATGGCGCTAAAGAATTGTTGAGCAACAAAAGAATTAGCTACTTTTGATCTCTAATAATGTAATTAAAACATCTCTGTGCCCTGAAAAGTTGTACTCTGAGCTCTACTATGTATATTTAACCTTTCGAATGAATAGTTTTGGTTAAACTCTATTGAACACCTGAATGCAAACAATCTCCTTGATTATCTAGTACAAAGCTGCTAAAATTCGAAGATACTAATCTTCTGTTTAGCACTATGTGTGGAGAACGTGAAGTCAGTGGGACTTCATGCATGCAAAAGATCTACCCATAAAGAAATTATTTTAGGACTCTGGACTGCTATCCAGCACGCATTGTATTCATACCAAATATGTGAACAATTATGCTTTTAAATTACCATTAAAACTTCTCAGGGAATTAGAAAAAAAATTCATCAGGAAAATACAATGAATTTACTAATTCATTGTCAGCAGACAACAGAGTATTTAGCTAGTGAAAACAAAAGCCAGTTTCCTAAGCCAATAGCCTTGCAGTTTTTCAGTAAAGCAGCTATTGTATTGCATGAAAATTCTACCAAGTTGTTCTAATTCATACTGAATTATTTGGCAATCTCAAACAGTCAATAGAAGAGAACACTATTTCAGGAGTATCATCTTCCTTGGTGATACACAAGTGAATCAAACACTTCTCTGGCATCACTGCCATGCAATCAGATCCTCAGAAGAGGATCAAATTTGCATTGGGTCCATTAATTTCACCATTTCTTGTTTATTTGTTTTGTCTCTCTTGATATTTAGCTAGCAGAGTGATACGGTTACTTGTTATTTGAAGTGCATAATCTTTTCTTATAATAACAACAAATAATCTAAATTCCTTATTTCAAATAAATTTTATTTGAAGCTGAAAGAGTCTCCTTCTGCTAGTATACAAAGGATATTAGGGACTGCTCTTAATTCCCCATTACTAGTATTCAAGACCCACAAAAATTGAACTATTATCTATGGAGCAGAGGCAAAGAAAAGCCAAATAAATTGCAGCCATGTATGTTTTTAGATTCAGGAAAAGACTCTTGGAGTCAACAGAAATATTTTATTTTGAAGTGCATAGTATCAGAGTAAATGATTTTTACCTTCTGAGCATTGTTGATCTCTTCCCCACCCTCACTTCATAAGAAACATCTGAGACATCTCATTGTTTTTAAAAAACAACAGAATTACCAATGCAAAATTCTTTAACATATTTCCCTTCCTTACTTCCCCACACAAGATAAAGAAAAAAACCCTCAGAATGAAGAGATTTTAAGTGATAAGCAAATCCTTAAAACAAGGCTGTTCATCACTCTGTGCTGTTGGTACACTTTCCCTGACACTGACTGACTATCTCAAGTGGTCTTGCACACAAGAGTATACTTCACATTTCACATCATAGCCTAAGAAATGAAAAAGGATGCATTCTGCTAGAGTTTTTAAAGTTGCCATAACAATATTGCTACAAGACTGTTATTTTATCCCAATCACATACTCTGTGGTGTTCAATGTTTTTAAGTTAACTCTTTTAACCATCTACTCTGTGAGGGCAAAAATCAATAACCTCTCAGTAAGAAATGGTGAATTCTATCAAAACACAAAAGAAAGTTTTCATTTTATTCTAATTCAGAAAAAGAAAACTCATCTTTATACACAGCAATTACCCTGTTAGCAATTTTTTTATATTGCATTTATGCCTTCACTCCTTTTTTTGAGAAATCCTCAAGCTCTTCATCACAAAAAGCAATCACAAAGAACAGAGAGGGATGGAAGAAGCCTGTGTGCAAATAAGGTGATTTTAGGAAACATGCAGACCAACTACCCCCAATTCCCCACATGCTTTCTCCATGAATGAAGAATAGTATCTCTGTAGACAGAGATGAGAGTGAGTGGGCAATCTGGAATTTAATGAAATTTAATGAGCAGCTCTTTTCTTCCCAACAATTGCCTATAGAGCTGGCTGGCTGCTGTTCCTCTGTAAAAAAACCTGCAGCAGAACTCAGATTAAATGCTGTTATAGCTTTATGGATTTTTTTCACACCTGTTGCCTTACCTCACTTAGCGGAGTGTCTGCACTTGTGTAATCCAGGGCCAGCCACTGCCTTGGCTTGTCGTTGCCTTTATGGAGTAAAGCTTCAATAAAAGAAAAGGCTGCACCTGCTGCATAGCAACAAACTGACAAGGTCTGAGAAGCTGAGACAGCTGTCAGGGCAACATGCTGCTACCTGCACTTCCCATAGGCTTTGCTGACCCAAAAGATAACCCTTTTCCACTTTTCTCCACAACTCTGCTTTTCCTTCCTCTCCTTGCCAGGGATGAGGGATTATGATGCTGTCACACTTCAGGGAGGAAAAAATCCTTCTGTCACAGGCATTATTAAGCAGCAAACTGTGGTGAGCCCAAGATTTTTAATTCATTAGTCCTGGCAAACCTGAAATACAAACAGACTTGCTTCATAGGACAGGAATGTTTTCAGCATGACCCAATCAGTGTCTGTGTCTATTCCAGCAAACTGGCAAAGATAGCATGACTCCAGTCAGCAAAAATGTCTGCAGCTCCAATCAGCTTGGGCTGACACTGCCAACTTGGACTGGCTACAAGCACACTCTCAAATGATAGCAGTGGCTATCAAAGCTAACAACAACCGATGGGCTTGGCCTCTTAGGCTTAGTCAGGTTCATGTTGGCTTTGGCTAAGCCACGCTTGTTTAAGAGAAGCCACTAGCCTTGCTCTTCTGAGGAGATAACAGGCAAATCTCAGCGTAGGCTGTAAAAGCAGATGTATTTATGGATCAGCTGGTGATGGTGGTGATAAATGAAGCTGACTCAATCAGAGATTTGACTGAAGTCGGAGGATTTCCTAGTGTGATTTCAGGTAGCTTTTTTTTTCAAACCACTGGCAAGCAATTTAATAGATAAATCTTGAAGTATTACAAGAGATTAATTTCTTCAGCTTAAAGTTTTATTTTCTGTTGCCAGACAAGAAAAGTTTAATCCCTGTCATGCACATGTACTGCCTACATGACTTCTTTGATTGAGTGCTACCACTGTCACTAGAACAAATGGAGAAAACTGGAGAACAATTACAGAATGATTTTACAGAATATCTTTATTGTTTAGTGCTTGAAAAGGAGGTCTCCTTCAAAATGTGTGTGAAGCTATATTTCATCTCTAAATTCCAAATGGAAAGAGTTTATCTAACCCAGATCTCTACAGACACATTCCTAGATTCCCTTGGCTCAGCTGAGCTATAGAGAGGTTGCAGGACAAATTAAGACATAGAGGTCTGAAGTCAAATTTTCATCCTTCCTCACTCTCTCACCTTCTGGCCCTAGTCCAGGAGTGATCTCACCAGGGCAAAACTCTGGAAGCTAGCAGTTGCCCTTGTGGCCTCAAAAGACCTTTTTTATACTTCAAAACTACTAAACTGCAAAAATATCCTACCCACACTACCTTTGCCCCAGCAATGACCCGGGAAGGCTTCAGACAGCTACACCATTAGTCGGGTATCTCTTGAGATGGTCTTTAACTGCAGTGGGATTTCAGAGCTCTGGCCCAAACAGCTAGTGGAAAGCTGGACTGCACCTATGACTACACTGACCATTTTCTCTTTTCTCTATGTGTTTCTGAAGAGATTGAGGGTTCCTCCCTAAATCTCTCCTTCAGAAGGGGCAGAAGACAGATTTGCCTCTGATCACAACCATTACTGCAAATAACATTCTACAGCTCAATATTACCAGCAGTTGGTATTGATCTCCAGCTCCACATCGAATTACTGTGAAAGTATTTGTTGGAAGATACAGAAAATCCCGGCTCCAGTGGAGCCACAAAAAATATTCTGCATCAGTTTTCATGGAGCCAGGGTTTTCCCCAAATCATAAGATACTTCTTTGTATGGACAGGTGGTATTCAGATGGGATGAGTGCCTTCGTTACATGCCATTACAGTAAAGCCTAAGAAAGGTTCTCTACATAAAATCTTGACAGGCAGAATTTCCAGTAGCCATGACAGCAAGGGTCTTGGACAGAAATGTAGACTGAATAGCACAGGGTGTTTTTTTCCAGATGGCTCTGGCACTCCACATTTCCAGCCTGACACTTCAGTTGCACTCAGTTTAAATAGCATGTGCCTTTGCAAATTAAGTACATCATCATTTTATGTCTTGTAGCCACTGTATCCATGTTTTTTTAAATTTCACTGTTTCTAGTTACATCTGTATTTTTCACAGACTCATGGAATCGCAGAGTTTTTAGGGCTGGAAGGGACCTCTGGAGATCACCCTGTCCAACTGCTCCTGCCAAGGCAGGGTCACCTGGAGCAGGTGACACAGGAAAGTGTCCAGGTGGGTTTGGACTGTCTCCAGAGAGGGAGACGTCACAAGCCCCCTGGGCTGCCTGTTCCAGTGCTCTGCTCCCCTCCATGGAAAGAAGTTCTTCCTCATGTTGTGGTGAAACTTCTTGGGTTTCAGTTTATAGCCATTGCTCCTTGTCCTGTCACTGGGCACCACTGACAAGAGTCTGGCACCATCCTCTTGGCACCCTCCTTGGAAATACTTGGATGGATTATTGAGATCCCATCTCAGTCTTCTCTTCTCCAGATTAAACAAGCCCAGCTCCCACAGTCTCTCCTCATAAGAGATGCTCCAGAACCCTCATCACCTTTGTGGCCTCTGCTGCACCCTGTCCAGTATCTCCATGTCTTTCTTGTCCTGAGGAGCCCAGAACAGGACACAGTTACATGCTTCTGTGAAGCGTGCTGCCTCTGAAAACTGTGAATTGTGGGCTAAGATCCAAAACTGCACAGACCAAAAAGCCCCCGATTTGCATTTAAGTATCAGCTCTGTGCTTTACACAATGATTAGTCACCTGAAACTACTACTTTATGGGAGGTGGCATATTTTTAAAATGTGAGACTATTATAGCATTCTGCATACAGAATGCAGAAGTTGAAGCATCAGGATGAATGATTTGACTGTAATTGTTTTATCATCTATCTATTCTTGGGGTGATTGTGCTAAAACTCTCAACAGCATGGACTCAAACAGCATATTTTAAAAAGTTCTTTGAATTACTTTAATAAGAGTAAATAGGGAAGAACTCAATTTTAAACAATAGGGAAATTGAAGTCTAGGATGCTTCACTTCCTTGACTTGCTCAAATTAATAGTCCAAGGCATTTGGGTAGAGATAAATCCCACATTTCTTACTTACTAAAGAGGTGATTAAAATAATTGCACCAAAGCAAGTTACTCTCCAATTTCTTGCAACACAAAAAATACTTCTCCCTGACAGGCTGCACATACACCTTACAGTCATCTCTGTGAAAATTACAGAATGCTGATAACTCCAGGGGTTTTTTGTGTAGGAGCATAGCCTGCCCTGTTCCTTTTTCAGTATACTCTTAGTCATCAGGTGCCTGGTATCCAAGCAAAATTCTTTCAGTCCTGCATCACATTATGAAACTGGTGATGTGATAGAAGAGGATATCATGTTTTATTAGTCAAAAACACCTTAAAGGAATATACTCTAAATTAGGAACACTGGGACTTACTGATATTCAGTAGTGGAAACATGCAAATTTGCAAAAAGTTTTGGGATGAAGTATCAGTTATTCTAAAGATGTTAAAAAAAGCCAATATCTGCAATCTAATAAAACACCTGTTGCCTTCACTTTTTTAGCGTGCTACTTTCAATTCCTCTCAGTGTCCTACTAAAAGTAGTATTTTAGTAGCATATGACCTCATTCATGCTAAAATGGTGTTTCACAGATTACCGGTCACTATTTAAAAATACACTTTAAATATTCTAGCATATGGAAGATGTTCCAAGAAGAAATGAAAAAAAAAAAAGTATTGCCTGAAATTGCACACAGAGCAAAATCACTCACAATCCAACATCCCATATCCTGACAGCTGGAGCAACTGACAGAGCATTAGTGTTCTTAGGTATTACCTCTGGTCTCCTTGCCTAGGTAGTATTTTAACACAGGTAAAATAATGTACTTTCCCCAAAGCTCTACTCTCATAAATGGCTGAACCCCATCAGATTAAATTAAAGCATTAACACCAGCAGGAAAAATACATTGTGCACCGACTTACAAAAGAGGACATAAGCTATAATTAATGGCAAATTGATATGCAATAGCTGAATTAACTTACATAGGATCACACAGGTCTAATAAAGGAGATTGCTGCAGAGAAATTAGAGATTGGCTTAATCAAGGTAATGCAGATTTACAGGAGCTGACCCAGCAATTTTTACACCTGCCTTAAGATCATCTGCAAATAACTACATTGTGAACTATTTGAAAACCTGACTGGTGAAAAACTCCATCACTTCCACAGCAAACTCCAGGCAGAAATTGTGAAAAGCTAATTCTGCTGAAAGGAAGAAAACTGAAGCCTTTGAGATATGATGCTACTGAAGACCGTTGCATAACTCTGCATGGAAAACAAGATGAAAACTGTAGTTAGAAATATTACTGGAAAAAGTTCACTACTTTCAGAAATCAACAGGTGCGAATTTACACACTTCCCTCACATCAGCATAGAGATGAAAATAACCTTTAGAAACTAATTTTGGGAAAAATGATGGTGGCTCATCTCAGCAGGGAACGCTGAAGATACAGATAGACAGTATGCAGCAATTCACTGGGAGGTCAGCAGCTGAATGTTCAGAGCCAGTATTGGCTAGCACTGGCTGATTGGAAACACCAGCATTTAAACAAAAATGCATTAATTTTGCTTACCAATTGTACAGCTAAATTACATTCAGCTTGGTCCTAGAAGAGAAGGATAGTTCTCTCACATCCATGTAAAATGGAGTAATCACTCCATTGCAACTGGACTTGCTGTTCCTGAAGGAAATGCTTAGCTTACCTTTTTTTAAGAGCTCACCTGAATAGGACACTACAAGATATTACAGCCTCACTTGTTGATGATAGTTGAGGTCATCATGCTGTCATGGGTACATGCACAAGACTTTCAAGGCAACCACACTCTTTCATGAAGCTTTGGCGCTCTAAGGAAGAAATCAGTATGCAGAAGAATGTGGCAAAATCCCAAACAGCAGCTGGTATTCTGGCAATACTCGAAACCTCACTACTGATTCAGCACTGAAACCATCTTTGGTAATACTGCCAGCTGCAGACACAGAGAAGTTTAGAAACAACAAAACCTATAATATTTATTAGCAAAAAGAATTCATTAGCAAATGCAGCTCATAATAGTCCAGGAAGTCCTCACACCTTCTCTAGATATTTATCTGCACTTTCAGTCCAGAGAGCCAACTGTATCCTGGATTATATCAAAAGAGATATGACCAACAGGTTGAGGGAAGTGATCCTCCCCACCTGCTCTGCTGTCACGAAACTCCGCCTGGAATGGAGTCTCCAGCTCTGGGGCAGCCAGCATCAGAAGGACATGGAGCTGCTGGAGCGAGTCCAGAGGAGGCTGCCAAGATGATCAGAGGGATGGAGCACCTTTGCTGTGAGGAAAAGCTGAGACAATTGGGAGTGTTCAGCTTAAAAAAACAGAAGGTTCCAGGGTGACCTAATTGCAGCCTTCCAATACCTGAAGGGAACCTACAGGAAAGATGGAGAGAGACTATTTACAAGGGCCTGGAGTGACAGGACAAGGGGAAATGGCTTCCCACTGACAGAGAGGAGGTTTAGATTGGATATTGGGAAGAAATTCCTCCCTGTGAGGGTGGTGAGGCCCTGGCACAGGTTGCCCAGAGCAGTGGTGGCTGTGCCATCCCTGGAAGTGTTCAAGGCCAATTTGGATGAGGCTTGAAGCAAGCTGGTCTAGTAGAAGGTGTCAAGGGTGTCGGAATGAGATGAGCTTTAAGGTCCCTTCCAAACCAAACCATTCTATGACTATGATCTTCTCTCCCTGAAAAGTTACAATATTATAACCAGAAAGAGCAGTATGATAGATGTATCAGGCATGTGACTATCATACAATGACAGGATATGGGTATGTGAATTTATCTTGTTCCATAGAATGAACTACATTAGACAAGAAATCATATTTAGTCTGCCAAGATAAATTAGACAATTTCAAAGACTATCGTACCGAGGCACAGCTCCTGTCCAGAAAAAAAAAGACTGCCAATTTTCTTCAAGGATACTAACAAGAAAAAGTTGGGTAAGGACAGTAAAGGGCTGCTTTTTCAGAGGGGGTTAAAATAGCCCTTGAACTTTGCTTTTCATAAATGATCACCCTGAAGCTGATGGCAAGTGAAGGGCTAAGCAATACCATTGTGTCATTAGTAATACCACACTTTTCCTCTTGTCACAGGAATTTAATAAAGAAGAAGCAGGTATTCTTGTGTTCTAATGTACAGGACTAAACCAGTCAGTCATATTAAGACTCCAGAATATTCCAGTATTAACTGACCCCCTGCAGAGGCCCAGAGAAGCTGACTTTAGTCATGGGATGGATTGTGCTGGTGCATCCTCCTCCCCAGGCTTGACTATGATCTAATGCTCATTAGATATCAACCTTGATGAACTGTACCTGGGCCAAGCCCCTCTTGAGCTTATCAGAAACATTATTCCCAGGAAACAGTGGTGCCTAGTGAGCACCTATTTTTTTAACACACAGCCTTGGAAATTTATTTTTCTTGCCCGAATAACAGCCCAAATGGAATAATATTTTTGTTACTGAACCTTCAAAAAACGTATTGACCTGAATTGCAGCCAGGATGAAAAACTGCTATGACTAAGGCCCACTCACTTTGAACTCTATAAACAGTTGTTCAAAGTGAGTTGTTTGGAGCCTGCAATTATAAGGGGCTAATGCATACTGATGCCCGCTCTCTATTGATTCTATGTTGGAGGTTAGGATTTTTCCTTTTTTTTTCTTTCTCTCAGGGAATTTTCTCCCATTTGTTGCCTAAGAGATGGGAACGATGATACTTGGGAGACAAAAGATGCGGCTGGGAGAAGGAGGAGGGGGAAGGGTGCGGTTTGCTGCCATCTCTTGGCTGGGGAGCTTCCTCTTGAGACATGCAGACATACCACAAGATTTTGGCTGGGGGGTGAGGGACTGGGGTCAACTCCTCACTCTCTCTCACTCTCGGGACCGAAGGGGAACGGTTAGGTTGGTGCCACTGCGAGGAAGAATTTGTTGCCACCACAGAGTTCAGCCCTTTACTGCTTCTCCTATTGTGGGTGAGCCTTTGCTGGTAAGAGTGGCCATTGTACTGGGACCTTTTCAACATCCAACCTCACTGGGAAGGACCCTCACCATCTGCTTGGGTGCCCCAGGGGAAAATCTGGGACCCCGACCCCCTCCCCACTCCAGAGGTAGCATCTCCCACTGCTTGTGGCAGCTGCCCGCAGCAGCCCATCTGCCACCACCCAGCCCCGCTGTTTCCTGTTGCTGCTTCGGGCTTTTTGCTACACTTTAACCTGACAGCTCCTGCCCACCCACACACCCTGTGGTTCCTGGCACAGCTCCAGAGTTTTTGCTACACTTTGTTTTGCCATCCCAGGTGCGCTTGCCTCTGCTGCTCCAGCCTGCTGCTCTGCGGTTACTGCTGCAGCCCATTTCACCGTCTGGAGGGGCACCGGAACCAGCTGCCCTCCATTAGTTTGCTTTCCTTCTCTCTCTCTCCTCTGGCCTGAGGTGCCATTAACCGTGTGGAGAGAGGTGACCGAGCTCGCGCCACAGCGCCCCCTGCAGGCGTGGGGGAACCATCGCGCCCGCCCTGCCCGGCCGGGAGCCACCAGCGCCCCTGCCGGCTGTGAGCGGAACTGCACCGAAGGGGAAAGGGCCTGACAGCCGAGAGAGGCTGGCACTGGGTTCCTGGTTCTGTTTGTTGTTGCTGCTGGTGGTGCTGTTGTTTGTTTTTCTTGTTATTTATACTCTAGTAAAGAACTGTTATTCCTTTTCCCATATCTTTGCCTGAAAGCCCCATAACTTCAAAGTTATAATAATTTGGGGGAGGGGGGTGTCATATTTTCCATTCCAAGGGAGGCTCCTGCCTTCCTTGGCAGGCACCTGTCTTTCAAACCAAGACACTCTATAAACTCCAGTCCAAAGTGAGACCCCTCGAGCTCTCTACTCCCAGAAAATAAGGGAGCTAATGTGTATGTCTCAAACATAGATATTGGATGGCTGTTGAAACAACCAAGGACTGTCAGTAATAAACAAGGACTGTTGGTATTAACACGTCATGAGAAAGAACAAGATGTGGCTGGAGAAGCGGGCCAAGGTGGAGATGCAGCAGCACTTTTCCATGAGAAAGAACCACACAGAGTATGGCATAGAGGCAAGAATGGGCATGGACTGTGGGGTGGAATAAGGACCACAAAAGACCCCTGAAGCCCTCCAACCCATTTCCAGAAAGGCCTGAAAGAACAGACTGGGCATGATAACCAACTAACACAGAAAGTGAGAAACCTGTCTTCAGGGTGGAGAAATGTGTTCTTAGAAAGATACCCCCTCAAGCCTGGGTGGTGCCCCAGGACCCTGGACATCTCATGGGCCAGATCAACACAGCTGGATCACCACTTATTAGCTGGATCACCACTGAAACCAGGATCAGCATCCCCTCTGCTGGATCAACGCCGGCATCAGGACTGGTGATCTCTTTTTCTCTCTTCTTCTTCCTTCTTTCCTTCCTTCCTGCCTTCCCTGCCTTCCTGCTTTCCTGCCTCCCCCCCCCCCCCTTTAATTCCCCTCTTTCACCCTACCATTTTAGCCAAACCCCACTTCTGTGTGCTTATATAGTAGGTCAGGGACTAACACCAATCTCCATGCCAAGTGTGTAACTCACTAATAAAACTTTCTAACTGTTTGCAGATCCTCAGATTTTTGTCATTCCTTTTGACCAATGAACATTTATGAATATCATGTATTTCTTTCCCCTTAAAAGTGGGTCACCACACCCACACAATACTGTCTAAGTGCAATACTGACATGAAAGACTCAACATTTAATTAATCAATCAAGATGACATATTGCATCTTCAAATGACGTGATATTGATATTTCTCACAATAAAGAAATGCTAATTGGCTCTGCCATCAGTTTTCCACCAAAACCTAAGCAAAGAAAATCCAAAATTAACAAAATGCCCACCGTTTTTGTTTGATTTCGAGTAGTCCACAGGAAAGAATTCTGATGGTTTTATCACTTAAACTGAAACATGTTTGCTACAGGGTTTTTGACAGATTGGCATTAATACTCTCAAACGTATGAGTTACCTTTGAAAACTAGTAATTCCAGACAACAGAGAATAAACTCTAGTTTTTTAATCCTTTCTTTACACCTAATCCATAGTATAACTAGAAGTAGCTGTTTACAGAAACCTGCTCTTCAATGCTGCCCCTCAGAGGGCACATTCTAGAAATTCACAGTATCACAGAATGGCCAGGGTTGGAAATGATCTTAAAGATCCTCTGGTCTCAAACCAGGCCACGGGCAGGGACACCTTCCACTAGACCAGGTTGTTCCGAGCCCCATCCAAATTGGCCTTGAACACTTCCAGGGATGGCACAGCCACCACTGCTCTGGGCAACCTGTGCCAGGGCCTCACCACCCTCACAGGGAGGAATTTCTTCCCAATATCCAATCTAAACCTCCTCTCTGTCAGTGGGAAGCCATTTCCCCTTGTCCTGTCACTCCAGGCCCTTGTAAATAGTCTCTCTCCATCTTTCCTGTAGGTTCCCTTCAGGTATTGGAAGGCTGCAATTAGGTCACCCTGGAACCTTCTGTTTTTTTAAGCTGAACACTCCCAATTGTCTCAGCTTTTCCTCACAGCAAAGGTGCTCCATCCCTCTGATCATCTTGGCAGCCTCCTCTGGACTCGCTCCAACAGGTCCATGTTCCTCTCATGCATTTGAAGCCTATTGACTATGTTGCTACTGATTGTTCGCTAATATGGCATAATAATGTAAAACTCCTTAATCGCTTTAAGAAATTGCTTTTGCTACAGCAATTTTTTTCTAAAAAAGAACCTTGATTCCCCCTTTCCAAATTCATGCTAGCCCTTAGTGACATTCTTGTTTTGATTTTATGATTTTCTTCATATTATCATCCATAATAATCCAAAAGCAAAATTAAATCTTCAAATGAAACATGTAATAATTTTTTATAAGCTCCATTGGCAGTACCAGCTAATTGTTTTAGCACCACGAACTAGACACAGGCTGCTGCAGTTCCTGCTTGAGGCATCTAAACCCTGATTCGAAAAAAAATGTGTGCACATAAATTTTTTGGGAAAAGTTGTATGTTCCAGGTTACAATTTGGATGATCAAATTGTCTGTTACTTGAGAATTTCAAGTCTTCAAACACAATGCAGAATTAGAAAATTACTATTGAACTAGCTAAAAGAGAAATTACTCCCACCCCATTCACCTAGTTCTTTGAGTTTTACAGCCATAAATAAAATCAAAGTGGTTTAAAATGAGCTAAGCCAGCTATTAATAAAGCTCACAATTCTTGAAAAGTTATAGAGTGCTGTTTGCACAGAGAACTGACAGTTTGTATTTCCACAGTTTAGCAGTTGATGGTATTTGAATTTTAAAGCTTTACTTTCAAAAGTTACAAAAACCGTGGCAAACAGACATGACAGACTGGTTTTGAATTTTAAAAATGCAAAAAAATAAGTAGAAGAAAACAGTTTCAAATATTTTTCCTTTTACAAAATTTTTACAAGCCATAATTTGCCATTAATGATTACAAAAAAGTGAAAATTAGGAAACATTTTCTAATTTCTTGCTGATGAACCCCTTTTAAGTTCTGGATACCCACATATTAGAAGGCTTTGCTATTCCTCTTCACACCACCATTCACAAATATCACCATAATCTCACTTAAGCCTCCTTAAAACAAGAAATAGACACAAAAAGTTAAAGCAGCAGGTTTCTATGAGACTGTTAGATGTTGTGCAGAAGACTCATTGTTTTATTCTAGATTTCAGGGAGAAACATTGAAAGCATGTATCTGGAATCCTCTAACACGGGTAAGTAGAGATACATGCCCAACTGAAAATAATCTATTCTTTAGAGCTACTGAGAAGTCTTCAGGACATTTTCAACCTTTTGGAACCATATATCATACAACCTTGTCATACAACTGGTAATCCCACTTGTTCTAAGATTTCCCTTATTTTTACCCTACTGATGGTCTGGGATAGTTTATTATAACTCCTAAATCTGACAATAGATTAACTGAATATGCCACACTTTTATTAGTAACTTAACCTACATTATCATTAGGTAAAACCATAAAAATTTTTTTAACAGTGAAAATATTGTACATGGCACTCTTCCACTATTTCAGCTTGGAGTGTGATTCTAGTTATGTAATATCAACTATTAGCTCTCAAATTCATAATCCTTTATAAGCCTCATCAGAACAGAGCATTTTCTTTTGTAGTTCTTTAGTACATGCCAGTAGTAATAGAAATTCAATATCAAAGACATATTGCTGGTTACACTGTATTGTAGACAATTGGAATCAGGGAGGCACAACTTCAGGGAAAAGACAACTTTCTAATGTCCAGCCTAAGCCTTCCCTGACGCATCTTCATGCCATTCCCTCAGGTCCTCTCACCAATCACCAGAATCAAGAGACTGATGCTGCCCCTCCATCTCCCCTTGATTTGAGGAAGTTGAAGTCTGTGATGGAGTTTCCCCTCAGTATCCTCTTTTATGCCCATATTTTAGTCAATAGAACTAAGAACCTGGACCATAAAGATGCATAATAAACATTTAGACATTCACTTTACTGCACTATGTTAAAAAAAAAGGAAAAAAAAACCCAAATACATCATGGATAAAATCTATTTTTGATAAGCAATGAACACCTAGCCTGCAGAGTTACTAAGATAAGCAATACTGATGACGGAAAAGAGTTTGGACAATTATCCTTCAAAAGCAAAAAAGGCAGAGATTTCTTTACAGCTTGATTACTGTTTCAAGAATCTTAACCCCAATACAGGGTTGAAATGAAATCTGCCTGATACTACTGAGTTATGGACGTGGTGTTCATGGAATCATTAAGGTTGGAAAAGACCTCCAAGATCATTGAGTCCAACATTTGACTGAACACCACCATGTTACCTTCACCTTGGAACTTCAATGTCTGGTGACATCCTTTAGCTAATATCAGGGAGCTTGGGACTTAACAGCACGAAGTTACTTTTTTTTTTTATAGTACGTATTACAACACTGGTACATTCATAATGACCTGTTTTGAAGGCTTGTTAGAAAAGGTTCTCTGCTCATTCCTTATATGTAAACTGTGTTGCACTACTTAAATGATACCTTGGTTAATGGTCTGTAAAGATTTTATTTATATATATATATGTATGCCACTTTATTTTTAAAAATAAATAGTACACTCTTCAACATAACAGGTTTTTTAGGCAGTGTGTATCTACTGTTCAAACACAAGATCACACTTTGGGGATTTAGTGTGCAAGACTGAGAACAAGTCCAATGTGATAGTCTCAACTTTTGGTATGAATCCATTCTGTGGCTTTTGGCCCGTACTACATTATGGCATGATTAACTTATTTGGGCAATGTGCTGTAGTATCTCCTGCTTTGCCTAAGTGCACAGCATTTATTCATTAACATTTTTTTAAACACTTCAAGAACCATGTAGGAAAGACTATGCATAATCCATAGTGCGAGCTATGGTTCTTAGTTACAGCTGGGCAGGCTTTGCAGTGCAGAAAGGAGGGCTGCATGGGTGTCTTTAGAGTTCTTTTGATTCACAACCAGGCACAGATTCAGGCCAATTTCTGAGCTGCTGGCAGATACATGGGGCTGACAGAGTAGCCAGGAAATAACGGGACACACTGAAGTTCCCCAGGTCATGCTGGTGGGTCACACTCCACGCTGGCAGCAAGAAGGACAGTGCCCTTGCAGACCCTGGGCCAGAAGACTCCCACTGACCTGAGTTCTGGAGAATGAATGAATTTCTCAACAGGTATATTCAGAGGACACATGATGAACAACCCTAAAATTTATCCTCAAATAATAATGGGGGCGATATGAGAAACAAAATTTGTAGTTACTTAGGGAAGGTCTTTAAAATTATTTAGGCAGAGAAACAAAATATTAAAAATTGGAAAAGCCTCTGTCTCTGTCCTGAAGATTTAGTACTGGTTTAGACCATCCTTAGAAAATTCCAAATTGTCATGATCATCATGACAAAGTCATGATATCAAAATTGATATGGCATCAAAATCATGATATGACAGAGTGAAGAAAGAAGACCACAGATCTCAGTGGCTCAGGCACTAGCCAGCATAAGTTGTGGTCTTGATCTCAGAATCCTGCCTTTTTCGCTACATCTTTTTCTGCTTAGTGATTGCAGAGCTGAAAGAAATGTAAATCAGGTGTGGTAGTAGCTTGTTTCTAGGAGGATGCAGATAGATGTTGTTTATTCTACTCTTCATTACTTCATTTGGGTATTATTTCTGCAGACGTCTTCATTTATTCAATACTGAGTTTGTCCCTCTCTTCCACTGTTTCCTATCTTTTCCAATTACAGCCTTAAAGTCCTATTTCCCTCACTCCTCAGTTTGGCATTCTCCAAGTTTCCACCACCACATAGGTACTGGTAAGTCCTTCACACCCAACAAGAACAGCTGAACTTTCAATAGCACTTGGCTTGTATTTCCAGGTATTCCCAGGCTCCTGTGCACTCCACTGGATAAGAGTTCCCATATGACCAAGCTGAAAACTGAAGAGAGGTGTTTCTCTAGCCCTTACCTGATCCTGCATTTCATTTTCTCAGGCAAAACAGAACTCACCATCTAGAAGATGTGTCATTTTTGCCCAGTTACGTTTCTTTCTTATGGCAACAAAACAAGGATCTCAACAATTTTGCTTTCTCTGATGAAATAAAGGCTCTTGGATTGTATTTTTTTGAGTACTGTACCATTGTCACAACACTTGTCTTGCTTGTACCTGCAATACAAACTCAATATAAATAGTATTGATTCCTTTCTGAGACTATCATGCTTTCCAATTTGTTTGTTTTGAGGAACTTCTGAATTCTTGTCACTCGTGCAGGTAGAATCACAGAATTGTTTAGGTTTCAAAAGACCTCTAATACCACTGAGTCCAACTGTTCCCCCAGCACTGCCAAACCTACCACTAAACCATGTCCCTCAGTGCCTCATCTAAAAGTCTTTTGAACACTTCCATGCAACGGCAATACTCCTCTAAAATCCCCAGAAATGCTTTCCAGTGACTCAAACTAACTGGATTAGCTATAGCAGAGAGCACACACTGAGGTAAGAATACCAAATGGTAAGGAAATTTTGCTTTCCTGTTTAGCTTGCAATCCTCTGCACAAGCAAGAGAAGCCCAGGATGAGTGTAGTGTTTAACCCAGGACCTGCGGAGCAATGACCTAAGTAGTACTTAGCTGATTAGACATACTCTAGTTGATTGCTGTGTTCCTTCCTATTACAGCTGGTGGTGGGGTCAGCGGCTCTGACCCAGGAAGAGGTGACCGGTCCGGGGAGATGGTCCTGAAAGGGATCGCCTTCCTGAGCCCAGTGTCTTCCTCTCAGCTGCTGGCAGGAGGACCCTTGCAGAGGCTATCAGCTCTTTAGTGATTCAGCTTGTGATTCCAGCTCAGCTCTGCAGGGCACCTCCAGGCCAAATCAGACCAGAGAGAGACGAGAAGGCCCGTGTGGCTGGTTCCGCACAGAGGTAGCTTTATTGTTGGTCCCCTCTGGCGAAGGGGAAAGCCAGGGACGAGCTCTCTCTCCCACAAAGCCAGGGGGCTTCCTTTTATAGGGATACAGGGGATCAGTGGGGGACCAATGGGTTACAGAGGGTCTGGGACAGACCAGTGGGTTACAGAAAGATCTGCATAGTGTCTCTCAAAGGATTGTGGGTCCACCTTTCCTCACCATGACCCAAGAAGTGGTTGCCTTTCCAGGGAGTCCTGCTGGGCGATTACGAAATCTCTTGTCTCAGCAGAGATCCCTCCAGGGCAAGGGCTGGGCATATCCCACACCTTCCCATTATGTCACAAGTGATGTAAGTACAGTCTGGGAAAAGCTAAAGTAACTGCTGCTACTGTTACTAAGAGAATTATTCTGAATGTTTAGCACTATGTGGGTCACAATTTTCTGTTTCAGGTTTAAGCATGATTCTCTGCAAACTCAGCATGACCCTTAACCTTCTCTCAAGATGCCACTCACATTTTTTTCACTGGCCAGGTGTCAGTATTATTGGTGAAACACAATTGTTCTACTCACACTTCAGTAGATGCTTTTCAATCCCTCCTTTTCCACTGCTCAGGTTCCCACAGCTAAATAACCAAACAAAAATTAACACTCTGTCCTTTTTATGAACTTCCCAAGATCTTGTTAAAATTTTACCATCCCAGAATTTGACAAACAAGTGCCTACAGATAAGCTGGGGATTTCCATGTGCACAGTTATAGATTTTGGGTGGTGAAAGCGCAGCCAACAGCCAATAGCCAACCCCCTGACCTTTGCATGGTCCTTTAGCATGGCAATGTCTGTGCAGAATATAAATGGTGTAGATGCATAGCTAAAAAAAGATCAAGGCCAAGTCAAAGTCATGATCAGACAGTGAGTCCCAAAGAACTCCTGGTTGTAACACAAAGAGATGTTTTAGTGATAATTTAATACAGCTTAATGCATATATATATAGTCTATATTCATAGTCACAAACATACATATTTTGATTTTAGTGGTACTCTGGCTTTAAAATGTAGGTAGAACAAGCTTTGATAAAAGCACTGTACCAAGAGGGCAGCTCAAAAATCACAGCATCATAGAATATCCTGAGTTGGAAGGGGCCCACAAGGATCACAGAAGTCCAATGAAGTATAAGTGCTGCTGAGGGAGCAGGTATTGTCCCGTTGGGGGGTTTCTGTGTGGATTGCTGATTTCCTCTGTCAGAAGTGTTGTTGCTGTTAGTGTCTGTTTTCTAAACTCATTGCTGTTTCCAGTAAATTGTTCTTACCTCAACCCATGATCTTTACCTTTTGTGCTGCCTGTTCTCCTCTCTAGCCCACAGTGTGGTGGGGTAGGGTGGGAAGGAGGGGCAGTGAGTAGTCACGGTTTCAGTGGAAGCAATAAACTGGAGAGTACCATTCCTAAATGACAACACATCTCAGTCACCTCTCTGCCAGGCTGGACAAGACAAATTACCTCAGCCACTCCTTGCAGGGCTTCTTCTCAAGATCCTACACCATCTTTGTAGCTTTCCTTTGGATGTTCTCTAATAGCTTTTTACCCTTCTGACATTGGGGTGCCCAGAACTGCCCCCCAGCACTCAAGGTGAGGCTGCCCCAGTGCAGAGCAGGGTGGGACAATTCCCTCCCTGGCCTGGCTGGTGATGCTAGGACACACGTGGCCCTCCTGTGACTCATATCCAACTTTCTGTAGACCAGGATCCCCAGGTCCCTTTCCCCGGCGCTGCTCTCCAGCGTCTTGTTCCCCAATCTGTCCATACCTCTGGGGCTGCCCCATCCCAGGTGCAGAATCTGGCACTTGTCTTTGTTAAACTCCTTACAAATACCTGGAGGCAGCAGAAGACAGCACTGGCACAGAGAGACTGTAGATTATAATGAGAAAAATTTGTACAAAGACTTGTAGAATTAGGGCAAAGTACAAGGAGTTATTAAAGCTGTATCACTAGCAGACATCCATCAATTCATAGAATCTAAAGTTTTCTGTGCTGACTTAGGAGTAAGCATCTCTTCTGATCTCCACGGCTAACATTAGATTACGGAAGTTGCTTTACAAAGTACAGTTTTTGGTATCTTGACCCTAGATGGATATTTCCTTCTTCCCTTGCTTCAGTGTGGTGCAAGATACACTGGAAAAAAGAAGAGAGGGATAAATGGGGTTATGCCCCTTGTACCAACTCCCAGAAAGGCTTTTTAGAAATGCCCACACTGCTAGGTCATGATAGACATGGCTGAGTAAGTTCCCTCTTCTGCTTCAAGTGGCATCTACTTCCAAATACTTCTGGCAAAACTGCATACAGAATTTTTGAAGTTCATTTGTGGGGCAAATTCATAGTTTTCCTCTATCGTTAATTTTTTTTTTATACAGCCAGGGGCAGTGTACAAAACTGTTACCCTGTTACCCTGTTTTACAGGGTAAAACTGATTTAATTTTAAGAATCATAGGACAGTAAAACTAAACTGTGTTGTCCTGAGGTTACTTAAGGAACACATATCAAGTGATTTAATCAACCTTGCAGGCAGCCTGCTGCAGAGGTGGGTAATAGTCCCTGTTGGCTTACAGGCTCAGTCAGGTACTGCAATATTATTTCTGAGGCCTTGAACTTCTTGTCTTTAAACAGTGTATTTGATTTTGTGTGGCACAGAAGCAAAGTTAATAAAACTTGTCAAACTTAAAGCAGATCCACTGTCTCCTGGCAGGAGAAATGTCAAGGTGGGCCTCCAAAGTGCTCTTCAGCATGTTTTGTAGTGAGCAGACTACTTGGCATTACCCTGGATAACAAGGACTTGACTGTGCTGCATCCAGCTCTGGGGTCCCCAGCACAGGAAGGATATGGACCTGTTGGAGTGAGTCCAGAGGAGGCCAACAAGATGATTAGAGGGATGGAGCACCTCTGCTGTGAGGAAAGGCTGAGAGAACTGGGATTCAGCCTGGAGAAGAAAAGGGTTTGGAGTGACCTAATTGCAGCCTTACAGAACTTGAAGGGAGTCCACAAGGAAGATGGAAAGAGACTATTTATAAGGGCATGCAGTGAAAGTTTTGGGAAATGTGGAATATATAAAATTCTCATAAGAAAGGATATTCCTTAATGTTTGGTCCTTGTATACTTTCAAGTTGAATCAACAAGAAGGGAGATTTAATCCCTGAAATAGATAGAAGCTAACAAGCAAGTTCTAAGTGATGTCCAGGTGTTAGAAAAGAAAATTACTTGTTGGTAGAATTGCCTTGTTAAGGTTTAGGGCTTGACATGCTTTAATGATCTCAGATGCAGGGGAAGGATAACAAAGGGAAGAAGGATACCCACTGATAGTGGACACATAGTATGCAGAATTTATGGGCCACAAGGATATCTGGCAGAAGAAAACCTAATAAAACCAACTCAGCAATCATGCTGAACTCAGCTTGAACTGGGTAAAGGGTAATTCTGGCAGGGGAGATCATTACCACTGACTCATGGACCACCAACTCAATAAACCCACTGACTCAAAAGACTAATTGGCATGAGAAACAAGAATCATTAAAAAACAGCAAATAGAATACTAATTAATAAGAGAACTATGTAACTTGCAGCCAATGAACACTAACTCCTTTGTTTGCTAAAATGTATTAATAGTAAAACATTTTCATAATTGGCATGCATTATTTGTGGAAGTCCACTGAGCACCCAGGCTTGTGCAACTCTGAAATAAATCATCAATGACTCTCTTGAATGTTTAATTATTGGCACGATGCACACCAGGTAATGAATCTGATTTTTGTGGACAATAACAGGACAAAGGGAAATGGCTTCAAACTGAAAGCAAGCAGGTTTAGATTGGGTATTAGGAAGAAATTCCTCCCTGTGAGGGTGGTGAGGGCCTGGCACAGGTTGCCCAGAGAAGCTGTGGCTGCCTCAACCCTGGAAGTGTTGAAGGCCAGTTTGGACAATGCTCGGAGCAGCCCGGTCTAGTGGAAGGTGTCCCTGCCCATGGCAGGGGGTGGAACTGGATGAGCTTTGAGATCCCTTTCGACCCTAACCACTCTGTAGTTCTGTGACACTTAGTTTTCCTGTCTGTGCATTGTGCTTCCATTTGGACAAGTATGTACTAAGCGAAACAATTGACTGGAGTCTACTCAGTTTTATGATGAGCGTTTATCATCGGCAGCCATAAAAGCTCTGCACTGTTCCTGAAAATTCCATCGCAAAGCGTACCGAGAAACGCCTGAGGGACGGTCTACTAAATTCAACAGCGAAAGAAAGCCTCAGAGGGAGCCAACCTCCTTTCCCGACGCTCTGCCAGCTGCCAACCCGGCCAGGCCTAAGCGTGACGAGCCCCGCTGCCCGCGCCCCCCACAGACCCGGCCGAGCCCGGCCCGCCCCGCGCCTGCGCGGCCCCGCACTCCCGCCGTGCCCCGCGCGCTCCCGCCGCCGCAGCCCCGGCACGGCACGGAGCGGAGCGGAGATGGCGTTGCACGTCCCCAAGGCCCCGGGCTTCGCCCAGATGCTCAAGGAAGGGGCGAAGGTGAGACCGCCTTTGGATGTATGCGCGGATAAATGGATAGATGGATGCGGGAGGAGTCTCAGGGTGGCGGTGCGGGGAAAGCCCCGGAAGGCCGGCAGGGCCAGGCGGCACCACGTGTCCCGCAGGGCGGGGGCCCGGGGGGTTCGCGCACTGTCCCTCTCCCGGCCCGGGGCCCCTCCGCGGCCTTTGGGCTGCGGGGATCCGTGCCTGCCCGGCCCTGCAGGGCGGCGCCCGGCACACGCGGCCTTCGAGAAGTCTCTGCGGGGCCGGGATCCCGCTCCCTGCCCTTCCCTCGGGCCGGGCCCTGCCGCTTCATCCCGCCGCCCCGGGGATGCGCCGGGGTCCGACTCGTGCCCACGCTGTTCGGGGAGCTCTCACAGGGGCTGGACAGCAGCAGTCAGCCGGGGCCTGTAGTTGAAGCTGTTCAGACGTGTCCGGGTCGTTCTGTGCACTTGTGCTTGACTTTTTCTCTTACCTTTGTCAGCGATGCAGAACAATGTAGTATTTCCTGTATGTTTTCTTGCCATAAGTCCGGTTTCATTATATTTAACGTTAACGTAATAAAGATTTGGTAGAGTTGAAGGACTATGCCTTAATAAAGAAGAACTTTTCTTTGAAAAGTGGAAAGAAAGCAAGCAGGTGTGGGATTTTTCTTTCTTTTTCATAGAATCAACAGAAGGGTTTGGATTAAAAGGGACCTTAAAGATCATTTAGCTCTAAGCCCCATCCAGCCTAGTCTTGGATGCTTCCAGGGTTGTGCATCCACAATTCTTCTGGGAAATCTGTGCCAGAGCCTCATCGCCCTCACAGGGAAGAATTTCTTCCTAATACTTAATTTAAACCTACTCTCTTTCAATGTTAAGCCATTCCTCCTTGTCCTGTCTGTCCAGGCCCTTGTCCAAAGCCCCTCTCTCCAAGAACGAGGGAAAATAGGAAAATTTCTGTTTGCTTCTACTTAATAGAAAGAAGAGTGGAGGTAGCAGCTCTGAAAGCCCTCTGTTTCTTTTTAGAATCCTTCTTGGAGCCAAATAATGGCATATGTCTAGGGTAGGGGCAAAACAGGGAAGCAGAATGGCCTGACTGCTGGTTCACTGTTAGACAATTCAAGGCCAGAACAGCAAGAGTTGTCTTCTGCAAAACAAGGAGACAGCTGGCAATCTGAGATGTTTGGTTTGTATTTAGAGAGCAAACATTATTGCTACTTTTCTCCCTTCTCTTAGGGGCTGCACAGTACTTTTTATCCTGCTTTTTCTTCTTTCTTAAGGCCCTTTCTGGGGATCCCATCTTGTCTTAAGGTTTCCAAACTGAAGCCAGGCTGATCACCTTCTCAAGCACAAATATTTTGCTTAATCATTCTGTTTCTGTATTTTCAAATCACAAATGTTTTGAATGTAGAACTGAGTTAAATTATTTTTGTAGCATACAAAGGTGCGAGTAAAGAAGCACATACAAAAGCCCTTGCCCCTCTCCAACTGGGTTTCAGTTGTTTTCTGTTTCTCTTTGGCATGTCACAAAACTTTTTTGGAAGACTGAGGGGATGCAAACTGTATTGCAAGTCGAGTCACAGTTCAGATTTTGTTTAGAAGCTTTTTGTGCCTACTGAGCTGTTGAGAAGATGTACACGGTAGTTCTCACTGTCTTTGGGTAAGGTTTGGTGTCTGTTTAAACTGTAAGTGAAATACCAAATGTATATTAATAAAAAGCTTTGAGGGACTCACTAGATTGACACTGCTTTGATGAGAAGTTACTAGTTAATCTTTTTTTTTTTTTTTTTGTTAGCCTAATTCTGATCTGTCATTTTTCTCTTTAGCATTATTCAGGACTAGAAGAAGCTGTCTATAGAAACATTCAGGCATGCAAAGAACTTGCTCAAACCACCCGTACAGCTTATGGACCAAATGGTAAATAAATCCTAAAATTATTGCTGCATTTTTGAGACAAATGCTATGTTTGGAGGCTAAACATAACCTTGACAAAGGAGCAGCTGTTTGTTTCTGGGGGAAACACATTGGACTTGCTCTAAAACTGTAAACATGTTCTTTGTGACTGTAGAAATCAGATTTTATTTTGATAGCTTTTGAGTTATGCTCAGTGTCTGCTTTTGCCAGGTTTTTGTCGCAGTTACTGTTTTCGCTTTGAGACATGGTATAAAATACACGAAAAAGCACAAAAATTAAAGGAAACATGATAACATGGTAGTAGTCACAGCGAACATAATCTTGTTCAGTCAGATATATGGAAACAAAAGACATTCCCCTGTATTGTTTAATTAAATAATGTGCTGATATTTCTGGAAAGAAAACTACTTACTCAGAAACTACTGATTTCTCCTTAATGTCACACACTTCAAGTGTTATTTCACAAAAATCTTTTAAAGTTCTTAAATTATAAACAGAACTAACACTTTCATGTGCAAGATACACCTGAAAGTTACGAAACAGTGTATGTGTACAGGATATTGTGTGCATAATGAATGACTTTTAAAAATTGTTTTGTTTTCCCATTTAGGAATGAACAAAATGGTTATCAATCACCTGGAGAAGCTTTTTGTTACAAATGATGCTGCTACTATCCTGAGAGAGCTAGAGGTAAATTTTCTTGCTTCAGAAGATGTCAGTTGTGAGCCAGTGTTTCTGCTCATGGGCTGCTATGGTTCTGACTGTCAGTAAGGAAATGTCACTTTGCCAGATGATTTCCATATGTCACTTTGGAAATCATTTACTTTTTTCACTGAATTTGAGGTCCACAGTGAAGAATATAATTCTTCTGTGAAGGAGCATTAATAGTTATAGGAGATGCTTAATAATTCCCTACTTTCCGCCAAACCTGTAGGTTTAGAAGGGGATATGTCTAGAAGTGCAGTGGTTTGGAAAAGTCTGCATGACATAGCTGTTAACATCCCAGTGTTGTTGGTTGCCCTGTTCTCCTGACTGCTTAGAATCCATAAATTGAATTTAAGAATCTGAGGCTCTGGCAGCATCCTTCTGTAAAAACTGTAAAGGCATGAAAAGGCTATCCTCTCTTAATTCTTTCTCTGACTTCAAATTGATACTTGAACAACATGAATAATATTTTACTGAATTTTATACTTGGTGATAGAAATAATGTAAGTATGAACTAGTTCCTTACTGAATGCATTGTGTTGGTGTTCCATATGAGTAGAATGACTGTGGAAGTCTCAGTTGTGTTTTTAAAAAATATAGTCTGCATACTAGGGACCTACTCTCATGAGTTTTGCATGTTACTTTCTGGTATAAAATGTTAGGTATAAGTATTCAGGAATATAGTGTTTTATTGCATTTATTTGAAAGAAAAGTGAAGCAGCGCAATCTTTAAGCAGAGCCTCCCCACTCACCCCTATTAAAATTAAACTGTTATTTAGACATGTACTTTGTATGTTACACATGAATTCAGTTTGAAGATCTAAACTCCAGACTGTTTTCCTGTTGCAGAACTGAGTTGTGAAGCCACTGCATCCTGTAAAAGTAGTTCAGAACCAATGTCAAGGATGTCTAATGCATCTTGTAGGGGCAATGCTCAGTTCTCTGATTTTTTTTTTTTTAATATATATTTGTCCTTTTTCTTACTAAGGAAGTTAGTCAATCAGGATTATCTATGCTGCTTTCTTTTCCAATTTTGTGCATTATTAGTATCTCTAGGTACAATTTCAAATAAGAGAGCTTAGAAAGATACGTAGAAAAGCCTGAAGCCACAATCTTAGGTGGGATGTAGGTAACCAAGATGTGTAATGTCTTTTATAGGTTCAGCATCCTGCTGCAAAAATGCTTGTGATGGCTTCACACATGCAAGAACAAGAAGTTGGAGATGGAACAAACTTTGTCCTTGTTTTTGCTGGAGTTCTTCTGGAGTTAGCAGAAGACCTTCTGAGGATGGGGTTATCTGTCTCAGAGGCAAGTTATAGTCTCAGTACAGTTCACACAGCTTGAATCCAGATTGCCACTGGCCAGTATTCTTGGGTCATAATACTGTGAATCATCTGCTTTCTTCTCAACTAATTTTTTAGATAAAGATGTTGGAAGGAGAATCATATGTTCTGCTGCTTGTGATTGCTTGCTTCCCTTATAATAAAACTTTTGCATCTATTAATGTTTTATGGCAGTTCGAAAAGCAGATAAAAACAGTATGAAATGTTGTAGTGAATATTTACTGTTTACTGCACAGGTGATAGAAGGATATGAAAAGGCTTGCAAGAAAGCCCTAGAAATTCTTCCAGACTTGGTGTGCTGTTCTGCAAAGAACCTTCGAGATGTTGAAGAAGTGGCATCTTTGTTGCACACGTCAGTGATGAGCAAACAATATGGCAATGAACAGTTCTTGGCAAAGCTTATTGCTCAGGCCTGTGGTAAGTGGGCAGGAATAGGTGTGGGTATGCAGCTAAAAAACTGAGTAGGTTTGCTTATGATTGTTACATCATGTAAGATGGAAAGTATGGTTAGTTTAGCAGGTTGGATTGGATGGAACGCTTTATCTCTGAAATGACGGTACTCTTCCTCATGTTGAACTCTGTATTGGCATTGTGGCTCAGAAAAGGTTTGCCTTTCCTACTAAGCATTCCTAGAAATAGCTTTCAAGTCTTTAGTGCCCGTTTTAGAAACCCATCTTTTTCCCTCTTTTTATATCATTAGGAGGACATATTGCGCTTCACATAAGCGGATATTAGTTGCAGCCACAGAACAATGGAAGCAAGACTGTAGTTCTGTTGAGTTGTTCTCCCTTTAGATTTCCAGGAAAAAACCTTCATTTTTAGTTCCAGTGTTTGCTCTAAATACTCTGGGTCAGACTTGTCTCTTGACTCTACCTGTATGAGTGCATATTTAAACTTAATTAACTAAGCAGTCTGAATAAATATTTCTTTCTGATTATTACTTTATAAAAACAAAATTTCTGTTTCTCTTTATGCCAGTTATTAGCAGGTTATAATTGTCTTGAATTTAAGCAGGTATTTCAAACCACTGAAATTTAGTAGTTCAGAAAAATTGCAGGCATTATTTATGCTGTCATGTCATTGTTCTACTTTATTCACTAGGCAAAACATACTAATTTTTTTTTTTTTTTTTTTCTTTTTTGCCAGTTTCTATTCTTCCTGATTCTGGTCATTTCAACGTTGATAATATCAGAGTGTGCAAAATTGTGGTAAGTTTGAAGTAGCTGTCTTTGCTGTGATTATTAAGGTAAACAGTGTAATGAAGGTTAATCTTTGAACTTCCAAAGAGTCTTTCCTAATTTTGTTGTGGCATGTGTAGTAAATTTTGGAAATTAGTCTTTACTTCTCTTGTTTAGTGGCCAGTAGAAACAGTCAGAAACAAAAATCATTAATACTGAAAGTAATCTAAAATGGGAACTTGTTAGACAATGTTTTTGTTGCTGAATAAGCTAAAGTCTTACATTTAGGGCGTTCCATCCAAATGATTGTAAGGTCTGCTTTTCAGGCAGAGTAGTGCAGCTTTCTGACAATAAAAGGTCAGTAATATGATGTTCCCCCATTCATAGAACCAAAGAGTGGTTTGGGTTGGAATGTGTCTTAAAGATCCCTCAGTTCCAGCCCCCTACCATGGGCAGGGACACCTTCCACTAGACCAGGCTGCTCCAAACCCTGTCCAACCTGGCCTTGAACACTTCCAGGTATAGGGCCAGCCACAGTTTCTCTGGGCAACCTGTGCCAGGGCCTCACCACCCTCACACGGAAGAATTTTTTCCTGGTATTTAATCTAGACTTAGTTTCTTTCAGTGGGAAGCCATTCTCCCTTGTCCCATCACTACTGCCCTTGTAAAAAGTCTCAGATTCCATTTATTTCCTTTCAGGGTGCTGGTATTTCTGCTTCCTCAGTACTGCATGGCATGGTTTTTAAAAAAGAAACTGAAGGAGATGTTACTTCTGTCAAAGATGCAAAAATAGCTGTGTATTCCTGCCCTTTTGATGGTATGATAACTGAAACTAAGGTATGTTAAAGCTCAAAATAAGTTACATCTCTGTTTATGCTTATGTGCTCTTATTTTTAGACTTGGCTATAAATATTCTCAACACTTGGTGATTGAGATATTTTGAATATTGATTTTGTTAGTTTAAAAAAGTTAATAGAAAAGTTTTGAACCTTGATTGCTTCACAGGGTTTTTGAGATATGGGAAATGGCGTTGGTTTTGTTGGGTTATGTGAGCCAAACTACAGCTTGAATTTCTGAACCTCAAGGTTGTCTAGAATTCCCTGGTGGTTTCCTATTTTTTTCCTCTTATTTTACCCTGTTGCCTGGGGAGGGTGTCAGTATTGCAAAATAGAATGACTTGAGGGTTATAGTTAGGTTGGGAGACAAAATGGTTTGTCAGAAACTTGTAGGCATGTGGTTTAATGGTAAACTGTAACAGTGTATATGTTTTACTAGGGCACCGTCCTAATAAAGAATGCTGAAGAATTGATGAATTTCAGTAAAGGAGAAGAAAATCTAATGGATTTGCAAGTCAAAGCTATTGCTGATAGTGGTGCAAACGTAGTAGTAACAGGTGGCAAAGTGGCAGATATGGCTCTTCATTATGCCAACAAATACAATCTTATGTTAGTCAGGTAAGTACTAGGAGAGCACGAAAACATTTGGTCTACCAGATTTATGAAATGGACTTGCCATCTTGTCTCTTAGCTCTTAAATTAATTACCAGCAAAATCCTGCAGATTATGTGTTCTTCTAGTAAGCCAAAATCTGACCTTCAACTTGGTTGTTTCATATCTTAAGTTTCTTGATAGAATTTCACTTCTGACAGCTAACTGGGGAGTAACTTCTGTATATTGGTTATATCTACAGTGTAGTGTATATACTGTTATTTTGGTTTAAGTGTTTCTACAGCACAGTCAAAATCCAGAATATCAAAATTTGTGGCTCTGGTAAAGAGGGATATGGTCTCAAAGGCATGTGAGACTATTCCACAATGGTTTTCCCTCTTCACAGTCCTCATGTGATGATTTAGAAATGATGAGATGCCTCCGTGTATCACTAATGTATTTATAGATGGAAATTCTTAACACTTTTCTGTCATTTTTCTGCTCTGTTTGTCTTTTTTCCTATAAATCATGTTTGTACATCTTCAGAATATATCCTGCATCACATAAAGTCAGATATACTTAGCAGCAGCTCTCACCATCTCACACAGATAAGTGGTCCTTTGTTGAAAGCTGTAAATTTATTGGTGCTGTCCAAAAAGTCTGTACTTCTGGAAATGGAGTGTGATACTGTAATGTTGTATAACAAAGAAGGATTATTATTACAGAGGCATTTTAAAGATCAATTCAAATCTTTTGCAATAGTGGATGAAGTTTGGTGATTCCACGTGTTTGAAACTCTTTATTTGTTTTAAAATTTGCACACTATCCTTGAAAACTGATACTTATAACGCAAAAAAATAATTGAGTGGATGCTTGATACTTGATGCAGTAAATTTTGATCTTGCCAGTGGTTTACAAAATGCTGCCAAATTAAGAGAATACTCTTGTATGTGTTAACATTGTTATGGAAACTTGTTTTTAAAGGCTGAACTCCAAGTGGGACCTGAGAAGACTGTGCAAAACTGTTGGTGCAACAGCCCTACCCAGACTGGTATGTACCTCCCAAATGAGGTGCCAGGAGGGTGAGAACTGATGAGCAGGTTCAATTCTTAACTCATGTTTTTCTTTCCAGACTCCCCCTACTCTTGAAGAAATGGGTCACTGCAATAGCGTGTATTTATCAGAGGTTGGGGATACACAGGTTGTGGTGTTTAAGCATGGTATGTATGTTCTGTAGAACTTCTGACATTGCTGTTGTGTTTGTGTGTTTGTATGTGTTTTAGATATAAGATTAATGAATTAATTCAGTAATGCATGTCTCTGAACAGAAAAGGAGGATGGTGCCATTTCTACTATTCTCATTCGTGGATCTACAGACAATCTGATGGATGACATAGAGAGAGCAGTGGATGATGGTGTCAATACTTTCAAAGTACTCACGAGGGTGAGTAATAAGAACACTTGAGTTATCAAAGTGAGAAGTGGATCAGTTTGAGGCAAGACTTGAGCCTGCCCTGTGCTCGTTGCTACAAAGGCTGTAGATATTAATCTGCTTAGGTGCCTTCTGGAGTTGGGGAGATGGCTGTGTAATACTGAGATGTGGAGGGCTGTGTAGAGAAGATTGCCATTGTGAACATAGGGTACAAGAAAGGTGGTGCTCAACATGGACTTCACTCAATTTTCCAGTAATGAGTGAGTTCTTGAAAGCAGATTAGCTTTACTACTTTCTAAAGACAGCCAGCTCTTTCTTGACTTACTCTGTAGAAGTTTTGTAATGTTCTTTGGAAACCAGGCACAGAAGAAAAGCTAGATAGCTTTGTCACTTGGGATCAGGAGAAACTGATAGGTTGGAGACTCAATTTCTAGTTCATTGGTGGTAACTCATGCTTCCTCCACATAACACAGATAGGTTTTTATGGATGGAAGAACTCAGTCTTACAGAGGATTTTTTTTTGTGAGCAGCTTGTGTGGTCTTAAATATTATTATTTCATTTTTCCTCTTTTTATACAAAAGGAAATGTTCTTGTATTTACTTGGAAAACGGCATGCAAAAATTGTTAAAACTGTTAATCTCTTCTACATACCAAGACATGGATATTGATTTAGAGTACAGAAATGCTGTGCATTTATGATTATCTCCAGGAGTTATCCTGTTTTAAGATTTATGATGGTTACTTTGTGGGTTAAAAGACCAGAGTTATTAAGAAAATTCTGGTTTGCCAAAGGATGTACAAAATGCTTAATTTAAAGTGAAAGAAAACAAAACAAAAACTCCCAACACTTTGTGGTACCTGTTGACATATTAAACTTAGTGTACAGTAGATTGGTTTCCTGTATGATAGTTCCCACCAAAATAATAGAAAAGATGAGAAAATTTAGGAATACTGTTACAGTTAGCCATGAATTGAAGTTTTTACAAAAAAGCCAAAAAATCCCAGACAGAAAACCCCCACTGCATTATTATTTTGCTTTTTACAAAAGAAGCTGTTTTTCTTCAAAGACATTGGAATGAATGAGAAAATTCTAGCAGATTTCCCTTATAATGCGTGTTTGTTCCGATTCTTACTAAGTCTGTGTGGAATAAATTTCTGCTGCATTCTTGATATACTAGAAAAATCCAAAACCAATAAAAAGTAATAGATGCTTTAAGCAAAACACTGTGTTTTGGTGTGGTCTTTCCACAGGATAAACGTCTTGTTCCTGGAGGTGGTGCAACAGAGATTGAATTAGCCAAGCAGATCACATCGTATGGAGAGGTACAGCAAACAGGCTTCTTGGTTTTTTGTCTTCACACACATCTTACAAAAAACCACAAATACTATTTTATACCAACATATATAGTTGTGTATTAAAAACAAGTGTGGGAGGAAATGCTTCCCTATCTTACGTTTTTGAAATGCTGACATGGTTTTTCAACTTCACTTTAGACTTGTCCTGGACTTGACCAATATGCCATCAAGAAGTTTGCTGAGGCATTTGAAGCCATTCCTAGAGCACTGGCAGAAAACTCTGGAGTAAAGGCTAATGAGGTCATCTCCAAACTTTATGCCGTGCATCAGGAAGGGAAGAAAAATGTTGGATTTGATATTGAGGTAAATAGTCTTTCATGTTACTTGTTGCCCTGCAGTGCAGGGTTATACCTAATAGTACTTCTATCAGTATGAAGTATTTATAGATTATTTTAAATTGTTGGAAGCTCTGTTTTGCACAGCCTAGAATAATAATTTATTGGAATTGAAATAGTTAAATGTTCTTTTTTTATCAGCAAGCAGTTCTATTCAGTATAGTATAGTGGCCTTAGGTCAGAGGTGGAGTGGGATACTGAACTAATGCGACAGGGAGTAAGTCTTCAGTAATTACTGACTTTGTCTTCCTGCTAATGGGTTAGGAATGAAGGTTTTCCAAAGAGAGGAGATCAGAAAAGTGATACCACCTTGCTGGGTAAAAGCATGAGAAAGTTTTCAATAATGTTTTTTGCCCATCTGACAGGCTGAAGCTGCTGCAGTGAAGGACATGTTGGAAGCTGGTGTGTTAGACACCTATCTTGGAAAATTCTGGGGTATCAAGCTAGCTACAAATGCAGCAGTAACTGTCCTAAGGGTTGATCAGGTAAGCTTATGTGTCATTTGGGTGCTGAGTTAAAACCTGGCAGAACCCTCATGCAAATAGGTGGAATCTCCTGGAAATGGAAGACATAAAAATAATGCTACTTGAGAATGTGGTTTGTTCATTTCTGAAAGCCAGGAAATCATTTGTTCAAGACCTTGTAATCTGGAATGTGGCTGCTTTACTATAGCAGTACTATTAATGTTTGTTGGGTTTAGGATTTTTTAAAAAAGATTTTGTTGATATTTTAAAGACAGCTGATATTTGTATCCAGAGAGTTAACCCTAACTTCTGTAGGAACAAGCTTCAATAGAAGAAGCCTATGTCATATATTGTTACATGAAAATCCCATTTTTAGGAAAGATAGAGATTACCGTCTGATAGAAATCTTTTATTATTTTGTGAAGCTTCAGCAAAAATGAATTTGCATGTAAAATTTCTGTAGATCATTATGGCAAAAACAGCAGGCGGTCCAAAAGCCCCTAAGCAACAAGGACATTGGGATAAGGATCACTGGAAAGATGAGCCTGAAAACTAGTGTGCAGTAAGCTCTGTTTTTCTAGCAGAGAGGTATCTGTGTGAGTGCATGCATGAGTTCATTGACAAGCACATGGCAGATTGTATTCTCCTTGAGAACACATAACACTGCTGTTGTTTGCTGTGTGCTGATTGCTACATCTTGTATTTGTGCCTTCGCAAACGAATTCTGCTCCTAAATCCAAATTTTCATGGAAGGGATGACAAGTGCAGGTTCAGTTTTACCTTACTTGTCCATATAGGCAGTGCAGAGAATGTGCTTTAACACGGACTTCATGGTTCTAAAGTGTGATACTTAGAGACAATAATTGAGAACAGTAGCTTTGATAATCCTCCTTTCTGTAGTGTGCGCTCTGTAAACTAGTCTGCTGTTGGTCTGTTTAAGCACTCACTTTCTGTAGACTAACTGAAGTCTTACTTTGCATGCAAAAATGAAGTAAAATACTTTTTTTACTGTATCGGGGTCAGCTTCTACCATTCTAAAGAAAAAAAAGAAAGTTGTTAATATCTCAGTTAGATGCATAGTAATATTTACTGGCTTAGGTTCAGAGTGGGGAAACTGCATGAATGTAGTGAATGCTAGCAGTCAGCATCATGTGGCTGTTAAGAGTAGGGTACGAGCCTGATTTTAACATCAGCTTTTTTTATTTCTCTGTTTTCTTCAAGATCATTATGGCAAAACCAGCTGGTGGCCCAAAACCTCCATCAGGAAAGAAAGACTGGGATGAAGACCAAAATGATTGAACAGTTTAACTATTTCTTAAGTGACATGACTTTGTGTGTTTTTTAATATCCCAGTTGGAGCCTGTCACAATGTTTTGCTCTTGCCTTTAAATTATGAACAGTGTCCAATGGAGTGCAGAACTTCAGACACCTCAATAAACGTACTCACTGTTAAAGCGTGGACTTACTTCATTTGGAGCCAGCATGACATGGTTGTTCCCAATCTGTGAATGTGTAGGGATAAATGACACTGTGTGGGTGTGATGGGCTGACCCTTGGCTGGCTGCCTGACACTCTCCTGGTGAGGAAGGAAGCAGAACTTCTCAGGGGCTGAGATAAAGAGGGGGAGATCACATACCAATTCCTGTTGCAGGCACAACAGACTTAATGTGCAGGGAGGCTGACCATGAGCCTGCTACAGGGAGCTCATAATCCACAATTGTTGTGGCTCTTTGTGCTCTTATTTGTGCTCCTTGGCCAGTACTTGAGTGTAAACAGTCAAATGAATGTCGAAATAATTAAGTGTTGGCAGCAGGTCTGTGGTCCCTGCATTCAGTAGCCCCTCTCCTGAGACCCCACTTGGAGCACTGTGTACAGATGTGGTGCCCCAAACATAAGAAAGACAAAGAACTGTTAAGAGCGAGTCCAGAGGAGGGTTACCAAGTTGATAAGGGGACCGAGCACCTGCCCTATGGAGATGGGCAAAGTTGGGGCTGTTCTGCTTGGAGAAGGTTGGGTGGAGACCTCACAGCACCTTCCAGTGTCTGAAGGGGCTACAGGGAAGCTGGAGAGGGACTCTGCATGAGGAAATACAGTGACAGGACAAAGGGGAATGCCTTCAAACTCAAATAGGGGAAATTTACGGTAGGTACACAGAACTCCTCCCCTGTGAGAGTGGTGAGGCCATGACACAGGTTGCCCAGAGAAGCTGTGGCTGGCCCATCCCTGGAAGTGTTTAAGACCAGGTTGTACAGGGCTCTGAAAAACCTCATCTAGTGGGAGGGCATGGCAGGGGTTGGAACTGGATGAGCTTTAAGGTCCTTTATAACACAAACCATTCTATGATTCTATGATTCTTTTTTTTTTTTACATACATCTCTCTCCTCACCCTTTTAAGTCCCCATGCTCTCAAAAGGGCAGCCTGACAGCAGTGAACTGCATCACATTCTAATGACCTTAAAAATAAATGCTGAGCAGCACTAGCCAGCATGATGCAGAGTGCTGGAATCTTTCAGCTGAAGCCCCCTGTTAAGATTAATCTTGGGAAGTAAACAGCTTATGTGTCTCCAAGTAGCTTGAAAGGAGAACTGCGCTTGAAATCCAAGCCACTTCAATAATTAATCCTTTTACTACTCTTGCCAGCACTACTCTTATCTCACAACCAGAAGGGAGTGGAAGGCTAAATCAAGTCTGGAACTATCTTATGCCTAAATAAGGCTGCTCTATTAATGCTGGCTTAATAGTCAGTTGTTGGTGAGGCTGAAAAATAAACTCAGCACGTTTTCAGAAGGGTTGGCGTACTGCTTTAGTCAGCTGCACGAGGGCTACCGCTGATGGCTCTAAGGGTTACAAGAACAAGATGCCCATTTTCTTAGTAAGGTTGTAGCAAAAAATGCACTGAATGTAAGCAGCTGCTGCTCTAGCATGGCAGAGCCAAGATTTTATTTACATGAAAGTCAACATGAAGCTTGTGGAGAACTTCAAAGTTACAAGTCACTGCAGGACTACTGGTCTTATGCCTGTTGTGTGGAAAGACTACGTGGGACTACCTGTAATAAGAGTGAGCCAAGCACTCAGCCTTGCCAAAGCACCAGCAGAAGAATTCCTGGAACATTTTGAAACTTGAGGGCTCTTCTATTGGACATAAACCAATAGTGGAAAGAGAGCTGAAGCTGCAATTGTCTTGGCTCTTGTGGAGGAAGAAACAGCTTCTTATGCTTGGAACCCAGGTCTAAAAAACACATGGGAACGCATGATAGCCAAGATTAACTATAGTTCAAAAGTAGAGCTGGTTGCTTTAAAGTGAAAAAGCTGCTGCTCAAGATCTATATCTACCCAAATTACTCACCAAAAACTCCAAGCTGTAATTTTGAAAAAAACTTTTTATTGAAAAGTAGTGGAAACACTGGAAAAAGTATAAGTTAACTGCTTGTCAGTGTGTCTAAAATGCATAAAGTGAATTCCTGTTATACAGTAGCTCCAACATGTTAACATGATTTGCAAGTCTGCTTCTCTCACACCTCTGAAGAAGGTGGCTGCACACACAAGAAGGCTCTTCTGAAGAGTTACAGCAGCCGCTCATAGAACAGAAGATAGGCTTGGGAGCTCAGCACTTTGGACACAGAGACAGGTTGTACGTGTGTATCGCTGATGTGAAACCACTGACCTTTGACTGGCTCAGTTTCTAAAGCTGTGAAAGGAAAAATTTAGGAGTAAAAGTTATTACAAAGAATTGAAGCAATCAGTTCTATTAGTGCTCTTCAGTAAGAATCATGGAGTACAATCATAGAATCACTGAGTTGGAAAAGACCTCCAAGATCGAGTCCAACCTGTGACTGATCGCTGCCTTGTCAACCAGACCACAGCACTGAATGCTACATCTGGTTGTTCCCCGAACACCTCCAGGGATGGGGATGTCACCACATCCTTGGGCAGCCCCTTCCAATGCTTAACCACCATTTTGTCTTCATGTCTTCCTAATGTCCAACCTGAACCTTCCCTGGCCCAGCTTGAGGCCATTTCCTCTTGTCCTGTCACTTGTTACCTGGGAGCAGAGCCTGACCCCCACCTGGCTCCACCCTCCTTTCAGGCAGTTTTGGAAACTGGTAAGGTCTCCCCTGAGCCTCCTTTTCTCCAGGCTGAGCCCTCCCAGCTCTCTCAGCTGCTCCTTATAGGATTTCACCAGCTTCATTGCCCTTCTCAGAGAACTTATCTGCCATGGCAGGATGTTGGAACTACATGATCTTTAAGGCCTTTTCCAACCCAAACCATTTTGTGATAATTTGTAAAATATTTCTAATGACTTACCTTGAGATTGTCCTCGAAGGACAAGATCAGAGAGGTGGCTGTTCATAGCTCTCATTTTAACATAGGCAGTGTAGTGCCCAAACCTCATTGTTCCGCTGTGTTCGACAACTCCATAGAGAGAGTACAAGACCTTTGTATTCCCTTCAGCCACATTCTAGAAAACCACAAGTTTGTCAGGTTATGTCAGCCAGGTGCTGAGTTTTGAAGAATGTAAACTCTTTGATTTGTTTGCTGATGAAATGGAAACCGGTTATTAGAAATTCATGCAAGCAATACAGTTATGAGCAGTGAAGTACAAGTTATCACACAAAGTAACAGGCTTGATAAGCGTTCTACAAAGATTTTGCTATGCAGCTTTATTATGAAAGCACATTAGAACATGGGAAAGGAGAATCTGATTGTTTTCCCACTTACTTTACATTTAGCTGTACAGAAAGGAGCCAAGTCTATCACTTCTGGGAACTTGATATGCCTGTTAACCTTCCGCAGATTAAATCCAGCCTTAAACAACCAAAGTAGAGGAAAACCCCATAATATTAAAATGGAGCATATTAAAACCATGCTTAGTTACTCTATGTTTCAGGTTAAAGTTTCAACAATACAAAATTAGTTTTACATTACGCAAAACCGGGAAAAAGCAAACTTTTTTTTCTCTGATGTCCAGTATTCCAGCATTATTTCCTTGTTCCCACATGCTGCACTGGAGCACAAGTTAAGATGGCTCTTCAGCTCACTCGTACATTAACGTAATGGTAGCAAAAGTGGAAAAAGAATCATCTCTAATGCACTTCAGTAACTATGAGGACAACTCTTAGCTTCCCAGATACTGGAACATGCCTGAGGATCTGATCTTAGAGCATCCAAACTGATGCAAATTGTGCTCCCACCATAATCACATAATTGTAATAATCACATAAAAACAAAAGGAGATGATGGTAGAAGTTATTTTCTTCATATTTCAGTCTCTTGGAATAGGCTACATATTTCCATTTTCTATATGAAATTGGTTTTCATCTAATTAAAGTTGCCTCCCTTATTTTTCAAGTATCTTGACCTAAACACCAAATGGGTTTAAATTTAGAAGAGGCAGTACTGCCTCCCTTTCCTTTCCTCCTTCTCTCTTGAAAAGCTAAAGGCCTGAGTTAAAAATTTTTCTACAATTTGGGAATAAAGAGGTGAGTGACTTTACGTCAGTGTCTGTAAATAAAACTTAAATTACTTTGCTTTCCTTTCATGCTTCCTTCTCCCCCACAAGGCTCAGAATCCTCTTTTCCACTTCTGCTAAATTGTTACTTATTTGTTACTCGTAAGGGATCCTATTTACCTGTACTTACTGAAACGCATGAGCCCATGAACAGCTGTAATAGTAGGAAACCATTAATGCTAAGATTCCACTTAATACAGTAAACAGTAAGAATAATGAGGGAATATGTTGTGAATATGCTCACAAAACAGTGTTTTCCAGTTAATTAAGGGAATATTCTTTCAGAAAAACACTCCTCAATGCCTCGAAGAACACAAAACACAATGCCGCACACAAATGCCTGCCAAACTTTGGGAAAGAAAACCAAACTAGTTTTATAGGAAAAAAAAGTAACGTTAGCATGTTTTCAAGTTAAGCTAGTACAACATGCATATGTACACATATATACATATTCACTTGAGGCTATATACATGTATCAGCTTGCTACTTACATGCTGAAACCTCTTTAAGTGAAGGGTTAAAATTGGAGGAGCTAGAGAGATGAGCATCTGCTTTTTGGCATTAGTATAAATAAACTTCTTTTCACCTGCAGAAAAGAAAAACCAGCAAGATTAAAACAAGTGTTTTATATCAAAACAAATGTTACAGCAGGAATTTATTTTCACTATTTAAACTGTTACAATGTCATCTACTACAAGAACTGAGAAGCTGAGCATTTCCCTTTAATATGATGAATGAAAGTAGGCAAAGTTATACAAATACCACTTCAGGGATAATCCCCCCACCTTTACCCACTCAAGAAGCACATAGGGATATATTTAAAGTTTTCTTTTAAAAAAGTTTGTCATACTTTTTATGTTGTTCTTTGGTCCACAACGCCTTTGTGTACACACATCACACAGTAGTTTATTGGTCTCGGTAAGTGTTTCATTACGGGTAAATTGATACAAACAGTGATGGATTGAACCTTCCTCTGGGTTCAGCTCTTCCCTGTTCGCCAGAGTACAAAATGCTGTTTCAGGGTCATCTGTAGATACTTCACACGTCTTGCTAGGAACAGGCTGAAGGCCATCCATGGTACTCATGTCTGATTCACTGGCACTCAAGTGGAGTTTTGAAAAGTCCATAGCAAGCTCTTCCTCATCTTCATTGTCATCATCCTCCTCTTTCAAAGACAGGTTGTCAAGGCCATTGACAAACTTCATAGGAGAATCTAAGCCTTCCATAGAGAGATCTGTGAGAGACTCGTTTTCTTCACACTCTTGTTCCGGCTTTCCTGTATTTTCATGCCTGCTCTGAATTTCTGTACTATTTCCCTGTATACTCAAGTCTTTCTGAGTTAAGCAGTGATCTTGGCACTCATGTGATGATTCCTCTTCTTGCTTCTTATCAAGAGTTTCAGAGCTCATTTCAGTCTCTGATTCTTGCTTGTACTCAGCATCTATCTCTGGCTGTTCAGTTGCACAGAGATCTGACAAGTGAAGCATCTTTCCTTGAAGTTTTTGCTGCCGGCGCTGGCTCTGCACATTTGAATACATAGAAACAAGAGTACAAAACACAAAGTAAGTATGAATTATATTCAGCATTTCTTACCACTTCTTTATCAGAATGTTTGTTGCATACCATAGATGCAGATGCATAAGGCAAGAGAGGGAAGAATAATCTATGATTTAATGATCAGAGGTGATCAGTTCCACTAATACGGAACTTACCCTCACTCAGACATAGTTCCTGTTGCTCCTTGTTAAGCAGTATCATCAAAATACAGCTAATTGTTCCCTTGCTATCTTCCTGATCCTTTCTTATGTCTGCATTCTAAAGTTTTGTGAATATTCTTGCAATCAATGACTGGAAAACAGTCTGATACAGATTAAGGCTACTTCAGACAAGCAACAAATTCTGCTGGATACTATATTATTCCTACAAACCAATGCTCAACAGAACATCTTAACAGCAAAGACATGGGTGTAATTAAGTCTTTTCAGTTGTGCATTTGAAGGAGGAGAAATTTTAAGCTGTCTCCTCCTTCATGTAAACTAAGGAAACAAAACCAATATATTTTAACAGAAATAGCAAGCACAAAGTGAAATACCTATCCAAACCAACCTTGGCTTGTTTTCTGGCCTGCTTCTTCACTTTCTTCTGAAGGTGCTTACTTATACCAGGGGGCTCATCTTTCTGCTTAAGGTAATGGTCATTGATTTTATCCTCTTCATCTTCGGATTCCTTTTCTTTGTTTTCTTTAATGTTTTCTCTCTTTGTAATTTTCACTTTCTACAAAACCCAAAAAGCCACAGAACAACCACAGAAATAGAGATGTTATCTGAGTTTTCAGCTCAAATATAACATTTTAATGATGTAACATGCAACTAACTCACACCCTGGTGTTAATGGAAGGAGTGTCTCACTCCACAGAGTCCGTATGAAACAAGGACTTGTGGAATGAAACAGCCTGTAAGAGCAAGGCTATTGATGGCCAAATTCTGAACGTGTAAAGGGGCAACATCACCTTTGCCTCTAACCGATCTCATTAAATGCATTGAAGAGTCATGTTTTACACAAGCAGAGACATTTTCAGTTGAATGTCCTGCCACAGAATTTTTTTGCTTCTGCTAAAATGAAACTTGTTTGTGGCAGAAGTCGTGATCCTTTTGGCTTATTTATGAGTAAGCAGTGCTACTACACAAATGTGAAATATTACATATACAGATTATCAATACAAAACACAAAGCAAATCACATACTTTGAGTGTCTGGAGATCGATCAAATAAGTATTCACATACTATCCTATCAACATTTCTTAACTTTATTCCATACCCTGAATATTAGAAGTGTTCTTGGACTCAGTGCAGGAAAATGGACGAAAAAAGTGACAAAAAACCCCCAAAGAACTCAAACAACCTGTGTGATTTTCCAGAGACAATTTATGAACCACAACTTACAGGAATGACTCTCATGAAAAATCTTATTCTTTATCTTTCTGTGCAATTTTGATTTGCAAAAGAGACTTTTAGAAAGATGCTTAAATGCTGTTCCTAATGATTGTATAATAAGTGTTTCCATATAAACAAAAAAAATATAGGCCATAAAGTACTATTTCTTACCTGAACATCTAGTATGGGAAGTGACAAATCAAGGAAAGGCTCATGGACCAAGGATACCTTTAAATGAATTATCAAGAGTCCGATTTAAGTTTGTTTGGAAGCAGCTGGCTTGCTGTCAATAGGTGTATTTGCATGTTTACATTCAAGGCCTGCTTTCACTTGTGCCCACAACTGTAAAACACAGCTCATTTACCTCCACAAATAGCTTCCACTGACTAAAATCCAGCAGTCCCATTACCATAGAAATGAGCAGGAAATATTTTTATGAATTTTAGTTATCTAGTGATACTGCACCTTAAGGCCTAAGAGACTCATAGCTGTAATCTATCATGATATCCAACTAGCCCACTTGCTAATACACTCAATTACTTCATTCTCAGGATATATTATCCCAGCAGCAGTGCTTTCTTCACTGTCCTCCTGGCAATTCCATGGTCTTTTCATTGTGGGAAAGGGGACAATGTAACCCCCTGAATAAAAAAGGAAAGGGCCCCATAACAATTAATTTGCTCTACGATCTGTACCACTGGAAGGTGTTCACTGAGAATCTAGGAGGGAATTCTGGCAGAGGCAGCTTGCTGCTGACCTGTTTTTCTGGAAGGCTTTTGAAAGGAACTGAAAGATTAACAAGGGAAGTAAGATTCCAGCCAAATAATGCTGCTTTTTGAAAAGCACGCAGCTAGTCAAGTCTTATTTCTACATACAGTCGCTTTGGGGTTCTCCTGCAGATTACAGGACATTACACTCTAGGTTATTCAGAGCAGGCAGTTTACTTACAGTTCTGCATTCCTCACACATAATTGTGCTGGTTAATTCTCCACCAAAGATTCGATCTACAAAACTTCGTATTCCATTTTTCTTTTCATATTCTGAGAATTCAAAAAGCACATAGTAAAATTAATAATATTACATACAATACACTAGCAACCAATATCATTACCGCAAAACAAATAAAAAAAGGAGAATATAACATGCAAGATGTATGATGGAACATGTTGGCCTGTTCTGGTTTCCTCAGGATAGCAAGTACAGCAAGACTCTTAAATTAAGAATCTTTTGTGTATCAAAAGAGTGGGGAGAAAACACATTTGCAGAAGACAGCTTGGTTAAACGATACCCTACCACTTTCTCTGCTCAAATGCATTTCCCTATTTTCTCAGAAGTACTGCATCTCAGTAAGAACTCGTTTTCTCTCAGGACTAAAACAACTATCTGAACTTAAAAAAACAAGCACCAACTTTTGTCTGACAAACAAAACCAATTTCCTCAAGTTGTAATTTCAGAATAACACGTAGTCTGAATTTAAATTGGCAACTCACCTCCTAAGTCACATTGAAAAGTTTAAAAATTTCTCTGTTCATTATTTAAATTTTTTTATACCACTTTTAAGTAACAATGGACTATTAGCAGCTGCATAAATTATATTCACATGCTGGTATTTTAACTTCTTACATGTTTGAATGATCAATCACTGCCCAAACATATTTTAATGTATGATGTCTACAGAATCAACTCTCTCTTATTCTGTTAAGAAGGAAATGCCACCAAGTGGCATTCAGCAAGACATTTAAATATAGACTAAAACTATTGAGCCTCTTATTCTAGATGCACACATGTTCAAGAGGTGGCAAAAAGTTGTACAATTAGACATGTATCTTTTAGTTGATTCTATTAATGTTACTTTATATACTTCAACAAAAGCGAGATTTTACAAGTTACTGATGCTGTGATGATTTATTTTACCTTTAATTTTCTTTTTAAGTTCTTCTTCATTTTCTTTGTTAGAGTCACTCATCGCCTTTAGTATTCCAACACTTATTTGCTGAAATTTTCAAAACAAATACACTCCGTAAAATTTCCTAACTAATTCACTTAACGACTTCATTTTACAATGTGTTTCAGATGGAGGAAAAAGTATAATCTTCATCAATTAAGAGAATCAATACAAACAACACAAATACCTGTAGAACTACACAATAGTTCCTGTAGATAACAGAAAAAAAATCAACTGGAAACAAGGTGCAACCATAATGTTCCAATTAGTATGTAAGAAAATCAGTCTAAGGATTGCCCAAATTAAAACTGGCAAAAAAAGCCCATGGAATTTCTACAAGTGCATTCAGAAATGAAGACATAAGGACATTCTTTAGGGTGACTACATATACTCCACACCCACTTTTTCTGCAGGTTCTCTTTGCTAATATGCTTCAAGTTAAGTGCTATGGGCAGCACAACCACTCTACGGAGGCTGACATATCTCAGAAAGTATGCTTTTTCTCCCCTCAGCAGGAGAAAGAGGCTGGGTCTGGGGTACGAAGAAGAAAGGTATGCACAACTATGACTTTAGCACTCACCTGAATTTCTTCTGTTCTCATTCCATCAAGTAAGTAACGAAGCAATTCATGACTGTCTTGCGGCTGATAACCTTTAAATCGTATTGCTCTGTTAAATGAAATTGTAAGGTATAACTGAACTCAGAGATAAACACAGCAAAAACAACTCACACCAAACACACATGGACAAAGTCTCCAGAATGTATGTATACAAAAGCAACACGTGTCTACATATACTATTTTCTAAAAATATGAAGCCAGCTCATCAGTATGTCACTAAGTATCTTTCATTTTACTGCTATTCATTTATATTTTACTCTTCTTTCAAAAATTGTCAAGTATTCTACAAATTTTATATGCTGTGTTCTGAGCTAGAGATAAAAAAAAGAGGAAAAACTGACAGTCTTTCCAACAATAAAGTTTTTCATACTCACTATGACATACAATTGTACAGATACTCACTTTTTACAAACCTGAGCAAAAAGTTCCTTAGGAGTCACTACCCCTTTTTTTGTCTCTTGCATTTCTGTCATGAACTGATGCATGGCTAGTGTTAAAGGACCTGGCTGATCTAGTTTTATTAGCTGAGGTTCCTGTTTGAAAGAAAAGCAACAGAGCTGTTTTGCCTTAATTCAGTGACAGATTCTTCAGCAGTAAGTTTTTCCTTTTCAGTTCCTGAAAACATTATTGTCAAATAGAATACACAAAATTCCAAAATGGCAGTAAGTTAACCTGACAAAAACAATGCATGGCTTATCATGAAATGACAGCAAAACTCAGTTATTTATTGTTCAGTTCAAAGTCTGGATTTTTAGCCTTTACTAGGAAAAAACCCCGATTTCTGATAAAGGAATTGTGCATCCAAATCTCTCACTGTAGTGACAGGTGTGTTATTTAAGTTAGTGCTACAGACATCCTCTAGTTTCCTATTTTGCATTTAGACAAGTGATACTATAGCAAGAGTTACACATTTTCATCCTTTATATAACATCATCATAATGCAAGCACTCCTTCTACAACAGAGTATTGAATCACTGCTCTTACATTGTGAACAAAATACCTCCACTGACTTCAGAAGCAGCTTTATGGAAATCAGTGGTGAAGTTCCTGCTGACTTTTGCATCTTAATCTTGTTAGTATTTAGCTGGAACAGCTTTAAAATCGAGAGATAAATATTGCTTGTTTCCTTAACTGGAAGGTGAGCACACACTACAGAGGTCAAAGCATATTACCATGCATATCTCAGGTGACTCAATTTTAACTGTTGTGCCAGGCATTTTAGCTTCTTTAAGCAGCTCCCTCAGGACTGGAGTTTGTGATAAATTCTGTAGAATATAAAAGACAAAGAGATTGGAAAATGGGGACAACAGGAAGGGCAGCGGAACTCTGCTAGTCATGGAATTTGTAGCAGCCAGTTTAGCAGCAATTTATTTTCCCAAACACAGAACTAACGTGGTTAACTACCACTCTAGAATCTCCATCTGTGTTTAAGACTTAAAGGTGAATTTCATACAGCTAATGGGGACTTCCAATGCCCTCTATAAACATTACTTCAGATTGCAGAAACCCTAAATATATTATTCTTCAACAGACTGATCTTTTGACAAGTGTATTTACTAGGGTCTGTTTCAAAAACATCAAAAGATAAAATGCAGTGTGGGTATTTGCTTGGTTTAAAAAGTGTTTATAAGTAAATCAAAAGCAGTTTACTAAAATCTGCAAGTACAGTGGGAATTTTGTTTGAGTAAAAACCTCAGTATCAAGTGCCACAGAGAACAAGATCACATGTCAGTTTCAATACACATGAAAGAACAAGTTTATTCTACGCTTCTCAGGTGAAGAAGTCACACCAGATGGCAATGGCTGCAACATGCTCATCCTGTTTTTTTCATCCAATATTAACTTTTGACTTTCTGTAGCTGAGACATTTTTATTGCAATAAACACCCATAGTCTTTGAGTACTCATCTCTTACAGTCTAAGAAGCCAAAAGGGTGATGTGTCAGACTATTTCATATTTTTAAAAAATAACTAGAAGTTGGCATGCTAATTTTATGTCAGTGAAAAATGCCCTCCCTCAAGGACAAGGCAGTTTATTGTATTTCCCCTTAGAGCAAGTCTGAACCTGCAGCTCCATTTCTTCGGATTTCTCTGGGCCAACACACTATTTTTAGAAAGAAGCCATCATTCCTGGCAGATAAACAAATCACGTTCTAATTGTGTCACTGTAAAATGCTGGGGGCAAGGCTGTTGTGGGCTGTTTTTCATTTTGTTTGTGGCTTCTTTCTTATTCAAAGTTTTTCTAAAAACAGCAACAAGTCCTGTACCTGCATCACTGCATTAAAGAAACATGTATTCCCCAAGTTACTAAGTCCTTTCACAGTGACTTCTCCATTAGCAGCTGAATGAGAATTTTCTTCTTTAAGTGAAACTTCTTTTTCTTGTTCATTTTTGCTGTCTTTTTCTACTTTTTTATTTTCAACTTCTTTGTTCTCTTGTTGTTTTTCTACTGAAATAATAAAAACATACCACATATTAACATAGTAACAGGGTATAGGCTAGGAAAGATTATTACAGTCAGCAGCAATCTATGATGTTTAGATATTATACATATGATAATTAATTCTTTAATTTTTAAATATAAAACTACTGGTTTAGGTTCTTAAATTGTCTAGGTAACAGAAGTTAAAAGATAAACAGAATAAAACAACAAAAACAACAAATTAAGAACCCCCTGAAATAGCATTTCAAATCAGCATGTAAATTAAACATCTCTTGGCCCACAAGTCATTCATGCTAACATCCTCTGAAATTCTTCAAGTGTTATCTCTAATTTTATTGCTGTGTCAAAATCACCTATGTGAGGGCTTTCTACAACATCCAACAGGCTCCCACCGTCAAAGCATTCTCATATTCATTTCATGTACCTAAACAGAGGATACTGAAAGGTTTATAGTCTTCAAGACAAGTTAATAATATTTTCCCCCAAATTATTTTGGCGTATTGCTGAAAATTTCAATGACCTGTTTAATAAAGCCATAAGGGAGTTACAGGCAGTTTTCAAAATAACACCCACACTTATTCTGCCAGTTTGGCAGTCAGCTATTGATTAGGCTTCTGGTAAATAGGGCTGTGAGCTAATACTAACTTTAAAATCAAGTAACACCAGTTCAAAGAAAGCAAAGAAAACAGACAATCTTTGGACAAGAAACAGATGGATGGACAACAACACAACAGAGCACATGAAATAGGCAACAACTGCACACAGGTATTCATTGGTTTTCCAGTTCAAAACTGAGAAGAAAATTTTGGCAACTGATATGAAGTTCAAATATTAGATGTAGAGTAACTGTGTATCTGGGAAAGACTGACCACTCAGAACACTCTGCTCTCCATGGGAAAACCTCAGCTGCTTTCTGAACAAATTGAATTCAGAGACAGCCACGTGGCATTGCTGTATGTTTGTGTTCCATTTCCCGCAGGGCCTGTGATTTCACTCAAGGGTTGCAATTTCTGACAGTCATTTGTTATAGCATTTATTTTTATATGCAAATTCTTCCAATTTTTCTAGTGGAAATGCCTTGTACAAAACCAGTTTTGCTATTGTGGAAACTAGGTGGTTTTGCTGCGTTTGTTTTCTTTTAAACAATCATATTTTACAGACAGACTGCAGGCTGAACACAGTATTTTAGAGTTCTAAGAGCACTGCAGCTGCCTATACTAAGTGTACAGACCCAGTGACAAAACCTCTGTATACTCCTTCCATTACTGGAGATTTAGTCATTCCTGATACATTCACAAACACCCACAAAAATACTTTAAAAAAATCAAATCAAATTATCCTTAAGCAATGACAATTTTTCTTTAGATCTCAAGACAGACTGAGCAACACTGATGAATAAACACAGCACCCTAAGTACTGAAAGTCAATTGCCTATTTGCAGAAAAACTGAATGTCACATTTTTTAAAAAGTCACAGTAAAACTGTCTTTTTTTTCTCCTGTTCTTGTTTGTCTTGTCTGTATAAGTTTAGGGGATGGTGAGCAAAATCCTGATCTAATTAGATCAACAGGCTAGAACATTACTTATGCTATCAGATTTGTGACAAAAAAAGATAAAAAAAGGGGAGAAATTAGTTTTTCCCTTTACCATAAGGTGCTAAATCCAATTTAGTGTAAATTCTGGATTTAAAGTACTGTCTCCAACACTTAGGAGACCTTCTGATTTACTGTGTCTATACTATAATTACTTACCTGCATGTGATGAGTCAATACCAACTTGTTTTCTAACAAAATCCACAGTCTGGCCCAAAAGGGTTGAAGTTTTATATGGAACTTCATTATCACATAGGTAGCACCTGTCTCCGCCGCCCCCAAAAGAAAACAATTAATCCTATTTTTTTTCTATTATTTAAAAATCCTAAACTATTTGCTTGCTTGATGCAATTCATTACACAAAGTTATAAAATTACAAGGTTTAGTGTAAGATTTAGAAATCTTAGGGAAGAATCCAATCTACTTATCACAAAAATAAAACACTTAAAAATTTTCTTTAGTAAATTATTTTAGTGACTGGCAGCTGCAATTTACAAATATAAATTAGACTCTTAACAGACACGCTTAGAAACCTTGCTGCAAGAAAAATAAAAGCTGGGAAGTTTTTGCCAAAAATCAAGAAGATTTAAGATATCAGGCCCTAAAGGAAATGACTCATGAATATTATGGCATGGAAAAATATTTTCAATATTCTAGCCAAGCAAATACTTAATTGTATTTAAGTTGCATAAGAAATAATTCAAGGGTTCACCATTAAACCTGCTGACTTTTATTTGCTCTTCTACTGCTGATACAAACTCTATTTGTCTCTTTGTGAGTAAAGAAGTGTATGGTTATACCAGTAATCTGCTTTAGACAAAATTGTGGGAGAAGCTGCAGTCATAAAGGCTCAAGAAAGGTAAAGTGCTGACAGAACATACACAGCAGAAAGAGTTTTACACGTACCAATTTTGTAGTTTCACCCAATCAACTCCTTGAAGAAGTGGCAAAAGGTACTGATACTTCTGCATTTTGGAAAACACCAATTACAGTTCTCAGGCAGACTTCAGGATTACCATAAGTCAGACTCAACTTTCGGATATTAAAAGCAGAAGAAGTCTGCAGTAAAATGTTTCCCCAAAACTCTAGCATCCCTGGCATTAGCTATAATCATCACATTTCTTCGCATCTCATTAGAAAAACTGGCTCAGCTTTTGGATCCCTGATTGTTTATCTATTGTCTATCTGGTTAATCATAAAAATAGGCATCTCACTCCTGGAATAACAAAGGGTAGTTACTTCCATGGTGTGTTTTAACACCAGAACCTTCTACATGTGAAAAAAATCGTAGACAACCTTGAAAGAATCAAGGGATTGGAAAAAGTTTTGTTAGGGATGGCTGTTTGACCAGCACTGAAAATGTGTACAACAGCACCTGTAAACTCAAAAGAGCAGAACTTAGTGAATTCCTAGAATTGTTTCCTCTCCAAAACATGTCTTTAAACTGTTCACAGTTATTACTTATATCCAATTTGAACCACTTTTGCATGCACACCATAAAGAGATTTAGTCGCACATTCATATAATTAATAAAAGCAAAAGCAGTTTTGATCAGAATTTTTGTACTAGGCCCACTGTGAAGTACGGTTCTTGACTGTGGGTTTTGATTTATAACTCATTTATAGCCAATATATCAATCTTTGGTTAACTTATTGGGCAATTGAATTCTAGAAATTCTAGAAGGAAGCCAAAACATCTTACTTTGACAACTTCCTCTCATTTGCAAATATTTTGATTAAAAACCAGGGAATATAAAGCACTTCAAACCCACAATTTTAACACTAATTTAAATTCACAAAGAGAAGTTCACTAGTTCATTAGTAATAATGTTATTAATAATGTCCATTTCCATTCTAGAATTCATTAAAAGTAGTGGTCATTACACGTAAGTGCTAAGTATGATCAAGTAAATAGATACTGTTATATATAATGAACATAATGACAGACACTAAGTTACAAAACACTATTACTAAGCAAAACAAAAACTTTATGCCAAGTACAGTATTGCTGTATATCATAGTTTAGAAAATTAGGGTTCCCCCTTATATACAGAAGTGTGTAATTACTTTTGAGAGAAGCAAAAACTAGCAGGGACATGGATTTTGTATTGCTTGATCCAGTAGCATCTTGTAATTCTAGCTGCGCTTCCTGTCTACATGTGGTATTGAAGAATTATATTTACCATAAAGATAAAGGTAAGGTTGCCACTAAGTGCACATCAGAAAGAACCTTCTCCCAAGGTCGAAACTTAAGATTTAGAGCTACAGATCAACATTTGTTTTCATGTGTCACTATTCTGACCAACTAAAAGCAGTAAAATATGAAGTCAACCACATTTACTAGTTGGTCAAGTTCAACCTTAATTATTAAAATATTCTGATCATAAATTTTACAAGAAAATAATACTTATTCTGCAAATCTCAGCAAAGACTGCTGGGAATTACATGTTAATGTAATATTTTAATATATGCCTAGAGAGAAATGTAACATGTTAATGTAACATTTTAATATATGCCTAGAGAGAAATCTCAGAATTCACAGAAAAAGGACAAATTATATCAGCCTCTGTTGCTCTCCAGCTCCTGTCTTGTGTTGCCTGACAAACTCACCACACTCTCCAGTTGTCCAAACTGAGAACCAAACAGTGGGGATCTGATCTTGGTGTTTCATAATGCTTTAAAGCATGCTGGTCTGGAGAATTTCTGTCACAGCCCTACAATATCGATAACCACAAGTGTCACAAAATCCACTTGACTGTCAGTGAAACATACATAAAGTCAGATCACAAAGTATTAAAATGAAAACTGTTCAATCACATTCAACTAATTGGAATCAACAGATAGCTATCTATTTCAAAATACTTAGTTCTGCAGATAGATAATTTACTGGGTGCAGAATAAAGGTGCTCTGGGACTGAACGTTTAATGAACAAATTCCAGTTTGAACACCTGAAAGAACGAAACAGAACAAAAACCTCTTCAGCACGCAGAGTTCCAAGTTTCATGAACTAACATGAGCATTAAATCCTGAAAAAATCATAGATTAGGAGCATTTTTATTTTCTCAGCAAAATAATTCAAACTTTCTAGGAAACAAGTCCTCAAGATGATGTTTTGGCCTTAAGCCTGCTAAATGCCTTTGGGCCATCTTCCAAGTACTTCATTTGACATTCAGAGCAAGCATTTTAAAATCACACTCTACAGTATATAAAGTCATCTAGGTAGCACCACCTTTACAATAAAAAAAGACGCACTATAAGAGTTTAATTAGAAACTCTCTTGTTCCACTATGAGATACTGAAAGGTATTAAGACAAATTAACAACAAAAAAGATACCCTATGGCCACATTTTAGGCATAACCATATCGAAGTGCCTTCATCAGTCTCCTCCTCCTCAGCCTTCTCTTGTGTCTTACTGTCTGCCTTGCAGTCCTGACAAACATGCCATTCCACACTCTGCAGTGCTTTTCTCAGATGCCCTTGGTCCAGTCCTTTACGAATATGCTTGCACACAGGTTCTACAAATTAAGAAGCACAAGAAGGATGTAGGCAGCATAATGAATGCAAGTATTGAAGACACAGGCAGCAATCCAGAAGCTAAGATAGTCTTTCTAGAGCCAAGGAAACACTGACAATTTATAAGAGCATCAGAAAGAAACCTATTGTTACCACCATTTACAATCTGGGTATACTGTTGCTGCATCCTAAACTTTACTTTGAGGTGTTTTTATTGCTCAGATAGTATGACAGCTCTGAATCCATCTTTGTTGAGGCAAGATTATAGCCCTGAGATTGCAAACTTCTATTGGCATAAGCTGAAACCAGTGCAAATTTTTGTACCTACAGTTCTGTTCCTGTCCAAGATTCCAGGATTTTATCAAAGTGCAAACAGAGATATTCAGAAGCATTCTTTTAACTTTCTGAAAAACATGAGCTTCATCTACAACCTCAAAATTGTCATTTAAAAAACAAACAAAAAAATTTTGTACATTAGCAACTACTGTTACAGTGGACTTATTCACCATGATCAGTCTTAGTTTCATTTGTGGCTTTATAAGAATTTGTCATTGTATAGGCAAAAAAGTGAGATGCCACCAGCAGCTAGAACATAACTGATCTCTTTGCAGGAGAAAAAGAGGAACAGTTACAGCAGACATTGACCCTGACTCCAGGAAACAAAAAAGCCCCCAACACCCCCAACAACCAAACCAGACAAAAGCAGCTAAAAAAGGCATCCATTAGAGACAGAAGCTAACACAAGAAGACCAGGACAATCAGGAAACGAAAGTAGAGTAGACTTAAACAGGCCATCCCACCAAGCCTCCTCAAACTCTAAGTGCTCTCTCTCCCAACTAAATTAACCTGGTTCAACTCACTTCCCCAGCTGCGATCAACAAAAAAGATGGGAAAGACACAATCTGTGACCTGGCAGATAAGGTGGTAGGAGAGAATGCTACACAATACAAGTAAAAACTAAAACTACAATAACCAGGGTAAACAAGATTAAAAAAAAAAAAAAATTCAGCAGAGGTGAGATCCAGTGGAGCTAGGAGAATAAAATTTAGTATTTGGGATTAGGAACTATTAGGATCAGAAGAACAGAAAGAAGAGGTTTTAACCAAAATACACTATGAGAGCTGAAATGCCCAGGGTCAGAACCAAATTAGCAGCTAGAATAAAGGCAAATTGCTTCACAAAAAGTATTTTAATCACAGCTTTTACTGTTAAAGCAAGAATCTTCTGCAACAAAATTTTCACTAGGAAAATGCAACTTAAGCTTAGCAGCTGACTCCACAAACCCTTTATATTCTGAGTAATTTTACACAATCTGTATCAGTAAAGAACTGTGTGCCTGAGTTTCCTGAAAACCGGAAACTAATCTCAGTTTTCAAGACAGGATTATTATTTTCTAGCGTAGTTAGAAAAGTCACGACACCAATATTTCTTGCTAGACTTGAGTTTCAATTAAAAAAATCCAGATTTTGTAAATGAGACTTCAAGCCAGTGACTAGTGTAAAGGCCTTCTAATGTTAATCAGCTTCCAAGCCTTCTTTGAGGTTAAAAGAAACATTAGGTCCACAAACTTCTCCAAGGAAACATACTCAGTATATCCGGAGACTCATCAGACTGTGCAGTTTTGCCTTTGATGCGTTTCTTTCCCATACTTGTACTCTGTAATTTTTCCTAAAAGGAACAGTGACCTAACAAAGAAAAACAGTAAAATTAGAAGGTAGTCTTGGTTTTCCTTGTTCATTGCTACAAGAATTATTGGAGTGACCAAGCTGTGTCCCTTGAGGTGAATTAACTTGTTTTGACATTTTCAAACCAAAAAAATATTAATAATATTTTAACATGAAACAATTGTAACTGTTATATAGACAAGATCACAGTGTGAATTACACAACCCAAATGATTTAAAATGTTAAATCAAAAGCATTGCACAAAATAACAAAACTGAAAACTCTAGTATCAAAAATTCCTATAAACCTTAAGGACTTTAACTAACACCACAGGGATTTTATGAAAAAGAATTGGTTTTGTCCCAATTAAAACTTGAAGTTATTTGCATTTGCAACCTTTTTGTTTTGTTTACTGTAAATTCCCTGTGTTTTTGATGAAGTCTGACACAGGTAAGATACTCTTAACATACTTGAAAATATACAGACAATCGGAATTCTGATTTTTCAATTTCTTTACTGGGGAAAATTTATCATCACCTTCCCCACATATCAATCAAATAATTCAGATGGGTCTGTTACTCACTATACCTGTGGATCCTTCTTGACAAGAGTGATCTACCACTACAGAGTCTTAAGCCAATTGCTTGGCTTCAGATAGGTGGCTACTGCAGATGTGATAGAACATTTTTAGTTTCTAGTCTGTAGCCCCTGTGCCTTACCTGACAAAAGATCATCCAAAAACCTCAGATAAACTTAAAACTATGCTATACAATGAAACTCTATATGCTATACAATGAAAACAAGGAAGCAAAAATGGTTCAAAATCGAGTCTCTGCAATCTTTGCAGGCTAGCTTAACCCTGCTGCCCACCCTTCATGTAAACACAACCAGCACTAAATCTGACCTGTATCGATCCACATTTCCAAATCCATTTCTTTGCTTGTACATGGCAGCACACCAGCCCCAGAGCACAACTGCCTGCTTGGAGCTGTCACAGCCAAAAAATTAAGCCGGACCAAGAGAACTAGAGAGAAAACTTAAGCTGGGGAGTGCTTAGGCATGATACTCACAGACCACGTTTTGTATGAAAAGCCATTTACAAACAAGAGCAAGTTTGCATGAGCATACTCGTAGAGCAGATGACCCAGTTGTTGATGGCTGGTTGGCAGCCACTTCATCGAGAGCAAAATTATCAACTTTTGCAACTTAGCATTCAATTTGTTCAGAGTAAGAAATAACTGTTCATCCAACAACCTTCCTCTGCAGCACATTTTTCTGCAAAAAGCTACAAGACTTGATCTTGTACGAACAACTTTTAATTGATAAAACCGTTTCCAAACTGTCCTTGCTCCTGCCGGGAAGGCAGGACAGCATCAACATGTGGGGTTGCTAACTTAACCCACGCTGTGCCTGGGCAGACTTGTCCGACAGGCTCTGCAGCAGCCTTTCCACGGCGCAGCCCTCACGAGGAAATGCATAACCTAAACGACCGAAGCATTTTATGGTTTTTAAGATAAGATAAAGCGGTGTTTCAACGACCAAACGTGCACCTGCGTTTGACAGACACCCTGGAAAAATGCGCTCAGAGGCTCGCCTGAGGAACCCCCGGAGGCGCGGCGGGCAGCAGGCCGGACCCTGTCGCCAGCCAGCACTTCCCGTCCCGTGCGCAGCAGGTGAGCCCCGAGCCGAGCCGAGCCGAGCCGAGCCGAGCCGAGCCGAGCCGAGCCGAGCGGCGCCCGGCCCGCAGCCCCCCGGCTAGCTCGGCCCGCTCCGCCCGTCCCGCGGCTGGGCCACCCCCGTGCCCCGACCCCGCCTGCTTCCGATTGGCGGGCACCATGACTGACAGCTACCGCAGCCAATCAGAAGCTCCGCGTGTGCCGGCCGGAGCGGCGGCTGCAGCGCGCCGGCGGAGCGAGCCCCGGACTGGGAGGAGAGCGGCTACGGCGGTAGGAATGCGGCAGCAGCCCCGGGGGGCTCCCGTCCCTCACCTGCCAATGCGGCGAGGCGAACAACTTGGTGGCGCATGACTCCACCAGGCAGGGCAGGCGGCAACCTCTCACCTCAATCACGGGTGGGTGGCGGGGCGGCGGTCACCGGCTGCCATGCGCGCTTCCGGCGCGCTGCATTGTGGGGCCGTCGCGGGGGGTGGGGACAGGGACGTATACGCGCATGCGCGGTCGCTAGGCCGCGTCACTTTTTGCTCCCCTGTAGTCTGACGGGAGCGTGGAAGCGCCGGGCGAGGGGGGCGGGAGCGGGAGCGGTGTGTTCGAGGGGCAGCGGAGGCTCCCCGCTCTCACGACACTTGAGAGCGGCCACCACAGCAGCCGTCTGTGGCAGACGTTGGTTTGGCGACACACCAGTGGGTCCTGTCCCATCTCAGGGCAATGGAAACCGCGTGGGCTATTTGTATGTGCGTGATCCAGGCTCCCCGGCAGACACGAACCGGTTATGATGGGCTTGTTCATAACTATTAATATACATAAAGTCTCCAACTTCCTCATGAGGGGACGTGGAGGAGCAGGCACTCTCTGGCGACCAGTGACAGGATCCGAGAGCAGGACATGAAACTGTGTCGGGGGAGGTTTAGGTTGGGTATTAAAAAAAAAGGTTCTCCGCAGAGGGTGGTTGGGAACTGGAACAGCCTCCCCGGGAAAGTGGCCATAGCACCGGCCTCACAGAGCCCAAGAAGCGTTTGGACAATGCTTTCAGGCACAGGGTGTGACTCTTGAGATTGTCTTGTGCAGGGCCAGGAGGCGGAGTCGATGATCCTTGTGAGTCCCTTCCAACTCAGCTTATTCTATGATTCTATAACTTGATTTGCATAGGAGTAGTTAATGGACTTTGTCCCCTATTCAAGCCGTGTTTTTCTTCCGTGATTTTTTCTTTGCTCAGGGAACAACAGAAATGGCCAACCAAGAAGAAGCAGAGATACAAATTTCAGAGATAGATTTACTCTCTAGCATGTTTCCTTATGAGGAAGAGTTTGCTGTGACAGACCAACTGGCTCTAGCTGAACTGAAACACTATGTTGAAAATGAGTCTGCAGAGGTGCCGTCGTCAAAAGTTCAGTTCATACTGAACATAAAGGCAGAGGTGCCTAATGCCTCTATGGTACTGTGAACACTTTTTTTTTTAAAAAATTATTTTATTACTTTGTGGGATTTTACCGCTTACTTGAACTAAACATTTGCTTATTTATTTTTAGGTGGAATTCTCTATGGCCTGTGCTTTACCATTTAAATATCCGACTGTTCTCCCAGAAATTACTGTGAGGTACGACTGCTAATAAAAACATCTATAAGTTAGAGTGTGTTGCACAAGTACAGTTATGATCAGAGAAAACAGTTCTTTTTTTTATGATTTACTGCCAAATTAAGCCAGGTGGACAACAGTGCTGAAGGAAAAACAAATATACAAGCTTATGATTTCTCTGGTGTGCACAGCAAATAAGTGAGGAAAAGGGAAAAAGTGTGAAGGAGCCATCGCCTTTACAGAAGGGTTACATGTAGATACTGTTCATAGGTCTGATGCTCAAGAAGAGACACTTCTCTGTTTTGATAAAGCTTACCACTAACTAAAGGGGTGAAAAGATAGTCAAAGGTCTTATTTTTCCCTTGTCACAATCCTATTTCTTCCAGCCTTCTGATATTTTTTATTTCTGTTTAAAGAAGTAGGCTTGTGTATTACAAAATTAGTTCTCCACCATACTTACTTTTCAAGTACCTTTTTCTTGATTTTGTTTTACAGATTGGTAGTCCTGTTTGTGAATTCAAGAGTTAGCACACCAATTAAATACTAATTAAGATGTCTTCATACCTAATATGACTTGAAGAGCAATAGCAAGTGCATATTATCTAACTATGCCTGATTTTCTTGGCAGCTTGAAGCAAAACATTTGAAGAGTTATGAAGCTGGGGAAGGGTCTGGAGTTCTATGACAAGCAGCTGAGGGAGCTGGGGTTGTTTAGCCTGGAGAAAAGGGGACTCAGGGGAGACCTTACCACTCTCCAGAACTATCTGAAAGGAGGTTTTAGACAGGTGGAGATTGGCCTCTTCTCCCAGGGAACCAGTGACAGGACAAGAGAGGAAATGGCCTTAAGCTGTGCCAGGGGAGGTTCAGGTTGGACATCAGGAAGAATTTCTTCATGGAAAGGGTGGTCAGTCATTGAAAGGAGCTGCCCAGGGAGGTGTTGGAGTTCCCTCCCTGGAGGTGCTCAGTGCACGACTGGATGTGGCACTCAGTGCACTGGTTTGGTTGACAAGGTGATCATCGCTCAAAAGTTGGACATGATCTTGGAGGTCTTTCCCAATCCTAAGGATTCTGTTATTATGTCTTTCTAAAACCATGCTAAATTGTAAACACATATATATTTATACACATTTATATTTTTCTTTAGGTCATCATTACTAAGCCGCTCTCAGCAGATTCTCCTGAACTCTGATCTAAAAACATATTTGATGCAAAACTTCAGTGGCGAGCCCTGCATGCTGAATGCGAGAGAATGGGTTAAGGACCACGCAGCTGCTTACATCGACAAAGATCTTTCATCTTCCTCAATGACAGCCTCAGATGCCACGCAGCCACAAGTCACCACGTTCACTCGATTGTGGATCTACAGTCATCACATTTACAACAAGCAAAAAAGAAAGAATATTATTGACTGGGCCAAGGAGCTCTCTCTGTCAGGGTTTTGCATGCCAGGGAAACCAGGTGTTGTTTGTGTAGAAGGTTTACAAAGTAGTTGTGAAGAGTTCTGGTCAAGGTTAGTTTTTCTTTGTACTTAAATGCCATTAGCAGTTAGAATATTGCATGTTGTCATGTTGTACGTGTGGCCAGAAGGTGGGAAATCCAACCGCCTGCCAGCCTGTGAAGATCTGCAAAGTATTTGTGTTTATAATGCATGTACAGCTCGGAATATCCACTGTACTGTTGGTTGCAACAGTCAAAACAACCAGTACTGCATGGTGCACATTTATTTCTGTTTTATTTTCCTCTGTTTCACTTTTACAGAGATGGACTGCAGTACCCCAGTTGTGTTAGATATGTGTGCTGTTATATCACTTTACATTTGTGTTTTATTCTGCTCCCATCATTTATCCTTCTGGGTGGTGCAGACTAAATAAGCATTGTAATTCAATTGTATCAGCTAAGAGTGTGTGAGAATTCTTAGCACGGGGAAGGCAGAAGTGAGCTCTGAAATGGAAACCACATCTTCATTAATTATGTTGTGAGGAATAACATTAAAGTTTTTCAGTCCTGAGATATAAAAAACCAAGCTCCTGCTTATGAAGGTGTTTGCATGTGAATAGGTAGTATTTCTATCACCGGGTCATGAACCATTATCTCTGTCCATATATATACACAAATAGAATTTATTGACTTTTGTGATAGTAGTTATTCCATAGTATTTCCTAAAACAGACTTCATTTTATAGGTAGATTAATATTTCTCCAATTGCTTTCAGGGTAAGAAGATTAACATGGAAAAGAATTCTTATTCGGCACAGAGAAGATGTTTCTTTGGAAGGTGGAGGACATGCTGAGATACAGAAGCAACGAAAGTTCCCCACTTTGGAAGAAAAATGTTTTGATGCACATGGTGCCAGGGGAAATCATATGGATTTGGGGCAACTATATCATTTTTTAGAAGAAAAAGGATGTGCTGACATATTTCAAATGTACTTTGGGGTTGAAGGGCATTGAAGGGGTTGAAGATCAGCACAGGCCCCAGCACCTACATTTCTAATTTAATCCTCATAACAGATTCCTTAGCTTTTCTGCAACAGTTGACCAGGGAAGGAATTAATATTTCATGATTTATGTGATGAATCCAGTTTTCAATGAAAACAAATATCCAGTGAAATCCCGAATAATGAAAATGACTATATGAATGCTTTATACACTTCTTTATACACTTTTTACTAGAGAGATACCATGGTGGCTCCACTATGTGTTATTTTGGTTTGAGAAAAAGCAGCAGTTTAGCAAGGATAGGGCTCCCTTATAGCATGCTCCAAAACTCTGAAACGATCCTCAACCTTCTGAGTTCACAAATTTTCAGTCCTGTAATATGAAATGCATTATCCGCCTGTGTTTTTGAGTTGGGTTTCAACAAAGTTGTATCAGTGAATGCTAATTTTGTGGATATTGTATCTAAACCCCATGGTAAAAAAACCAGACATTGGTTTCTTTGGATTAAATATTTTTATTAAATACTGTATTAATGTTTCTGTACACATCCAGTAAAATCGCTAACATTCAGATCTCTAGTATGGACTTGGAACATCTTTTGTAGGGATACTTCACAGCGATGTCATTGGACAAGTGCGGGTGAAACTTTCCCAAATCCAAAGTCCTTGTAAGTGTACAAGAGCGCCGCGGCTCCATAAGGCCGCTCGAAGTTGAAGATCGATGGATTTTATTTTTTTTCTTCTAAGGATGGGGTTGAGCTTAAGGCCTCACCAAGCGGGTTCCCTCCCGCGCCGCGCGCCCCCTGGCGGCGCCTCGGTGCTCGCGGCCGCCGGGCCCCGCCCCGGAACTGTCGCGCTGCCCGCGGTGGCTGCGGCCGGGCCCCGGTGCCGCCGCCGCCGCCGCCATGGGGGGCAAGAACAAGCAGCGAACCAAGGGCAACCTGCGGGTGAGCGCGGCCCGCGGGGCCGAGGAGGGTGGCGGGGCCGGGCCCAGGCCTCGGGGCCTCGCGGTTCCGGCACCTCCGGGTGCCCTGGGCGGGGGGCTGCGGGCCGCCGGAGCCCGGCTCCCACGGCGGGGCAGCGCGATCTTCCGCCCGGTTGTGGTATCTGGCGCCTCTTGGCCTGAGTCTTACTTTAGGCGAGTTTGACTGCTGCTGCTGTGGTATTTGTACGGAGAGGGGCAGCGAAATCACCGCGGGTGTAGATTCAGCAAGGTACCGGTGGTACATTTGGTGTGTTTTTCTGTGCAGAGTCTTAGAATACTCTTGCCACAAGGCCAGAGGTGATGTGACATCTGTCCTATCACTCAAGATGTGGGAGAAGTCTGGTGTTCAGGTTCCCTATTTCCTCCCTGGATTTAGGGAAGACTAGGGAACGCAAAGCAGCGTGTCAGTAACAGCTCACATGCAGAAAAGGTGATTTAAACCCCACAAGCTCACAAAATTGCTGCTGTCATTAGAAAATAAAAGATTAGCTTTCTAATTAGAAATTAGAAAATGTCCCAGAGGACATTAAAACATCAGTCGGTTTTGGGGCAGTCTTTCCAAAAGAGAGTGGTTGAAACAAACCTGAGCCAATGATACGACTAGCAAATGGGGTGAACTAGAAGAGGTGCTGAGCTCCAAAACACAACTGTGTGATGGTATTTGTTATACTTGTTACATATGCATGTTTTTGCTCCATTCCTCTAAATAATTTTTGGCCATTTGGTTGGTGGGAGAATCCTTTGTTTTGTCTGTGTGTTTTTATTTGTTCAGAGATACAAGGAGCATTCCCTGGGAGCTGTATTGGCCCATGATAAGAACCAGGAAAACCAGAAGTAGCGAAGGAGGATAAATAGTTTCTTAATAAATTGTTTGCTTGCAGAAGGAGTTTTCTATTAGGCTTTTTGTATAGCAAAAAAAGCAATAAGAAGCAATAAAAGCAATAAAATCAGTAAAATTTTCCGTAAGTATTTATGCGTTATGAGAAAAGAGAATGCTGATTTGCAGAATCATAGAATAGACTCAGAAATGTTGGGGTTGGAAGGGACTTTAAAGCTCATCCAGTCCCACCCCCTGCCATGGGTGGGGATGCCTTCTGCTAGATCAGGCTGCTTCAAGCCCCATCCAACCTGGCTTTGAACACTTCCAGGGATGGGGCAGCCACAGCTTCTCTGGGCAGCCTGTACCAGGAATTCTCCTCCCTCACAGGCAAGAATTTCATATTTAATCTAAACCTACTTTGTTTCAGTTTGAAGTCATTCCTCTTTGTCCTATCACTACAGTTCCTGATGAAGTGTTCTCTCCAGCTTCCTTTTAGGCTCCGTGGAAGGATACTGAGGGCTCCCTGGAACCTTTTCTTTTCCAGGCTGATCAGTCCGAACTTTCTCAGCCTGATCCTAAAGAGAAGAATCATTTTCTAGGTCAAATTTCTATGTTTAAAGCACAGGTGGACTTCTCTTTCTGAGACCTTCTTTTAATTAGAAGGTTAATTATACAATATAAATAGGATCATATCTTCAAATGCATGATATGTGCAAAATAAAATGAAATAGGTCATTGACTCCTGTCCCTGTTTTTTGTCAGCCTTCTAGCAGTGGCCGAGCTGCAGAGCTCCTTGCCAAAGAACGTGGAACAGTGCCTGGGTTTATCGGCTTTGGAACATCTCAGAGTGATCTAGGATATGTTCCTGCAATTCAAGGAGCAGAGGAAATAGACAGCCTTGTGGATGCTGATTTCCGAATGGTGTTGCGAAAACTTTCTAAAAGGGATATCACAACCAAGTTAAAAGTAGGTGTATCCTTTATCCCCCCCTAATTTATTTGTTTTTATCTGGAGAATAATACAGTTTTCTTAAGGGTGGAAGAGGATGTAACTAACACTAATTTCACTTTGGTGGATTTGCTAGAACTGCAATCCAGAAGATAGCTTGGATAACCTGTAGCAATCTCCATGATGCAATTATCTCTATAGATGCTCAGTTGCAAGAAATGAATTGATTTTTGGAAAAGGGAGTTGTAGTTTCAGATATAGACTGGTAAATTGCAGAACATATCTATCTGACTTCTTAAGTCATGCTCTTGATATTTTGATTTTAGGCTATGCAGGAGTTTGGGACAATGTGCAAGGAAAGAGAAGCGGAAGTTGTTAAAGGCGTTCTTCCTTACTGGCCGAGAATTTACTGTAAAATTTCACTAGTAAGTATTGAAGTATTTAAATTAAAAACTTACCATGTACTTCCTGTGACTACCTCTGAGGTGGTCACTGTTGACCTATCTACCTTTGTTGGAATTACTGACTTGTTCTAGGACAAACATCAAGTTGAAGGAAAATACTGTTCTTTTTTTTTTGGATGTATTTCAGTATTGGCAGTGGGTGGAATCTTGAACTGTTGATGTCTGGGCTGTACTTCCTTGATAGGTCTGTTAGACTTTATGTTTAAAAGATGGTACTATATTTCTTAGGAAAAGTTCTTTTATTCCAGATTCCAGAAAGACTCCAGAAAGGCTAGAGAGTCCATTCAGTTAATCTTCTTGATCTAAGGCTAATACTTGACTAGACTTAACACTAAAAGAAAACCCCAAACCCAAATATGAAAGACCATTGTAGTCAGATTAGCAATACGTTTTTTTATATATTTACTGTATTTCCAAGCTCTCTGGAATGGCTACTGTTGGAAACATGATATGGGACAAAATGAATCACTATTCTTACCCATTAGAGTAATTCCTAACATTTCTTTCTGGAGTCAAGAGTGTGGAAAATCATGATGTTGTAAATTCATATGCAAATAAAGGATAATGATGCACAGCTTTATGGTAGTTCTAATTCAAAAGATGTCTTCAAGGCTTCCTGTTTCTCCTGCCTCTTCTCTGTCTGTAAAATGTTTGTATAAATTGGAAACAAAAACTGTAGTTAGGGATATCAGAGAAAGGTTGCAATTCTGAGTGTACAACACTTTGGGAGTACGATGCTACTAAATTAGGACTCTCCCCATACCTTGGGATACCAAAACTTTTTTGTTGGTGGTGTGTATTCTCAAATTTATGTTTCAAATCCAATTAACTGCAAACATGGCTTTTTAATCACCCTTTTTGCTTTGAAGTACCTGAAATCAAAGGTACATTTCTTAAACCAATAAACCTTTCTCTTCTTTCTTTTTTTGTTTAACAGGATCATGATCGCCGTGTTCGAGAAGCAACTCAGCAATCTTTTGAGCAACTGATTCTTAAAGTAAAAAAACACTTAGCTCCTTACTTAAAAACTATCATGGGTTACTGGCTGATTGCTCAGTGTGACACTTACTCCCCTGCTGCTTCTGCTGCAAAAGTAGCTTTTGAAAAAGCTTTTCCTTCAAGCAAACAACCTGAAGCCTTAGTATTCTGTAAGGATGAAATTCTCAATGTGAGTTTATAGTTTTATATTTCTTTAAGGCTTTGTATATGTAAACTTCTATTCCCCCATCTATTCTTCACAGTTAAATTTCTTTCTCACCTGAAACTTTGCTCCTGTGAAGAGAATCATAGAACGGTTTGGATTGGAAGGGACTTTCAAAAGGTTCATGTTCCACCCCCTGCCATGGGCAGGGACACCTTCCACTAGACCGGGTTCGTCCAAGCCCTGTCCAACCTGGCCTTGAACACTTCCAAGGGATGGGGCAGCCACAGCTTTTCTGGGCAGCCTGTGCCAGGGCACCATCACCATCACAGGGAAAAATTTCTTCTGTAAGGAAATATAAAAAAGAAAAATAATAAAGAATGCAGAGAAAAAAATACATCTGTTTTTTTGGACTTGAGATGAGAATGACTGGAACCAAAGGAATGACTAGTGAATTTCCTTGTGTGGATTCCCATGTAATGATGCTCAGTCAACACATAATGTTGCTGACAGAGGGAGTAATAATGCTGGAGTAGTTTAGCTGCAGTGAACAAGGGATGAAGAATGCTGAGCAGTGTTTCAGCATCTACAAGTTTAGTTCTCACCAAGGTTTATACTCTTCTGCCAGTCAGATATGATACTGAATTGACTGAATTAAAAAAAGGTAAAATATTGCATTGCTGGCCGATCATATGCAAACCTAACTATTTTGATTTGCCTCAGTTTGGCTTCTTTTTAGCTGGGGCACATTGGTATAGGGCTGTAATTTACTAAGTATTATGAAGACTTAATTCAAACAGTACCACAGCTACTATGTTCGGCATGAGTCAAATTCTTTTCTAGCATGTTTACTAGCATGTCTAAAAATACTAGAAAGACAACTCAGAGGTTGTGGAATTTTATTGTAGGGCTGTGTCTAAGTAATGTATGGACTGTATTGTTCACATATAAATATTAGATTTCTTCATGTTTATATGTATTGTTTTTTCCCCCATAGGTACTTCAAGATCACCTTCTGAAAGAAACAGCTGATACACTCAGTGACCCTCAGTATGTCTGCCTGCTTTAATGTATATTTAAGTCCTTAAATTTTGGTCTGTATTGGGTTCTCTGTCCCTGGAGGTAGTGATTTTAGTTTTGTTTCAAGAGATAGAATAATTATTTGAGTCCAGATCCCAGCAACTTTGTTTGGAACTTAAGTATAAATGGTTTTGAAAGTATTATCAGTTGTCTAATTCTTGTTTCACCTCTTTTAAGAATAGCATTTGTGAGTAGCTGGAAGATGAGATGACTTGAAACTCTTTCTTTTCTAACACTTTATAATGTAATTTAGAACCTATGGAACATTGCTGTCACCTGAAATCAAAAGAACAATACAAAAGAATTGAAGACAGTTTAGTTAAGAAAAGCTTGGGATGCCTGCTGGTTTATTTGCAGTTCACTTTGACTTTTTTGTTTGATTTGCTTTCTGAGAACTGTACCAGAAGAAGAAAGGGAAGCCAAATTTTTCCGGATTCTGACCTGTTCCTTGTTAGCTTTAAAAAAGTTGCTCAGCATGTTGCCAAAGAAAGAGATGCATTCATTGGAGGAGAAGTTAATGTCACTTCTGTCCCAAAACAAATTTTGGAAATACAGCAAACACAGCGTATCACAGGTAACTTTTAAATTTCTTCTTTATTTTGCTTGGTTTTTGTAAAAGGTAATGCACTTCACCTAAGGAAGTATTAGTTACTTGTATTCTACAGCTATGAACTTTGTACTTTGCTTAGGTTTGAAACAGCCTTCTGGTTTCTAGGTAGATTCCAGAAAGGCTAAAGAGGCTGTTCAGTTTACATAATTATAAATCTTTTTGATCTAGGACTAATATCTGACCAGACAATGTTAAAAAACCCCCAAACTCAATATAGACAATATTGCTTGAAAATTTGTCCAGTAAGCTAAATTTTTATTTTCAGATTATCATGATCTACCTTTTGGCAATTTGCCAAAAAAAAATTCATGTATAAGGTACAAACTCTGTCAGCTCACAGCATGTGTTCTTAGTGCCTTGGGATTTTCATTTTTTAAACCATGTTACTGGTCTTTAGTCTGCCAAGACCAGCAGTGCATAGAGTGATGTATTCATGCAATAGTATTTTGTTTAAAAGTTTTAAGTTGCTTTTGGGAAAAAATGCCTTTTGAGAAGTATGTAAAAATACAACTTTTGATAAGCATTTTATCACTAAACAAATTATGTTAAAATATTTGATAAGACTGTTGAATAACTGCTTTGTTTTTCTTCGTTTTTAATAATATTTTACCCTTTGTTAATAGGATGAAATATGGGGATGGCATGTTGTAAGGTTTTGTTGACTTTAAAAGGAGTTTTATAAACTACATGTAGTGACAAATTGTGTTTTTTCTTCTGTGGCCTCTGTCAGGTTCGCTCAGCTTTCTTTGAGCTGATTTCTGCTTTTTGCCAGCATTTGCCTGAGGTGGTGAGAGCTGAAGCACCAAGAGTTTGCCCTGCTGTTCTTCTCAGCATTGATGACAGTGATGCAGTGGTGTGTCCTGCTCTTTGGGAAGCAGTGCTTTATACTATCACCACTATTGAGGTAATGTGGGAAGCCTAAGGGGCAGATACTTTCATGAAATTTAACTTTTCACTAAGTGGTGTTGTTCTCCGTGTAGAATTAGGAAGACAGGCTTGTCTGGGTTCTCTTTATGATTAATAACAGGAACTCCTTAAGGCTGCATCCTCCTTCTTTCAGTGTAACTTTCAAATATATCGTGTTTAGCATATCTGAAAATTAGAGTTGTGTTATGAATTTAATTTAATTAACCTGAAACCCTTTCATTAAATGTAGTTACTAGTAAGTCAAATAGTGCTTAAAACCTTTTTCTTTGTTAAAGACAGTTAGAAAAATGACCTGCAGTGTGTTTTTGGTTAGTTTGTTTCCCCTTCAAATGTAAAGGTTCTAGAGCTTTTTATTTTTTTAAAATTTTAAGTGAAACACCAGCTTTGCTTTTACTAGCAGGATGAGGTGTTGCCATAGACTGGGATGCTTTGAGGGTTTAATGCTGCAGATCCCTTTTGCAACTGCTGGAATGAACTGTAACAAGTTTTCATGAAGAAAAGCCCCTAAACAGTCTTTGTTCAGCTTGTTATAAATATAGGTACCTTGAACTATAACAAATATTATAAGAAATAAAATAGATCAGGTGACAAAAAATTTTAGGGAGGGGAAAGTGCCAAAGCATCTCCTAACCATCAGAAAATTTTTGAAGAGAGTTTTGAAGTTAGTGATACTTCTAAAGTCAGTTACTGGTTGGTCTTGATGATGAGAACTTAAAATTAAATACAGGTCTAATTAAATAGTGATTTCTATGAAGCATCATGAAAGCATTATTAAAGAGAAACTGCAATTTAATTGCAGTTGGCTAACAAGGAAGGTCAATCGATTTTAAACAATGCATAAATAGTTTTATCATGTTAACTTCTTAAATTCACAAGCCGAAATAGGGAGAAAGTGATTTTAAAGAATACTGGCAAGTGAGTAACTTAACAGAATTTAAATTTCACAATAACTTGTTTCAGTTACAATACAGGGAGGTGGGTTAAATGGCTAGCTTGGGAGTTCTTCTGAGGCAACATATTGTTGT